>NC_061770.1:41201473-41513348 GCF_022458985.1 Mugil cephalus
AGTAGATTTTGCACAGAGACATTAACCTTTAAATGCAAGCATGCACAGCTTCTGGATTAAACTTGAAATTCTTTTTTTTTTTTTTTTTTTTGTGCAGTATTAGCTGTGTGCCCTTGTCCTTCATATGAAAGCAGTGAGAGTTCTTCTGTGTGCTTTGAAAGGGAAGTTGTAGAAGTAACCTTGGTTTATACCAAATGAAAAATCAAGGGAAGAAGGGAATATTATTTCAGCTTTTTTTTGTGGTTACAGAAGGTTTATGAATCATAGTTCAACATGTTTGTGAGTTGTTTTGTTGATCATTTGATGCCAGAGATTTTTAACGTTCGAATTCAAAGAAGCTGAGGTGATGCCTCTGTCTTTATACGGCCGTTCGCGTTGTCACGGCCTCATGCCAGCTCATGCACCATATATTATTTAGAGACGGAGAGATACAGAGAGGGAGCTGTTTTTTTGTGTTCAGTCGATGACAACAGAGCCGGAGTCCAATGATTTAAAAATAGAAAGCCTGCGACTTTGATCTCACCATGACGATGAGGAGTCCAAGTTTTATCATCCGCTCCAGCTGTGGCTTCTTGTCTGAGGAGGGTGGAGAGCCACGAGCGGCAGTAATTAGTTTTCCTGTTTTAGGAGGTTTTACCTTATTGTCGGGCCGTTAGAGGAGTCAATGGAGGGAAGGGGGAGGGAGGTATCGTTGGCAATAAAAAATAATGGGCTGATCACAATATATAGAGTCAAGTTTTTAAATAATAACAATAAAAAAAACACTAGACGGAGCTGCTTTTGAGTTCCCCCTTTTACTGTTTTCGCCTCCATTGTCTACTTTTATTCCTCTGGCTTTCTTGGCCGCGCCGCTCTCCCTGCTATTGTCCGAATCCAATTTAAACCACATTCATTGATAATAATTGGGCGAGCCGAAGTTCTCATTAGCAACACAGGTGCTGATGGCTGCTTTTTTTTTTTTCTTTTTTTTTGTATGTCATCCTGAATTGGTAATTGTAGTACGCAGCGTCCCCCTCCGTTCTTATCAGAGTGGCTCTCCACCGCCTCCTCAGCGTTGTTAATGGTTTGAAGGTCACCGTGTCACTTATTACAGTGTCCGTGCAATTATCAAATCTGCTGCGCTTTAAATAAAGAGCAAAACACGACAGCTTGCTAATTTTAACTTAAAAAAAAAAAAAAGGAGATGGTTATTCGTGCGTAGTGGAGGCGTCCTGAATTGGGCCACTTTGAAGATGTTTGCACAGCAAGATAAACTGTGTTCGTGGCCCCCTGATACATAAAGGCATGCGAGGTAATTCGTGCAAAGAAACTTCGCTCGGGATTAATTTATGATGTGTGCATCTGTTCTACTTTTTTCTTAAAGAAACCACAAACGATCTCTCTTTTTGTTCCCATATAGTGCATATAATTAGTTGATTAAACTGTCTAGAAATGAAGTGTTTTGATAAAGAGGAGCAGGTGGTGAAAATGGGATGTTGAAACTTCACACCGTTTGAGATCAACGTGTGGTTCCTGTTCTTGTCCTGTTCATCTCTTTAACTTCACACATGTAATAAAGCACAAGATAGATGGTAGATCACAAGGAAGACAAACTAACCGTGGGTCATCAAGCATTTGCTTGTTTCCTGTTCAGTCTTTGTCCTTGGTGCTGCACCACGGTGCTAAGAATTACTGTCTGGTTACCTACAATCCTTTATGTTTTGTTGTTAGTTGTGCCACATAAATTCATTTTATGTTGCGAGTCAAGAAAAACAGAGACCTGCCTGTCAGCGCCAGTCATTTGTTTAACAGTTTGTTCTTAGTTGACGTACAACATGTTGTCGTGGTGTACGTCAACAAAAACCTACAGCAACAACAGCAGCTCAAGTGCTGGTTGACGCCGTTGTTGACTTTACCCATTCAAGCGTTTAACCGGTGGAACGACTTCGCCGTCGAAACAAAAGCGAAGGCGGCTCAAACCTGATGTCTCACGCGTGCGGTCACGCCAGCTCGTTGCCTCACGCTGGCGGCGGCTTCCTTTACAAATGTAGTGTAGTTTATTTCTCTGCCACCACCACTTAAAGTGATCCGGTGATTTCCCCGATCTGCCTGATGGGCTGCCCAGACGGCCCTGCCCCGGCAGACGGCTCGCAGCGCGTCTGGATGGACCCGCTCCGTGAAGCTGTTTCGCCTCTAATGAGTTTGTATTGTGACGTGACTGAATATCTCTGGCTCCTGCCGTAACCGCTCGTCTTCACCGGAGGCCGTTTTCTATTTGATTTGTGCGCAGTTCTGGCCTCGGGGTAACATTAGCTCCCGAGGTTTACAGGCATTCGGGTCATCATGCTGATTTTTGGTTGTAGGCTCTTGTTTTGCTAATTTAAACCCTGTGCCAAAGCGAGCTCGTAAAGGTTAAGGCTCGTACGCAGACTTGGGCCTCGAGATGCAGGGGAAGCAGTTTTTGAAAAGGTGAAACGAGAGAGTGCTTTTTTTTTTTTTTTTTTTTTTTTTTTTCGAGGGAGAGCCTGAAGGTGAAACGTCGAGGCTTGCAAGAAACTGAAAGCCTTATTGATCAAGGGCTATTTTTAAAAGCGAGGTCAAATTAGATAATGTAACTGCACTGTAAAAGCATCATGTGAAGGGCACCGAGATCCCTATCTCAGGGGCGTATGAAATGACACGCACAGCCCGTATCGAGACGGCGCGTACGGGCGGAGGTGGCCTGAGCGCCGGCGGGCCGCACATGCTTAACTCTTTCCTCCGGGGGATTTTTTTGACCCTCGGCGTCGGGGCCCTGCTAAGCCGCGGCAGCTGAACATTACATCAGCTCAGAGAGAGACGGAGGGAGGAAGGCTCATGTAATACCCGTAATTTGCGAAATCCAGGGCGATAACGTCTGCTCGGGTGCAAAGCGCCCGCGCGTGCGTCTCGCGGCTGCGGACGGACCTCGCGCCGCACGGATAACCGTGGAGAATTTTAAATTTAAGAGAGTAAACCCTTAAACTGGAAGTGATTGCAATCAGGCTCTAATGAGCTAATTAGGAAATGCTCGGGGGCTCGGTGAATCTGCTGAAAGCCTCTCCTTAGCTGGGGTTGACACTCGTCGTTGGAAGGCAAATGACGCACGAGGCCGCCCTTCAGCCGAAGCCCGTCCCCTGTTAAGCCCGCCAAGGTGACCTGCAAGGGTCGTCGGTAGTAGATGTCATCCGGCCTACTGAACTGACTGGCAGGAAGCTTCCTCCTCCTTCTCCTCCTCCTCGACAGGATAAACTCCTTCCTGCACGTACGCCTCAGTCGGCCATGTGCTACCAGTGCAACAAAGGGGTCAGGATTATGTGTAAACGCTGTCCCCTTTTTTTTTAATTTATTTTTAGCTTTTAAATGTCACTGACATTATATCACCGAATTTGTAATATGTTAAATATTCATCTGCAGCTAAAATATAGTCTCCGGCCAATCTGCTTAAGTCACACTTGTTTCAGAAAGCTCGACGACGCAAACGGTGTCGCCGGCTTTGCTCATTTTTGCTCTCTCGGTGCAAGACTCATTTGACGAAGGCCGAAGAAAAGTCGAGCAAATTTGCTAATCAATCAAATCAAAGGCAGTTTATTTGAGACACAGTCGCAACGTTTCCGTTCATCGGTTTGATTAAATGCAAGGAAACGTGCTCTTCGTACATGCTGCCCCACGGCGCCCTTGTACCCAGGATGCTTTGCGGGTTAAGATCCAAAGTAGTTCAGGCACAGAACTCGTGAAGCAGCCAGCAGAGTCATATTTGTTTCTTCACATCGCACTGTTTCCTGTATAAAGAGAGACTGGGAGCCTGGCCCCTTCCTAAAAAAAAAAACAAAAAAGTCCTGTCAGATTGTTCAGCTCCAAGACCAGACAGTGTTTGTTTATGCAGTGAACACAAGGGGGAACACACACACAAAAAAAATGAAGAAACTCTTTCATTGGATGCAAAATTAATATACGGCGCCTGGTGCAGGATGAGTCATTATCAGGACTTTAAAACTTTTTTTTTCTTCTTCTAGGAAATGACAACGCAAGTAAGAATTCCAATAAAACCACTTTTCTTGTCAGCGTTGGTCCAGACACAGACATTCAGACATTCCTCCAGGTGACGGTTGATGCAAGATGTTTCATATTAATAATAAAATAAAAAAATCTAATTGATTTGATGGGATCTTTAATGGAGAGCTCGGTAAAAGCATTAACGATGATCTCAGCGTACGGGTGAAGCCGTGTAGTACGGTGTCGTTTTACCTCGGACTACTGGAGTAGACACAATGATGGATTCCTCTACATATCCGTTTCTTGTGATTCTGTCTGTTTAGGCTCTGCCAGTAGCATCCATGACAATGCCTGCACATATCCGGTAGCTGGAAAATGAGTCATGTACGGTGAAGTTGTGACAAACAAAAAAAAATTGAAAGAAAGAGATTAATTCTATAGCACTGATCTGACTGGAACTGCAGTCGTCCAGGAGCTTGTATTAAGTCCGACGCTAAAACGTTACGCTACGCAAAGTTTAATCTAGTGAATACGTCACTGTTTCTGAATGTCATTATTCCCTTTAAATGCTTACAATGCATTTCAATCTCATGGCACACGGTTAGGAAAATGACAAGAAGTACTCGTGCCTGATCAAACCCAGCTTTAGGTGATTACATTCACTTGCAAAAAATGACACAGCAGTTTTTGTTTCCCTGTTCGTCTCCCAGAAGCCTGAGTCTGATTGGTTCCTGGGAGGAGGGTGGGGGGGGGGAGTGAGAGGAAGCAATTTTGGCTTAGTCCTGGTGAGCATTGCCTTGTGGGAAATCAGTGTCGTGGCAGCTCCTGTAATTAGTTCTGCTTGTTAGAAAAATGAAGGGGTTACTAATTAGCAAGTGGATGGCTTCTTGACTTGTTGTGCATCTTTTCTCTTCTTTCCTTGAAGATCATCATTATCGTCTCAAGGCAAAACGACGGGGAGAGAAGGAGGGAGAGGGAGAGGGAGGGAGAGGGAGAGAGAGGGAGAAAAAGCTTCTCATCAGTTTAGCGCTAACACGATGAATCTAGATGGACAAATCTCGTAGGGTATGCTGTCATGCTCTGACAGACAGGCTGCCTGCTGTAAGCACGTGCAGGCAAACGCCCGGAGCTGTGCAAGATTTCATTTTCAAGTTTGCTCAGCAAGCAAGCCAGTCCATCTCGCTTTGGTAGATCCTTACATACACAGACTCGTACCCGATTTATTTATTGTAAATACACATTTGGCAGAGAGTGATCCGTGTCGTGACCTGCAGATTTTCACATTAATAGCTGAAGGAAATGTTGGATGCCAAATAAAAATGATGTGGATTTGTGTGTTTACATTAGGGCTGGGCGGTATACCGGTTCACACCAAATACCTTAGTATTTAGTATAGTAATAAGTATATTTAGTATACTAATACTACTAATACCTTAGTAGTATTAGTATAGTTTTCCGTTATGAGGGACCATTTTCAGTCTAGCGCTTCTAAACACACATGGTGTGAATGTGTGACTGTGACGCGTGGTGAAGATGGAACGATCCAAAACAAGTTAGGCGGCAAAAGGAGAAGACTTGTGCCAAAAAAAAGGTGCCTTGTCAGTTGTTTTTGTTTGTTTTGTTTTTTTGGGGTGACCAGACGTCCCGGATTTCTGGGGACAGTCCCCGTTTTGGATGAAACTGTCCCCGAAAGTGTCCCCAACTTTAGCTATTTGAAAAAAATGTTGCAGGCACACTACAGTTATTACGGTAGCCGGCTGCGCTGCTATTGACATTGCAGACATAGCAATTAAATTAAATTAAATTTGTCAAAATAATGAAACTATGATCTTAACTCCAGTCTCATTCATCTTTATCTTACTTGCTTTTCCAACTTCTTTTAACTCATCTTAGCATAAAGACATTCAGTAGGTTGAACTTGCACTTGCAATTAACCCTAAAGCTCACAAATGAACAGTTGTGCGATAAAATGCCTTTTCTTGTTATTCTAGGTTTCTAGCTAAAATCACTGTCATCAAACATCTAACGTTCTTATTTCATGATTGTTAGTAAGCATATGAGTACAGCAAAAGCTAAACACGTAAGTCTTTCAACCGATGAGACTGAAATTTAGCTTCGGGCTCACGAGTATTTAAACTGTTAGTCGGTTAAGAGATACTTTCATGGTTCCCCTCGTACATTTTACACACTGTTTGTGAGATGATTCATGCTGTGAGCACAGTACTCGTGGGAATCTATGCAAAGCCAGCGGAGTTTGGAAGGAATAATTTAATTCTACCCAAGTATGAGAACTGTACAGATTGTTGGACATGGTTGGAGCGGTATCGCAGACAATGACCAGTGATTTCATTCAGTCCAGATTTCTGAGTTTGATTCCATCCAAATTCTCAGATAACCAAACAACAAAAGAAATTACACTGGTTAAGAAGTGGATTATCAGAGTTATAACATGTAATACTTATTGGTGTTATCATCCTCTAATAATAAAGAATATATTTAAGGATTTAAAGGATCAACTAGAGCTGTGATGGATTTAATCAAACCCATCACTGCCGGACAAGAAACTGTGTTAAAAAAAAAAAAAAAAAAGAGAAGCCATTATTCCGCCGTGTAATTTAGCTTGGATGTCAAGGCATAAAGGAAATGCAAATCAAAGTCCTCCAGAAATAGACCGGTTTTGTGCTCTCACATTTCATATGAGAGGACTCATAATCCGCCCGGCTACTGTTCGAAAGTCAGGACTTCCAGCTCCGCTTTCAGCCTCTCGCCCCGCACGCTCGGATTCCTCCGAAAGTGTAAGCTGTGGGCAATTTGAGCGGGTGAAAGCGGACGTATTTTTTATTTATTTATTTTTTTCTTTTGCGTGACGTCACGCTCTTTTTATCGATAATTCTCCGTAATAACCGCGCATGTTACGTGCGCGCGGCTGCCGAGGGACATTTATCTCCCCGCGGCTGATCCTCTTCCAAGAACGATCCTGATGTGACGTTACATAAGGGCTGGAAGGGAAGGCAGAGCTGCCTGGTATTAGGGAACACACACACACACAAAAAAAAAACAAATCCAGAGAACATACTAATCTCCCTGTGTGATTATTAGTCATAATATTTAACGCTGGCTTAATGACCGGCCCATGGCATAATCTCTATCTGGCACATTTACCTGCTCTCTCCAAACCCTCACGTTTTGCCTTTGAGTCGGCCGCTATGGGGTGAAATAGAATAATTATACTCGAGTGTGCAGGGAATTACCCTGAAGATATGAAATGGAGGGGAAAAGGAGGTTACTGCTCAACAAGCTCTGTGGTAAACCTCAGGATTAGCTCAACTTCCGCCTAACATTTTCGGAGAGCGTTTCAATCGGGCTCACTCATTTCTGTAATTATTCCGCAGCCATACAGAGGAAAAGCTAATATATGGAAAATTATGAGCTGCCGGGACACAATGAGTGCTGACAGCTCGCAGTGGAGATGTTTGAAATTTCTCCAAGGTGAAAAGCAGCTACGAGCGGCTTACTCCAAAAACCTGCCGGGGCGAATGCTAACTTCCCACGTAGCGGCACGTTCACTCGATATTCAGCGCAAAAGCAGCGTCACTTCGCTGAATATGTATATTTGCCCCGCATTTTTAAACAGCCACAAGATCAAACCGGATCAGTTTCTGAATATTCCTCGGCGTTATCGACGAACGCCAGCACCTCCGCACTCTGCGCCGTTTGCCGTTTGAAACCGCGTAGGCGGGCAGAAACAAAGCCCTGATATCTTAGGATCGGAACAAAAAAGCTTTGTGTTTGTTCCCTTGCAGTTAGGAACGCGAGGCCGCGAGCAACTGCTGATGAAGTGAGCACACTTCAGTCACTTCAGGCGGCTGGTGAAAGGCTTTTGTTTCAAAAATAAACTGTTACAGTAGCGTGCGAGCCAAAAAAGCCCCGCTGCGAACGATGCTAGAGAACCCGACGATTGTTGAAAAGGCTCAAAGAGTCTCTTTGGCGTGATCTGGCACTTCTCTCGGGCGAAGTTATCGCACCACGACTTGAAAAGTTCATTTGATTTCTTGCTGGGAGTTTCAGAAGAAGAACAATGTTGTTCTTGTGCCTGCAGATTAAAAAAAAAAAGAAAGAAAGAAAAGAAACGCCCGCAGCTGGTTAGCTTAAGTTTTCAAGTTAAATCTTTTGCCGCGCAGATTAAACAAAAAAAAAAAGAAAAAAAAAAAAGATTAGATTACAAAATGGAAAAGCAGACTTTATCCCAAAAAGCCTGAGCCCAGTCATCAAAAGGACGGGGAACTCTATAAACAAAGACTAAATAAAATACACAGCAGCGCAGCCGCTACGCACGGGCTTCTCAATAGCAAACATCAGCTTTATTTCTAGGTACAATTTAATGGTTTATCTGGACTATTACAGGGGGTTTAGGCAGATTCTTGCTTGGCTTCTCTATTGTTCACTTATCTTTATCTAATGCTGTACGTAACCCGCTCCCACACGTAACTTCACAAAGTGAAATCGCAGCAGTCCAGTCCACTGCATTCTCACATTCACCACCAAAAGGATAAATGCATTTCACAAACGTATTAAATATTTTACAGCTTCTGCGAGATCTTTTTTTTGTTTGTTTGTTTGTTTTTAGCCTCTCGTACGACCCTTTGATTTAAATGACAGGAATTGAAATGACACATCTGAATGAAATTTCAAGGAAATCTAAGTAGACGCGGTGTAATCCCGCTCAGCTCTGGACTGACACGGCGGGCGGGCACATCGTCGGGGAGGAATCTGTCCCTCAAGTCTTGTCCACTTACATCACAGTCAGCCACCGCCATCACTTGTTACCGTGACGTCCTCCTCTGTCTCCTCTTCATCCCGTCTTTGTGCTCGTGTGCGGCATGCTTCACATCTATGTCCTGTTTTTTCTTCTCTTTCTCTCTCCCTCCCCCCTTTATTTCTTCTTCTCTTTGTGTTGGATGAGAAGGCAAGTCCCGGGGCCCCGGAGGATGACGGCAAGCTGTCGGTAGGTCCTGTCTGATTGTGCTCGTCCCCGTTTCTGTGTAGACGTGCTAGCGTAACTCGTTGTTCCCCCCCCCAACCCCGCCATACTGTGACCCAGACATGTGCACTGTTATCCCTAACCCTCAGCCTCCCTGTGTGCAGAGAGTAGCTCTGTCTGTTTTCTAGAGCCCTTTTCTTTGCACCACTGACACACAGCATGCAGAAGGCAGGAAGAAGGAGCATGTGTTTCGAAAACCTTCTTTTTTTTTATGTTTAAATGCTTGTGTAGCTCCAGAAAGAGGTGTCTAACTTTCATCCAGAATGTATAAATCAGAGCGACAGAAGGCGGCCCTCCTAAAGACATACTGAGAAGCTGCGGTCCCCGCCGCGCTACGCGTCCTCCTTGCCTTCCGCTCGCACATCATGTGGGCCCATGACTTGGCACCTGACACCTCCCGCTCCTACGCGTCACCCGCGAGCAGCCAAAGGCGGACACGCTTCCCGAACAGCTGCCTGCCGAAGTGGCGCCCGATTTCCCACAGTTCTCAAGTTCAGCTTCGCCTGCCGGAGTCACCTTGGCGTGGACTGTTTTGGGGAGATGAACGAGGCTTACATGTTTAAGAAGCTGTTCCGTTTGATCGTTTTCACCGGGTTGCAGGTTCCTCCGAGGGCGTTCGTAAACAGATGAATCTTTTCTGTTAAGAAAATTCTGTTAATTAATCAAAGCACGAGCACCTAAAACTCCTTAGAATGGAAAATAAACACAACATGGTTGCTTGCATTTAGTAGGAAAGGTGATTAGCATGTCATTCTAAAAAAAGAGTCTCATCCCAGGCAGGATATTTGACTGACGGCTTAACTCTCCTCCAACAGGCCAGGCCACGCCTACAAAGGGGAGGAAGCTCCGCCTCCCTCCACAACAGCTTGATGAGGAACAGCATTTTCCAGCTGATGATTCATACGTTGGACCCTTTAAGTGAAGGTGAGACTGTCGGACACGCCGCATATGAACTGCCCAGGATATATACATATATATATATATATTTTAGGTAAAGCCGGCTGGAACTTGTCGTTATTCTTTGCTTTTTTATTTTCTTGAAATGACCTCAATTCTCTTTTCAGATGTGTCAGAAATGGACCTAACCAAACATGTACTGCAAGAAAACTGTTGAGCCAGCTTCCTTATGCTTCATAATACAGTTCACTCTCCAAATAAAAATATTGGCTTTCGTCTGCTGGCAAGCGCCTCACGTACCAATCCAGGAGCTGCTCAACATAACATTTAGAAATGCTTCTGTAGTCTCTATATTCTACGCCGAGACAGAACGGATCCCTTCTTGTTTTCTTTTCTTTTCTTTCTTTCTTTCTTTCTTTCTTTCTTTCTTTCTTTCTTTCTTATAATAGTGTACGCTAGAAAAAGCAAGCTCAGTGCCGTGTCAGAGCACAGCTGAGGGGGAAGATCATTCGCCTTTAATCCAAGATGAAGGCCTATTAGCTTGGCTAAAGGAAATGTAAAACAGCAGTGTCAGTGCTCGGCGCAGGGGATGAATATGTTAAAATGCTGGGGGGGAAGTGGCGTATCATCACATTGTCAGAAAAATGATGAAGAATGGAAAATCAGAAATCAACAAACCCTAATCCTCAAGACTCAGTTTTCTCCCAATTTTCAGAGACAATGAGGGGGAAAAAAAAGAAAAATGCAATGTAGCGACGGTCAAACATTATAAACATTAAACATTTTACTTCTGGGTGGATGTTATCGCATTAACGGCACATGTCTGCGCAGAGGTGCTTTTTTTTCTGAAATGACTTTCCTTGAAAAGCCAAACCTAGAATGAGTCAGCTCAGGAAAGATTAATAAGCTGTGCCAAGACGGGGCCTTAAAGTGCCCATTAACATGCAACGAATCGCCGCCGTGCACTGAGTCCAAGGCGGTCCCGTCTCCGAGCGTATTCATCTTGCCATCTCGGTGCTTAAAACATGAATCATAGCCTGCTAGCCAACATGGCCGCTTGTATACACTGTACCTATGACCGAGGGTTATACGTACTCCACCCTGCCACTCTGTGCAGGGTTTCTTATTTATTCTTCCTCAAGCAACATTAAAATCTTTACTACTTGTTTGATCATGAAGGATGTTTGGTGTTTCGGTCCTAATCTGAGGTTGATAAAAACTTGTTAAATGTCTAACAGGAAAATTCAGCGGCGGCAGAAATTCCAGGACAGTTGTCACCAGATTTGACTGATGGGTCTTTTGGCAAATTAACGACTGAAAATGAATGCGCTGCAACAACAACTACAGCGTGACATGGCACGAGGATTGAATTAATTACTGGAGAGAACAAAAGCAACACTTTGGGCTCCAGCCGATTTGAATATATTATTTTGAACTTTTCGCATAATGCGCTGGAAAGTTCTCTCCCGCCCCAATGATCACGTGACGACCGTGTTGGTCTTGGGCCCTTTTTTAAAAAGCACTCATCCGATGCCTCGTTTGTCTGGAGTGCTAAATAATTTCATTTGCTGCTTTACTGTAAGGCCTCACTAAAGGTCGGCCCCAATTCGGAGATGAGCGTCTGCGAGCGTTTACCGACATCATTAATGCAAAGAGGCATTTTGTTGTTGGTGAGCTCGCAGCTTGGAGAGATGTGAACAGGTGCATCCATCAAAAGAGGGAGGCCCTGCTGCTTGTCCTTGTGCGCTCTTAGCCTTTAAGTGTAGCTCGGCGAGGCCTTCGGGGAGCTGGCAGGTCTCCTTCGATACATTTTTCATAGGGCGTTTCTCAAAATAAGTTGGCCGAGGGACGGTCTGCGGTTGTTTTGTCGGCGCTGGGAACCGGTTAGCTTTTAGAGCGGGGACCGTTCGTTAGCAGTGCAGCGTGTGAGTGTTTTTTTTTTCTGTCTATAGGGGTTTTTCCTGGCTGAAACGCTTCGTAACTGTTCACCCTCGACTGCTCCTTTCCTCCTGCACCATTTGATCTACACTGTGGCCCAACCACGCAAACCTAAATTGGCTTTGGCCAGTGGCAACTGGAGTATCACTCCTATACGTTGCTTCCACACGTTGTGCCATACCAGATTTCCGACCAATGCAGCTTTTGCTGGACATGGCCGAATTTGACTTTCAGGAAAAACCTTGTTCGTGGGTGGCTCTAGTGTGTGTTTGTGTATGTGTGTGTCTGTCATTTTGGGAAATACGATCATTTGCTTTCTTCCCCAGAGTTAGATAAGAAGACTGACACCATTCTCGTGTTTATCGGCTAAATATGAAGTCAAAGCAAGGACAGAGCTGACTGCTATGCACCTCCATGTAATATATAATGTGTTAGGTACTGGAATGCCTATTATATGTGATCTGTATTAAATTCAGCCTATTTATAAATATACATTATTATTATCATTTAGCATTTAATATTAAGCTATCCCCTTACTAGAAGTGTTGGATTCACGTTAATGTGTATTGAAAGAAATTTAAATTTGTGGGGAAAATTAAAAAAATATATAAATATATATAAGAAAAGTCAATCAACCAAAGATTGATGAAGTGCCCCCTGTTGAGCTGAGCTCAAGCCTTCGTTTTCATACTTGGCCGACGGACAGAAGAGTGGCACCAATCTTCTTGTGCAACTCTCTCCAAGAAAGCAAACATCGAATGTCTCCTTTAAAGTGAAGATCAACATAAATAACTGGGTCATTTATTCTCCTGATTTCACCTTTTCACACACAGTTCTCGTCTTGGATTATCAATGCTTAAAATGTCCGCCATCACGCTAAATATCACTTGGATTTATCTTGTCTCTCTTTCTGTCTTCTTATTTCTCTTTCTTTTACTATCCCCCCAGAATTTGCTGACTCTGGTGAGTTATTCCTCTAATTACTGTATCCCTTCCCTCCTTCCCCCATACCTGCTCCAAAAAAAAAAAAAAAAAATCTATTTGTTCTCATTCCAACAGCGTGGAGGCAACTCTCTTGCCCAGTGTTTCCCCTATGTATACATCTCCTCAGCGCCGCTGTGCTGTATGTCAACTGTGTACTGTCCATCCCCGCAGACTTCAGAATATCTCATTCTCTCCTGTGGATGCATTCTCCCTGGAAACCCTCTGTGACCATTTCTGCATTGTCCCCCTCCCCCCCTCCCATCGTTCCTTATCCTCTCTCTCCTCTTATGAACTCCTTTTTTTAGATTTAGCTTCGTATCGCTGCGGGACTGATTAAGGCCCAAAAAACGAGCGGGCTTCCGTCTCCAGGCTTGTGAGCGGATATTTAGCTAAAACTGTTGCTAGAAGGAGTTGGAGTTTCGGCGTCTCCCTGCTAATTCTCCCCGCTTGTCAGCTTTGTGCTTTAGTCCCTGCTGCGAAGAAGTAGACAAGTTGTCAGCTGTTTTACCAGCCCTCTTTGACATCCCCTTCATCAGAAACCTGAGTCAATACGAGCTTGACGGAGCAGTTAACGGTAATAGACTGAAATTTGTTTCCTTGTACAGCTTTTTACGATAAGCGGCCCCCACCAAACTATTATCGATCCAAGCATTCGCATGCTCCTTTTATTTCCTTATCAGGTGTGTGAAGTTTGCTTCCTCGATCTTGAACGCTCTTCTGTTTTCGTGGCTCGCTTTTCTTTGGCGCGAACTTCGCAGTCGATCGGTACAGTTAGTTCCAGGCACGAATGCCCCCGCATCTCTTTTTCCATCAGCTACGAACAATATCACTTAGGGGGTGGCATCAAATATTGAACTACAAAGAGAGGCTGGGAGCGAGAGGGGCAGAGCGTCTCTCTCGCTCTGCTGTCCGAAGCCCTCGGTGGATGGCTGGAGCGAGCCGTCCCAAAAAACAGCACTCAGGATTCAGCACGCCTCTCAGCTCAAGCCCTTCAGTAAAATTCATCACCCCGAGTCTGCGCATGTCCAGAGCTAAGCTACAGATTAAGTGCATCAGCACAAAATGTATAGCGGTACATTATTTAAAAATGAATGAAGAAAAAGTTAAAAAGTTAGTCTTGGTTTCAGCCATGGAACAACGGCACTGCTTTCCTGCACATCATTATCTCACTGGGATAGAGTGGAGAGATCACTCACATTGTTAATGTGGCCTGGGACGTCTTTGTTGATGTCCATAATTGACATGGTAATTGAGCATAGGTCAAAGAAAAAAAAAATGCTTCATTCACTGAGCAGAGAGCAGATAAGGTCATTTGGGTGATACACGTCGTACTGGCAAACAGGCAGCTTATTGGTAGTGGAGCTAAAGAGGGAGTGGTTCTTGATTCATTGCGAGTTTCGGATGCGGGCGTGGAAGGCTGCCAGAGAGCAGCAACTTCCCGACTGAACCGACCAGGGTGTTTCCTTTTCTGTTATTTAGGCTGCCACCACCCCCCACCCCCACCCCAAATAGATGACCCAGGGACCCATTGATCACCTGATTCAATAGCGCAGTCAATGATGCACCCACTGTTGCTGACCTCCCGCCCCTCGGGCTTTGGAAATATATTTTCCATCTATGCAGATATAATGTATTGACATTTTACTTTCAAATTAGCACAGTTTTATAGCAATAGATTAGATGTAATGTCACCCCATAATTATATAGGCCTTGAAAGCATGAAAGATGTCCTAGGCACTATGGTGTATTTGGAACGTAAGAAGATAATAATGACTTATTGCTTAACTTAAATATATATGTTAATTTATTATTTATTTTTAATGGAATAGTTCAGTATTTTATCAAATATGCTCATTTAGTTTCTCTCTGAGGATGAGATGAGAAGATCAGATCACTCTTAGTTGCAAATGGGAGTGGATCAACGCTAAAAGCAGACGCTAGTTAGCTTAGCTTAGCAGGAAAACTAGGAACAAGGGGAAAGCTTTAACCTTCAGACAGGGTCAAGCTAGCTGTTTCCTTCTATATTTCCTCCACTGTGCAGCGTGACTCCTCCTCGTTAAGCAAATGCGGCCTCGCGCCCCTCTAATTTTGTTATGATAGGTAATCACACCTCCAGTGCGTTATGTAACCACGACCAGTCGACCAGCGCCTGTCGGCCCGTCATCCCTCCAACGCGGTCGCACACTCGCACGCTCACACACGTCAGACTCCCCCTCCGAAACTCGGCCTCCGAGCCCACCCCGCTCCGGCTGGGGTGAAAGAATCAATGTTAAAAGCCTTTTTTTTGCTTTTGCACGGACTGTGAATTTCCCCGACACGCCAACCCCCAGCAGACAGGGCGAGCACGCACACACGCGCACACTCTCACACATGGCTCACCAGAGGTTTAGAGGTCACGCCACAAGGACAACAACAACAACAACAACAAGCCTCACTCACTCCCTCTCTCTGTCTCCAGTTGCAGAGGGCGAATAACAGACAGCCGCGCAGGCGGTGATTGTGTCTTGGGATAATTGCCCTCGGAGCAACTTGAGTTAGAGGCTGGCCTAACGGCGGTTGTGCACTTCAAACCAGAATCATGTAATCATACGGGATTGAGGCACTTGTCTGGGAGTGTTGCAGATGAGCAAGACGTTCTGCAAATGAGATGCGTTTTCATCTCATTAGATGGAGTTTTCAGGGCTGCCAAGTCCCACATTTGGGATGAGATTTGCACCATAATCCTTTCACATGTGAGCAGAGTGGGCGCCCACTGATGGGTATTAGTGCGAGGGACGTGGGCTTGAGGTTGTGGGCATGCATAGTACTTATTGTATTGTCCACCTACTTCATGTGTAAAACTGGAGATGTGCTTGTGTGTAGATTTAATGGGTCGGTTTACTGAAATACTGCGAAAAAAAGAAACAAAAAAAAAACATTCCACTTGATTACCCTTTATTTAATCAGCTATAAACAGTTTTCCCAGATTCAGATTAAATAAATAGACATAAAGAAGGTATAAAATTACAGAGTTTGGCTTTGTAGTGTTACATTCTTTATTAAAGTGCTCTGAATGTCACATTTGGTAGTTCTTAATTAAGCTCGTGCTATTATGTAAAGCCTAGGGTGTATTCTGCACTCACTTGCCAGTTCATTAGGTACACATGAGAAAATGAATGCATTCTAACATAACAGTCCTGCACCAAACCGTAACCTCGTGGTGTTCGGCATTTGTTTAAAATAAATAAATGTGTTTCATTGACTCGTACCAACATGTATTTCTGTTATTTTGGCAACTCCATTTTATTCACTGGGTGAAGCTAAATAACTGAACCCTATTCGTGTTTAATTCAGTCCAGTTTGACATTTTTATCATAACCTGAACATCAGGGTAATCATGAAGGGAAGATTCAGTGCAGGACTGTTGCAGTACTTTAGATCGCATTCATTAGTCAAAAGCACATTCAGGAGAGCCTCGTGGTACTCCAACAGAACCACTTTGAGGATCTGGTGTTTATCTGAGGCAGTTCATGTTACAGCAGTAGACAGGAAGATGTCTGATACAGTACGTACGCTATATTCCCAAAAGTATTCGCTCACCCGTCCAAATAACTGAATTCAGGTGTTTCACTCACTTCCATGGTCACAGCTGTATAAAGTCAAGCACCGAGCTATGCAGACTGCTTCTACAAACGTTTGTGAAAGAATGGGTCGCTCTCAGGAGCTCAGTGAATTCCACCGTGGTGCTGTGATGGGATTCCACCTGCGCTTTCATGAAATTCATGAAATTTCTTCTCAACTAAATATTCCACAGTCAGCTGTCCGTGGTATTACAACGACGTGGAAGCGATTGGGAATGATAGCAACTCGGCCAGGCGCACAGTGTACAGAGGTTGCCAACAGGTTGCACACCTCCAAACTTCATGTGGCCTTCAGGTTAGCTCAAGAACAGTGCGTAGAGAGCTTCAAGGAGTTGGTTTTCATGTCCAAGCGGCTGCATCCCAGTCATGCATCACCAAAAGCACGCCACCACTTAACTCTAGAGAACTGGAGATGCGTTCTCTGGAGTGATGAATCACGCTTCTCCATCTGGTAATGTGATTGAGCAGTCTGGGTTTGTCGCTTTTTCTAGGGGAAGGTGACTTGTTTGACGGCATTGTGCCAAGTGTGAAGTTTGGTGGAGATGGGGGTGGATTGTGGTGTGGTGATGTTTTTCAGGGCATGGGCTTGGCCCCTTAGTTCCAGTGAAAGGAGCTCTGAATGCTTCAGCGTGCCAAGAGATTTTGGACAATTCCATGCTCCCAACTTTGTGGGAACTGATTGGGGATGGTGCCTTCCTGTATCAACTTGACTGTGCAGCATTGCGCAAAGCAAGATCCACAGTTGGTGTGGGAGAACATGACTGTCCTGCACAGAGTCCTGACCTCAACCTGACAGAACACCTTTGGGATGAATTAGACGGTGTCAAACATCAGTTTCTGTCCTCACTAATGCTCTTCTAGAAGAATGGTCAGAAATTACCATAAACATGCTCCTAAACCTTGTGGAAAGCCTTCCGAGAAGAGTTCAAGCTGTGGGCCAACATCACATTATCCCCTATGGATTCAGTCTCTTAAGTTCATATGCATGTAAAGACAGGTAAGCGAATACTCCTGGCAGTATAGTGTATTTCTCAACATCCACGTTGTTACAGTATGAGCCATGTCCACCCACCTGCCGTGGCTCATACTGTGTAATGAGTGCCCTGTTATTCTTGCCCATCCTTTTATTAGGAATATTTATTTGTCAGAAAGTAGCTGCTCACACTTGCTCATCGTTTTTCACGAGATTCAGCAGAAAAGTTGCTACAAGCGTCTTGGAGAACGTGCTCCAGTTGTTATCCCAGACTCTGTGGAGTCCACAAAGATGTTCTTATTGTTGATGGACATGTAATAGGTGTTTATGTTTCTGTCTATGCGTTAGGGGTCGTTGTCGGCCTACTTTTTAAGGCGGTCACATGTCACACAGCTAAAAACTGACGGAAACCTCCAAACAGGGCAATGATTAAAAACTCAACTCCCTCCCCATCAGTTATTTATTGCCGGAACAAACAGAACAGCTCCAAGCTGTGAGCTACTTTTCCAAGACAAAGTGCAGCGTGGGAGGCACAAGTCTGTGGTCTGTTCTGCTGCTTCCCATTCAGCTGTTGCTGCAGGTTTGAATTCCCGGCTAATTCATCACGCAGATGTGCTGACTTTCTATTTGCTGCAGGAGAACTGCAACAGTAAGGGAATCAAATTAATTGTTCGGGTTTCATTGTGGAAATAAAATGCTGAATCGTCTAGCCTTTGGACAAGCTTGTGTGCAGAGGAGAGGAGGACTCATCTTTTTTGTTGCATGTTGACCCAGTATACTGTCTTCTGACTTTCCTGTTCTGTTTGTTTTCAATAAATCTTTTTATCAACCCCTTTATTGTTTTTTA
Source organism: Mugil cephalus (assembly GCF_022458985.1). Classification (NCBI taxonomy): domain Eukaryota; kingdom Metazoa; phylum Chordata; class Actinopteri; order Mugiliformes; family Mugilidae; genus Mugil; species Mugil cephalus. Next base: position 41,219,767 of record NC_061770.1, read on the forward strand.
ATGGTAGCATATTGATCGCCTCTTCCCCCTCCTTTTGCAAATCTTCTCTAATCGCCATCCAACCTGTACCACTGGCAGGCTCTTTATCAGGCTGAGTTACTCTAAGACTATAATGTATTTTATCTGCAATTCAATCCATGCTTTGTTTTGCACTTATGCAGTGAAGACTCAGAGAGACTCAGTCTTTCTGTACGTCACCTCTCGTGCCTCTGTGAGTGTTTTCTACAGTGATGTGATGTAAAGTGCGTAGAAACCAGCGGACCTGTCTTGTTCTGTCATGTTCACTCTTTTCCTTTTCTCTGTGTGTTCGTTGCCTTACCCTTGTCTTTTGCTGTGATGTTGTAGAGCTTGGGACTTATGGGAAACTAAAATATTATCACTCAATGACTGAGGAAGGTAAGCCCGAAAGTTTTCACTACTTGATTCTTTGAGTCAGCTTCTGTCATCCCTCTTGGTTTTTTGTTTTTTTTCTCCATCTCCATCGTGAAGCCGCACATCCAGCCCCATATTTTTTTTCCTTTTTTTATTTCAGTTTGCTTGTGACACACAGTTTGCACATTATTTCTTTTAACCTCTCTGAGATTTCACTGACATAAGTGCAAATCATGGTAATCATGCCATTTTTAAAAATCTTACTTTCAGTTCTCATTTATAGTTTTTTTCTTTTCTTTCTGCCCGGAAATTATGTACATACATATTGTGTTTTACTGTGTATATGGATTTTTTATAGAAATCTTGCCGTCATGTGTTGCTCTTGTCTGATCCTGTGAGAACTGTAAGACCTGCTGTCTATTATCTTGGCCGGTGAAACCTCAAACACACACGCACGTAAAGCACGTCGTCGTTACTATCCTACATTCGGCAAACACAAGGCACAGGGTTTTCTTTTTCTTTCTTTTTTCCCTTTCTCCTGTATTTGTTGCCCATCCACGCTGCTGAGAATACATCCCCCATGCCTCAGCGCTCACTTGGACGTTCCACTTGCGCCAGCAGCGGGTGCACACACCTAAGACGTACGCTGCTGAATTTGGCAAACCGGAGTGACTCATCCACCCAGTGGTTGCGTAACAGGCAGAGCTGACATGGAAAATGTGTGGCTGCGTAAGACGGCAGAGGAGGGGCTGGACTTACTTATTCTTAAAGACTCTGCAAGTGCTTCATTATTACGCAAATGGAGGGGATTTGATCGTGTGCGCGCCTTTAATGGAGCTCACAGGGAATGTGTTTTCTCACACTGAACACAGCTATAGGCCAAGCTGGCCATTTAATCAAGACCGTTAAAGGTTTTTAATGTTAAGGTATTTTACAGTGGGGCTTATTTTATATTTGTTCTCACTTTCATTCGCCCTGGAGGGACTGTGAGGATGTCATGAGATTATCTTTTATTGTTTTCTTTTGAAGCCAAAGCCTCCTAGAGGCAAACTGCAGGAGCTACTAGATATCAGTGGAGCCGTCATGTGACATTTTGACGTTTGTTTAAAGTAGGACTATGCTGTAAAAATAGATCACATCAGCGCTCAATGCTTATCATAATAGGAGTCTGGCAACACATCGTTTTCATCGCGAGGCATGTTTCAGTACCTCTCAATACAAACGTGCAGATATGTCGCTGTTATCCTTCTGTCCATTACTGCATAAAGCCCACATAAACTATTCTATTGGCCATGCAGATCTATCTCCCAGGGCATAATCAGTTCCCAACAGAGTGACTCTAGACCAGCTTTCAACCTCAAACATTGTGTTGACGGTGTATTTTTGGGCTGGATTTCGGGCTGAACTTTCAGGTTGAAGTTATCCGGCAAAGTGCTGAGACATGCCAATCTGACATCAAAGACCTACAGGCCACCTGAAGCCTGCAGCCACCCACTAGCTAGCACCAGCTAGCCCGTGTGACAGGAAATTACCCTTTACACCAGCAGGTTTCAGTAATTTGTTATTCAGTATGCTTAATTGGCTAAAAGACTGCTGACGAGGACCTGACTAGCCAAAACTAACCCGAGAGACACAGCATTGTTGTTTGATGGATGAGAATTTCTCTGGTCAAGTGCACATCGACCAACAAATCGACCAGTCTATAGGGAGACTATCGGCTAAACTCCTGCTAAAGCTAGCTAATATTAATTGTGGTGGAATCCATGTGACATGGTGTGTTTAAGCCAGCCCAAACCTTAGCCCAAACTTTATTTCTTCTCTTACCTTTATAGCTTTTGTTACAACTAGTTGTTTTTTTTCTATGTACTTACAGTTAGTATGGGAACCCTATGCCAAATCAGCTGTAAAGAATCTCCTGCTACTTATATGTTCAAGCAGAGACCTGATACCTGCACCCACATTTCATTTGCATAACCGAACACACACAGTATCAAGTCAGTCACAGCGCTACCACACATCCATCTGATAATGACCACCTAAGGTGAGTGATGTCAAGGCAGTGGAATGTGCAATGCCATCCTGTGAAAATGTGCTGTATACTGTATGAGTGCGTCTTTGTGTGCATGTCTATTTGTGTGAAGAGAGAGCGAGATAGAAGCAAGGGAGGAAGGGGAGGGGGGGCTCGCGTTGCCAAACAACGAAAAGACAAAGTGAGAGGAAAAACTGACTAAGTGTGAACAACAGCAGTGATGGAGAGATGTGGATTGAGATAGAGGAGAGGGGAGGAAGGCCGCAAGTGACTTGTGGGGCTGGTTAATGATTTCGCCAGAAGGTCACAGACAGTTTTGACATGGCTGGGTGGAGTACGTATTGACGCGTCACTGTGTCAAGCACGCCCTCGTAAAAATAAAATTAAAAAAAAAAAAGGAAAAAAAAATCTTTCGAATTGATCATGGTTGGAACTGGCCGGCGGAGCCATGCAAAGGCTGACACGCACAGGAAAGCGGCGTGATTAAATATGGATACATGATGGCACCAAGACTAATGACGCACAGTTGTGTCTACACCATTGTAGATGAGACAAAATTGATTATGTTACTGTTTGGTTTCAAAGGGAAATACCGACTGTGGCTAGATTGTGGCTGGTCGGCGGAGCCATCAAATATTATAATCTAAATATAAACATGAAACATCTGGAATCCTGTTTCGTCTTGTCTCAACATTGTGTTTTTTCGTCCTGTGCGCACTGTTGAGGGATTTCAGGCCTTGGGGGTTTCATGGAAAGTCATTGCTCCACAAGCCAGCAGGCAGTCATTACTAGTCATTACAACATGGGCAGAATTGCCTTTGCATTATCAAGTAGGTTCACTGGTTATGTAAACCACAAGGTCATGGTTTCAATACAGTCTACTGTGTCATTGTCTTTCCACGATGGATGGATTGATAGAATCAAGAAATGTTATCTGCAAACTTATGTTTACCAGTAATCTCTTGATATAGCATCAGGTGCTTTTTGGTTCCATACTTTAATGCAGTGCCTTTAACCTAAATGTGTTTCTTTTAAATTTGCTGTCCCCAGCTAAACCCCTCGTTTGCTTCCCTCCCCCTGCTGGCCTTTGACATCTCTTGTGAGTTTTTGGTCTGAACCTGAACAAGACCAGGAATGTATCTGACCTCCAGAAGGCAGATCTTTTCACAAGCGATTCTCTCCCTTGGCTTCGCCTCAGCCAAGGATCGGGACATTGCAGGATCATCAGTATATGATATGCTATGTCATATTGACTCAGTCTTTGAACGGCTCGGTGTGTTTGAACGGCAGTTCTGTGTAAAGTCGTCGCCCTGTTTGTACTGTGCAATTTGAAATGTGACCTGATTTTGGGGTCAAAGGTGGCAGCCGAGGAACTCTGACTGGGATGAGGCCGAGAGGCTTTGAAGATGCTGTGGTATGTAGCACTTTGATCCACGTTTAACTACTGTGGTGGTCTTCTTTTTTTTTTTCTTTTTTTTTTTTATTTGCAGGTAAATTCCGAGAGAAGGCCTCCATCCTTCACAAGATTGCTAAAAAGAAATGCCAAGTGGAAGACAGTGAGAAGGCCAATGGAGTTGCAAGCCGCTCTGGTAAGATGCTGTTTAATGTGGCATTAAATGCATTAGTAGGTCTTAGGAATTGTCCGTGCAGGACTCTTTTCTGGAGGTTCTCTTCGGATCGGACAAAATATGAAGTTGTGAAAACTCTGTTGTCAAAAAGCCTTTATTAATATGGCTAGGTCACTGGAACCATTACGCCAGGGAGACAGTTTTGAAAAAACTTTTTACTGTCTTGTTAAAATTCATACCTTCCTTGTGTCTGTACATAGCTAGGAACCTTAAGTTTAGCATAACGATTTGCCCCAATATCAGGTTTGTTTTGACAATTTATTCATTTTTTTTATATCTGCCAAGTTCAGGATGCGTTCACTGTGATTAGTCGTGAACTACTGCGTACTTGGTACAACAACCCAGTTGTAAAAGCAGCACCTAGTTCTTGCACAAGAAGTGTGTCCCCTTCACGCTAAGCTAAGCAAGCCATTTTCTGGCTGTCTTGAAATTTACTGTACCATGAGAAATATGGCGAAAAGAGCTGTCATCAATCATAATTCTTCTTGACAGTCTGTTGGGTTTGGATCAACTCCAGACCAACGAAAAACCATTAAGGTGAAGCTATGTATTCTGAGATGGTCCCCAAATTAAGATAACTTGAATAATTTGAATTTCATGAATCATATCCAATGTTAAACAAGCATGGCATTATCGCCAACTGCCAAATTGATCGAAAGTGTTGCGTTAGATCACAGTCGCTGCCATGTGTAATTTATGTGTTCTTCACTTCAAAGAGAGCTGGATGGAAGAACAAACAGGAGGCCAGAGGGAGCGCTTTCATGGTCACAGCGTAGCAGCAGAATCAAAGCGAGACTTGATGTTGATTCGCGAGGCAAAATTATGCTAACAGTGCGGCATTAACATATTAACCTCTTAATCAAAATGCATGACTGGTATTCAGCTGGGCATACTTTACTTTTCAGGCCTTACACATCTTAAGTTTTGCCTATGTAAAAGATGATTTAGTGTCTTTATAGATTAGCCTGTGACGCATGTGATTATATTCCTGTCCCACTTTGATCCGTAATATCTGAACATCCAAGCGATGGAGCGAGGTTATGTGTTGAATCATAGTGGTATCAAGTCGCATTATCTGTCTGAGAATCTTTCTAATTGTGTCACAACCACAGTTGGATTAAAGCAATTTCCACAGCAATTATAGTTTTATCATCTGATTACATGGCTTTCGGCTCTTTGTATTTTAATAAGGCTTGTTAAGTAAGTCTGGCCTCAAATGAGATGGAGTCGTATCAGCCGTCAGGAAAATGATGAAGAGGAGATAGTATCGGGTTCACACATACATGTTCACAGACGGAACCGAACCTTTCGGTTCCTATATTCAGCATTATAACGATTCTCCACACATGCACGGTACTTTTCTTGGATTCCTGGAATATGCAGCCTTGTATACCGGATCTCTTAAGTTGCGAAACTGGTTATACTGAGGTGAGGCTTTATTTCAGATAATAAATCGAAAAGCTAGTCACGCCCTTTTTTTATTAATTGTGTCATGAATCACACATTTGTCAGTTTATAGGATTAAAGCTGCAGTTTCTGATTACACTCTAACTTTCTATAAGCTACCCAGGAGAGATGCTATAGATCAAAAAGTGCTTTGTGGTTTATACTGTTGGCATGCCAAGGCATATACCAGCTGCGTTTCCATTACACTTTTTTTTATTTTGTCGCAAAATAAAAGCAACGTTTCTGAAATTTCGATTGATTTCAAATGAACTGGTCACATGACCTCATGCAAACATGGAAACGGTGTTTCCATTGCACTTTTGCGATAAACTGTTATATCGATGCGTCTGGAAAAACCACCTCATGAGAGCGTAAAAGTGTTTTAGCAATATTTGAGACGTTTTTCCATTACAGAGTTTTTTATTGCGATATTTAGGTTTTAAGCATTTCTAGGGGAAATGGAAACGCAGCAACTGATGGCATGCATGCCACTTTGGGGTGATGGATGGGGGCCAGGGGCATGGAAGACAGGAAGAAGGCTTGATCTTGGCTTAATTTAGGAACAACATTATATGTGGAATTTATGGCAAAAATCAGACCGGATCAGACAGGATTTGGTTCAACTCACTGCGCTGGAAATACGTGGAACATAATGTGGTTACATTAATATTTTTACTGTTACTCATGGAAGATTTTAACAGGTACTTAACTTTGTATGGAACCAACGTTAACTACAGTATATTACGTATTAATAACACATTTTTTGGTTCCTGTTCTCATTTTAATTATTCTTATTGTCCGCACAGATAAAAACCTTCCCAACAGCTCCAGCGTCGAAGTGGAGGTGACCCCACCCATGAATGGAACGGCAGGTCAAGTGGCTGAGACGGTAAGAGATCACCAACACAGATCATCCCATCTAACTAACCGTGGCCATAGTACGGAGAGGCAACAAAAGAATGAGACGTTTATCAAAGTTAGAGAGGCATGCATGAATATTTTATGCCTCTCCTCTGGGTCTGTGTTCCACCTTGAGTGTGATTGATGCAAAGGTTGCACCGACTATGGCACAGGTCACTACTGCTGATAATTTCCCAGCACGCACTCGGGCGAGTTCCTCCATCTTCAGCCAGACCTGCCAAAGACCCACCTACTCCCACTGAGTTCTGTAATCACACTCCTCACTCACCCGCTGCTCCCCACCGCTGGGCGCTCGAAACGAACACACTCGCGCGCCAACGCCAACGCAAACACCAGAGCACGCGCGCGCCGTCTCCGACGTGCGCTCAGAGAGCCTCGGAACGGCACCTGCAGCACTCGTGCTGGCGTGAAAGATGACGGTGGGACGCAGCAACCCGCCAGGTCAGCAGACGGTCCTGGGGCAAACGGGCACAAAGTCAAAGTTATGCACGGAGAGGAGATCGGATGGAGGAGATGGCCGGATTTATTTCCTTTAAGCTGGAGTGACCAACAGTAAACAGTTATAGTGTTCTAGTTTATCTTGTTTTTCCCTGTCCACCTAACAAATAGTTTTATTTTTATTTTTTTTTTTTGCACCATCAGCGCTCGGGATCTGCGCTCTGCTCTCATTAAATACTATTTATTGGTGCACTTCCACCGCTGACCAGCGAATACCATTGCGATACATTGGTGCTTGGGTGGCGCTGTTGAGCCTCTGCCAGCGAGTGAGGTGAAGAAGACCAGCAGCGAGTGAGAGGATGCAGATGGAGCCTGGTGGGTGGTTATGTGCCTTACTACGGACGGAGCGCCGCACCGACGTGAACACAAACACACACCCACAGCCAGAATGCCAGAATAATAAAACCACTGAAAGTGCTTACCGCTCCTTTTTTTTTTTTTTCTGCGTCTGATCAATTGTCCTCGAATAATTTTTTTCTTGTGTAATTCTCATTTTATAAACCTCACATGTACCCAACAGCCTAAATTTAATTTAATCTGCTGTTTTCTGGGTTAATCTCCTGAAGTTTATATCGATACAAGCTACAGCGCTAACCCACTGTAATATTACTCTTTTTATTAGTTTTCAAATGACCTTGTATTGCAGGGATTTATGCTGTAATATGACCTGCAGCTTTGCGTACAGCGGCCTCCGCAATACTATAAAGACGGATTTTAATCTCTCACAATCCTCCTTTGAATATAAGAACGGTCTATGAATAATACCTTTCTGCTGTACCGTATTATTGGAACTTAGATGCCGTGGAGCTTCGACGTGCATCATTCTTCACAGGAGACTATAAATACAAACTGGAGTGCTAGCGAACAGGAACACCTCAGAATAGACGGCACAAAGAAACTGCTAAAGATGAGCTCCCATATGCAACACGACCGTGTATTGATTGACCCCACTGCAAGTTGTCTTCAGGCTGATCTCCTACTCTTTGGTTTAATAATAGTCTTCGCTGTTAAATCCTCGCCGAGGCTGAAAACATTTGCTCGTGTAAAAACAAGGGTATACGCGGCCTCCGATTCGGCCCATTTTTGGACTCGCGTCAACAGTTTTTGTTCCAGGTCTAAAATTGAGTGAGGCTGTCATGTGAGCGCACAGAAAAAAACAAAAAAAACTGGAAGATGGAATTTAGAAACACCTTTTTTTCAGGTGGTGATTTTTCTAAATTTGAAAGGGCTGGAGGCTTATTGGCAGGCCTGATTCCAACACGCCGCTATTTTTAGACGTCTGTCCCACAGTGCACCTGTCTTTGTCAGCCAGGAAGTAGCTGGAAACAACTCACACCTTCATGTGCCACCAGAGGCCCCCTCAGACTAATTGTACAATTCCTCTCGGATGCCTTGGCAACCAAGACTGTGGAATAAGGGGATAGTTAAGGTCAAATTAAAATCCGCTTTAAACTCTTGCACAATTTCCTGATAAAACCCTTGAGAGCAGCGCTGACAGGAATTACCATATGCTGCCATATGTCTCCAAACAGCAGAAATGAAAGGGTTAATTTTTTAACAATATTAGTATGTGTGCATTTATCAGCTTCTAATTTTAGCTTTTTTTTTCTTGACGCTGAATGATGAACCCATCCTGGTTATGAGTCACAGCAAATTGTCTTTCTGTTAAATCATATGCAGGATTTTCTGCTTTCTGCAGCACACATTCTGAATATTTATGAGAGCGTAAGCCTCCTGTAATCACTTCCTAAAATAACATACTGGAAAACGAAAGATGATCACAACTGAGGGAACTCATCCTACGTATTTGAGCACAACTGAAGCCATTTTGAAAATCAAAATATCAAAACATTATGCCGTACAAAGGGTTTCAGGATAGAAATAACTGATCCTGAAGTCTAAATAGCGTGAGAAGTGTATATGCAGATGGGTAGATACTGTACATCCATGGCAGATGTTGCAGTTGTGAATCACAAACAAATCAGTAAAATAATTAAATAGTTAAAATGGGTTACGACTCTCACCCCTGAATCATACAGAGGAAGAGGTAAAGGGTCTAATATATGTGGATTCTGAAGGTGGTTGACATTTGAGACCGTAAGTCAGGGACAAAAATACATCATCTTTACTACAGCTCATGTGACCATTTCAACTCTTGTAGCTTTGTTGCTTCACACTGGGTACCAGAGCAAACACTTCCCTCCAGGAAGAAGAAAAAAAATAAAATAAAAAAAAAAAGAAGCAAAATGTCATGCCTCCCCTTGCAGCTCTGTGGTGTCTGATAAAAGTCAGTGCCTTTAAGCACAGAGTTGGCAGTGTTGCCAACTGAGGCACCACGGGGCAGGAAAGGCCCCCAAGGGGCTGGCATTTGGGAACCAAGTTAGAGCAGGGAGCACAGCTCTATGGGGTACTTTAGCACAGAAGCAAGTAAAGCAAATCATAAATAGACAAATGACAGATACGTGGTGAGCAGTGTCAGCCAGACGCAGATAACTTGCTGTCAACATGTCCATGAAAGAGCTGCGGGGCAAACTGGAATAGTGTCTGGAGTGTCCGTATTGTGCTAGAAACAAACATTGCAGTGGAAACATGCAGAGCTTAATCGAGCTATGCTCAAAATTCGACTTTCTGGCTACAGTCCTTGTCCAAGTTCACATGCAGCGCAAGAAAATCCAATAACTGTGCTCCTCCTCCACACTAGGTGGCGATACGTGTATTTTCAGCGGGTTAATACCACGTTAATTCGGCCCGATTTCCGGGTTGACCTATTACGCGATATAATAAACTAGAGTTGTTCATGCGGCAACAACCAGACGGATAATAGTACATTTTTTAATCTTGTACGTAATGTTCGCGCTACTTCTGGTGCAGGTAAGACCCGCGCTATCCCTCAGACGGCTCCGTTTCTCTTCTTCTTCTTCTTCTTCTTCTTCTTCTTCTTCTTCTTCTTCTTCTGCGACTGGCTTTCTTGGACGTGTTTGTTCCGGGGTCACACGCATACGCACACGCATTATCCGATGAAAACTCCGATTCAATCGCATTATCTGGGCGTCTCAATCGGATAATGAGAACTCCGATTTTAATCGGAGTAACGTGTTTACATGCACTTAAGTTCTCCTGTTATAGTCCGATTAAGGCAATAATTCGTTTTCACGTGAATGTAAACACACGGGACTTTAACACTAGTCGATAAAGCTAATCAAAAATAAATAAATATTAAAAAAAAAAAATCTGTGGATTTGGTTCAGACCTGATCTTCACAAAGCCTCAGGTTTTTGGTATTAGGCCCTTTAACAGACAACAATGCGGCCATCTGGATATTGAGAGGGGGAGACATCAGAATGCTGAGCATAAGTGATGCGCGCGCTGCCTTTTGTTTGGCAGCTCTGATTACCAAGGTTACCAGGCAATACTCAACAGCAGTAGCTGTCACAGCACGATAAGCGCCATATGATTCATGATTGGTGCACTTTCCATCTTTAAAGATTTCTGCATGGACATGCTGAGCCGATCCGATTAAATCAGTTTAGGCTTGAGGAATATCATTATTTACCAGCCAACGTCTGTTATCTGCATCTGTTAGCTGTATGGTTTTCCTCCAAGCGCACGTCCTTGTTGCAAACGTCATCCTCGCAAGGGCAAGCAACAACTTCTAGGTCATCCTTGTGTGTTCTCCTCACATCTGCGTGTGTGGGCCTGTTCTCTGCCGGTCCCCATGGCTCCTTATCGTCATATATAATTGGATACAAAGGGACCAAGAGGGCTTTCCGCTCTCAGAAGGCTTTGTTGTTGTACTATTGCACTTCACGAGTACCAAAATATTAAACTGGGAGTTTGTGAGGTAAACGGAAAGATAATTAAGTTGTCCTTCTTGCCAGCGTATGTGATGCTAATGGCAGGGAGGGCACAGTCTTCGGCTCACTTGGCATTCTGGTGGCAGGTCCAATCAGACCCCAGGGGTCTGCCTGTGCAGCCAACATCAGCAGTCAGCGGTGATGAGCCCCTGATGACTGGTGAGCCCTTCAAGCTCGGTGCAGTCTCCCAAATCACAGCCATCACACTCCTCTGTCTTAAAGCCACTAGAGAGAACATGTACATGCAGGTTTGACGACATCAACTTCCGCAGAGCGAACTTCTGCCGTTTACCTCCTTGATGTGGTCGGTTTGCAAGATGCCTATCTAACTGTATGGGTGTTATGGAGAGGTTCATCCCAAACCCACACATGTTATCAAAATAAAGGATGATATTTTCCATGATCTATCATCATCAGTTATCAGCATGTCATTGGTTTATCTCACTTTTACCTAAACTTTCCATGACATTCCTAGAGCAAAAATGAGCCTAAAGTGTAAATGCCATTATGATGCGTGCTATTCTATATCTTTGTATATTTATATATTTCTTTGGTGTTACTTTCAGGCTGAGGATGAGGAAGAAGACGACCAGCCTCTGAGCCTTTCCTGGCCCGAAACCGCCCGCAAGCGTCTCACCTACCTCCTTATCATCCCTATTGTCCTCCCCCTGTGGCTCACGCTCCCTGATGTCAGGAAAACGGTGCGTGAGGCCCAGCTCTCATTGTGGTGTCCTTGTGTGTGTGTTTGCTGCTGATTTCTTTCATTTGCTGCTTTTTTTTTTCTTTTCTTTACTCGGTTCTTCTTTATCTTTCAGTCATCGAAGAAGTTCTTCCCCATGACATTCCTGGGTGCCATCTGCTGGATTGGTGGATTCTCATACCTAATGGTGTGGTGGGCTCATCAGGTACGTAGAACCCAAACACTTGCATGCTCTGTGGGACATGATATTTCATAAAGTGCTGGGTGCGTATGAGTGTCCCCCCACTCATAAATGATTGCAGGCATCTTATTCAAAGCAAGGAGAGTTTTGTCACCTCCATCGGCTCTTAAGCATCACAAGGGTTTTAAAAATAGCTCTAACAAAAGATTATATACCCTCAAAGCTTAGTTTCCTTTTTTTTTTCTCTTTTTACAGGTTGGAGAGACCATTGGGATTACAGAGGAGATTATGGGCCTGACTATATTAGCAGCTGGAACCTCTATCCCTGACCTCATCACCAGTGTTATTGTGGCACGCAAGGGGCTAGGTGATATGGCTGTATCCAGCTCTGTGGGCTCCAACATCTTCGACATCACTGTTGGGTACGGCGATCTGAGCAATGTTTGGATTTAAAGTTTGTTATTGCAATTTGAAGGTGATGTAAACACGATATAAACACTGAGATGCTTCAGTCGGGGCCAGCTGGTCTAGGTCCCTTCCAGAGTCTGGAGGCAGTATTTTTTATATAACTTAGAAGTTTTACAATGTGAGCATTATAATTAACTAAAAATAAATCAAGGCTTCGTCTATACACTCACTTGCCACTTTATTAGGTACACCTGTTCAGTTGTTTAACACAAATAGCTAATCAGTCAATCACGTGGCTGCATTTCAATGCATTTAGTCATGTAGAGGAGATCAAGACAACTTGCTGAAGTTCAAACCAAGTATCAGAATTGGGAAGAAAGGGGATTTAGGTGACTTTGAATGTGGTATGGTTGTTGGTGCCAGACGGGCTGGTCTGAGTATTTCAGAAACTGCTGATCTACTGGGATTTTCACACACAACCATCTCTAGGGTTTACAGAGAATGGTCCAAAAAAGAGGAAATGTCCAGTGAGCGGCAGTTGTGTGGGTGAAAATGTCTTGATGATGTGAGAAGTCAGAGGAGAATGGGCAGACTGGTTGGAGATGATAGAAAGGCAACAGTAACTCAAATAACCACTGGTTACAACCAAGGAATGTAGAATACCATCTCTGAACACACAACACGTCCAACCTTGAAGAAGATGGGCTACAGCAGCAGAAGACCAGACCTGGTGTCACTCCTGTCAGCTAAGAACAGGAAACTGAGACAGTTCATACAGACTCATCAACACTACAATAGAAGATTAGAAAAACTTTGCCTGGTCTGACGAGTCTTGATTCCAGTTGTGACATTCAGATGTCAGGGTCAGAATTTGGCGTAAACAACATGAAAGCATGGATCCATCCTGCCTTGTGTCAATGGTTCAGGCTGGTGGTGGTGTAATGGTGTGGGGGATATTTTCTTGACACACTCAGTCCAAACTGAGCATGGTTTAAATGCCACGGCCTACCTGAGTATTGTTGCTGACCATGTCCATCCCTTTATGACCACAGTGGACCATCTTCTGATGGCTACTTCCAGCAGGATAATGCACCATGTCACAAAGCTCATATCATCTCAAACTGGTTTCTGGAACATGACGATGAGTTCACTGTACTCCAATGGCCTCCACAGTCACCAGATCTCAATACAATAGACCATCACCTTTGGGATGTGGTGGAACGGGAGATTCTCATCATAGATGTGCAGCCAACAAATCTGCAGCAACTGTGTGATGCTGTCATGTCAATATGGACCAAAACCTCTGAGGAATGTTTCCAACACCTTGTTGAAAGTATGACATGAAGAATTAAGGCAGTTCTGAAGGCAAAAAGGGGTCCAAACTTGTACTAGCAACGTGTACCTAATAAAGTGGCCGGCGAGTGTATTTTGGTAACATTGTTCAGCTTCAAATGTGGTAACGTGACTGCGCTGATTCTGAGGGCTTCAGGTGAACGTTGAGTGAAACAAGACAACAAATAGAGAATGGAGACGATTATTGGGAGAGAAGAAGAAGTTAATTCGAAAGCTACTTAAATAGGCCCCATTAACACGTATGTGGGATGATCCTGTATTAACTATGAACACACACATTAATTGCAAACTGACTGCTCAGACCACATTCAGAAGAGGTCTAATTGCATGTATTTTGTCACCGTCAGTGACAGCAGATCTTTTTTACTTTTGCTCCACAACTCCACATCTTTTACAGATTCAAATGCAACTTGTATTCTTGGTTTTGACAAAAAGTAATCCAAAGCTTACAGCGAGTTTCTTGCAGCTATTTAAGGAGTTTCTGCTCTGATGAATACCTGTCGCATCATCCAGTCGCAGGATCCATATGGGCTTGAGTAGCAGTAACTTCATTAATTACCATAATTTTAATTAGATTTGACATGGAGAGAGGATCAGTCAGGATCTAACGGCAGATCAAATCATCTGGGGTGATCAGATTTGAGTCCGGGAAAAAGAGGACACTTCAGCGGACAAAATTCAACTCAAATTCAATATGTAAACATGTCTGAGACAAACAAAATCACAGACAATTTTGACACATTTTAAGGTCTCAAAAAGAGACTTTGCACATTACTTAAGATGTCAGGCACGCCACGCTCTTAAATATGTTTGTTTTAAGATGCCTATAATTTATTATATGCCAACTAATGACTTTCGAAACATTATTCATTTTATGAAGTCTTAATGGGTTTTTGCTGATAGACGTAAAGCTTAGCAATAAGCAAATTTACCTTGCTAATAAAACCTGATTTCAATTAGGCCCCATTTCACTTTTTATTTTTTTGTAATACAGTCATTCTTTCTGAGTGTAACGGCCAGACTCCAGTTGGAGTCTTTCCACATTATCCGTAAGATGAATGGTTATTAATGGCTAAAAGTAATATTAATGAAAGCAATGCTAAACCTTGCAATTATAACAGAGTCTGTAGAGAGTGGAGCCACAGTGTCAATGACCCAACCACACTTTCACATTTTTGTTTAATTAATACCTCCACCAAGTTAAAAGGAAATGTTGAATTATACACTTCACTTATTCATTTATTACAACTCTCATGGTCCAACCAGACATTGGCGGTTGGCATGGCAACCAGTAGTCGCCATTATGTCACATCACGTTTCAGTAGCATCAAACAACCAAACTAAAACAAAACTTATTCACTATCTAAAACAAAGGTCTTCAACAGTGGGTCCGCGACCCCTAGGGGGTCCGTGGAGGTACTGCAGGGGAGTTTCACAAAATCTTTGGTTGATTAGACATTTTATATATATATATTAATTTCCTCCCACAAATTTTAAATTCTTTAAATACACATTAACATGAATCCAACATATTTTAGTAAAGGGATAAGGGATAGTTTAATATTGAATTCAAGATTATGCTAATAATTTATATCTATAAATAGCACTAGGCCGAGTTTTAGGGGGTCCCTACTTAATCCCTCAATCAGTTTGGGGTCCTTGGACTGAAAAATGTTGAAGACCTCTGGTGTAAAGGAACCATCATGACAGGAACCATCTTTGAAAAAATTATTTAACCGGAGGGGGTGGAGCATATGACACAGCCAGCCACCAGGGGGAGCTCTACTTACTTACTTTGGCTGTAATGTGTCTTTGTGTTTGTTTGCAGACTGCCGTTCCCCTGGCTCATGTGGTCCTTACTCAGCGAACTGAAACCAGTGCAAGTCAGCTCCAACGGCCTGTTCTGCGCCATCGTGCTCCTCTTCCTCATGCTAATCTTCGTCATCATCTCCATCGCCGCGTGCAAGTGGCGCATGAGCAAGCTGCTCGGCTTCATCATGTTCATGCTGTACTTGGTCTTCCTGGTGGTCAGCGTCATGCTAGAGGACAGGATCATTTCCTGCCCCGTGTCCATCTGAGGAACTCTTCAAGGAACGCGCCTCCCCTCCGTCGTCACCACTACCACAACCATAACTCCTGTCCTGTCACCCTCACCTGAACCCTTGTGATCCTTTACACCGGGAATTAAAAGAGGAATAGTACCAGAGAAAAATATGGAGAGAAAAAATAAATTCAGTAAGCAGGAAGTGGTGGGGAGGGGTTAAACCAACAAGGGCACAAGACTTTGGCTTGGCTGGTTTATCATAGGCCTAACCTGAGTGGATTTTTATTTATTTTTATTTGTTATTTCACTGGCAGGTGAAGAGGGGCGGGGGGGGGGGGGGGGGGGGGGGGGGGGGGGGGGGGGGGGGGGGTTATGGGTGTATGCCAAATATAGAAGTATTATGCATGCCATTAGTTTCACTAGATGAACTGAGATCAAGGCTACGCCTGGTAGGTTGAGGAGCAGGATGTCCTCTTGTGAACTTTGGGGAAGAAAGCTACCGAGAGACGCACTGTATAAAACTCTTGATGAGAAACGCAGGGGTCGAGCTGCAACCGGACGCTATCAGACGCTGTTTTAAGAGACTAAGACGGCGTCGTTGACAGTAAATAGCGGATGAATTGATGAATGAGGAAATGACTGTGCGGATGAATATTCTGTACTGAACGTGTTTCCTGTCTGATGGTATTGAGCAAAAAAAAAAGACTCTGTTACGGGCTTTGCACCTGAGAACGCAAAGAAGAGCAGACGAACTTCTATTATTTAATTTTACAAAACTTTGTCTGCCTGTACCGTGACTTTAAGCTTCCCCTCTTCCCTGCCAGATGTCATTTTCACCACTGAACGGTTCTTCAGAGGATTCTTCTTCTCTCTTTTTTTTTTTTTTTTTTTTTAATATTTGGATTAATTTTCACGAAATATTAGCGGTAGCATTAGATATACTGTAGCAGTATTAGTTCATGTTGACTCATCTTGACGATCTGCTCCTTCACGTTCTGATTGTACAGAACACTTCATGCTTCACACGCACCGACTGACAAAGACGTGGAGAGAAAAAAAAAAAAGCCTAACTGAATATTCGCCTCTTAAAAAATATATGCTAGCCTTCACTATCTCGTACTGAATGGAGAAAAAAAATAAGTCCTTAGGTTCATTAAAGTTCCATAACAAAGTCGATGTCAAAATAACACTTGAAAAGAACTTTGCAGTGTTTAAGCGTCATGGTTGATTTAGATTAGTCAATGTGTAGTGCTTTGTTCACAGTAGAACTGGGCTCAAATCACCGGCTAGTCAAGCTCCTGGGATAGAAGTATCAAGGAGTCAATTGCATGTAAAAAAAATAAATAATAAAAAAAAACAAAAAAAAAACATTGGAAATAAGTAATACCAATCAACATTAAAGAAGTTGTATACCAAAATGTATACTTTTTCAAACATGTTTCATAACTTCTTGATGCAAACCAGTGCTCAGTCTCTATGTAGAAAACGTCAACATGTATGGTCAATGATATCTATCGAACTTGTGCAATTCCTTTTCTAATCAAAGGTGCTTTTGTGTGCATGTGTGCAATCTGCATTGGAGTCATCACACAATGACCATCCCTTACATTTATCTAGAATTAGAGGTAATACTTACCAGTATTTTGCAAGGAACTGCAAAAAAAAAGAATATATATATACATATATATATATATATATATATATACATATATACATATATACACACACACACACACTCACACACTGATCTGTGTTTTATACCGGAAAAAGAAATCATAATCACAGTCTCTCCTTAAACTACATAGAATGTGGAAATCACAGACTTAACAGCAATATACCGTGTGTCGTCGTTGAGAATCGCATCCCCCATGCGTCTGTCCACCCTACCCCGCTCTCCTCTCTGTCCAATGTGGTCCCGGACTCCCACCGTATAAAGTGGGGAGGTCATTTCTCCTAAAATATTAGAGCTGGCCAGAAAC
This sequence comes from Mugil cephalus, assembly GCF_022458985.1. Classification (NCBI taxonomy): domain Eukaryota; kingdom Metazoa; phylum Chordata; class Actinopteri; order Mugiliformes; family Mugilidae; genus Mugil; species Mugil cephalus. Next base: position 41,237,180 of record NC_061770.1, read on the forward strand.
ACCTGCTTTACCTCAACACAGCCTCTGTACAGCAGCTTAGTAGGAGTTTAACTGTAAAATAATCGTAAATAGATTTTATGAATGTGTGAGGAACAATGCATGCGAGGAATCTGGGCTGGTTACCCACCGACTGTACAGCGGAGCTTAGACCAACTATATATGTTCACTTTTATGCATCCATTCAGAGAAACACCAAGAACTCATTTGGTTTCTTTTGTAAATATAAACTATTTTTTTTTCTTCTTTTTTTTCAGTTTTTTCTTTTTGCAAGAACCAAACGGTCCGCACATGTACTTTATTCACTTGTATTTATTTCACTTTATTTTTTTTGTAAAAGTGGACGGAAAAGGATATCGTCATTGTATGCTGGTGGCCCTTTAGTATCGTAGTTTTAATGAGGTAAAACTAGGGCTTAATATGCCGCATTGCCTCCTCTAATTCTGACATTTGACGAAGACAAAACAAAACTAAAATGCCTCATATGTTCGTGTTCTGAGTCTGTTGGCTACTTTGTGAAATCCTCCTGCGCACATTTGCCATCAAACTTTTGCCTCAGAGCACCCACACACTCTCATTATTGTGATCACACCTCGCTCCTAGTTTCTTAGCACCCCTTCTTTGTAAGAATAGTTTGACATTTTGGGAAATTAAGTTTTTTACTTTCTTGCTAGGAGTTGGAGATGGATCCCATTCTCATGCCTGAGCCACAAACCTGAAGCTAATAGTAGAGGATTAGCTTAGCGCAAATACTTGCGTCACCTGCAGGCAAAGCAGGTGAAAGTAAAGCCAGTCTTCTTTATTAAATCTAAGCATGGTTTGCATATGGATACATGCAAACAAAGAAAGATAAGCTAGCCGTTTCCACTATTTGTGCTAATTTAAGCTAACTTTAAGCCAACTCTTCTCTAGTCGCAGCTTCTGCACAGACATGAGTTTGGTATCAATCTTGTCGTCGTTCTACAGGCAATAATGCTATTAAGGTAATTTCCCAGAATGCTTAACTATAACTTTAACATGTTAAGAGGTTATGTTTTGTTGACCTTGCTGCGGTCGCCTGTTTGCTTGCATTCCCATCACAGAATTTCCAAAGTACACATTATTTCTTTTTTGATTCTTTTTTTTTTGAGTGAAAGAATGAATGGTGAGAGGAAAATACAGAACAAAAAATATACATACGAAATCCAGTTTTAGCACACGAGCTTGGCGTTGATGGTGGTTTACCGGGGTAAGCGACACTGAAAGTTGACCACTGATGAACATTCTTGCACTGTAAATGTTTTATTTTCTTGGTGTTAATGTAAGATTTATTTAAGGTGTACATATATACAGATACAAATTAACCATATAATCTATATGTGTACAAGAAATATGTCTCTTTATGTAAAAACACAAAGTATATAATAAAAACAAATAATAAAGACGCGAATTCAAATATGCAACTGTGTTTGGCTGTCGTACATTTGTTCAGTCGCTTCATTGTGTTACAGTCATGCTGAGCATTGATAATACAGGAAACTAATTATTGCCCACTTTAACATTAATAATTTCTTGCAGGTGGCCATTTGTCGGCGGAACACATCCTCCAATTTAGAGGTATTTGAGGGTTTTCTAGCACTTCTGTTTCAAATGGCCCAAAAACATTAAAACGGGATTAAAATCTGGCTTTTCACAAGGTCAATCCATAACCTTCCATTTCGTATATTGAACCAGTCTTTGGGGGATTTGTCAGCGTCCCTAAGACCAATATCCTGTCGAAAGGTCCACTTCTAGTTCAACCCTCAGACTGAAAGCTTCACGCTTTCTTCAGTAATCGTACATGAATCCGTGACTGCAAGGGGCCCAGTCCATGAAGAACTAAACTAAAATATTTCCTCTGTCATGCGTCACAGTTTCTCCTTCAGACTTTATCATTGGTATCATCAGTCTGAATTTTCTGTCTGGACAAGTCGGCATTTGTCATTTCACTTGTAGCCACCTGCACGTCTTCAGTGGGATCTATAGGTTCAGTCGATGCGGTGCCTTGTTGAGGATGCCTATAAACCTGGCATGAGATGCAAAAGATCTCAGAGCGGAGCAGTCTTATATATAGATCTTGTTCCGGGATCTTCTGAATCTCCTGCCAGACTTAAATGCATCCATAACCTTTACATCTAAAGTTTCTTAAAGGACTCTTTACATCTTGGCACGAATACACACAATACTTCAATAGCAAAGAAATGATAAGGCAGGTTCTACTTATCAGTCCCTAAGGATGCTCTAATAGTTGGTGATCTGGAACCTCTGATCTGTTTCATGTATTTCAACAAAAACCAACCCACCTCAACTGGTAGGTAGGTGCAGCTGTAGGCGCATATATGTGGTACACTTGCATGAAAAAATGCTGTCAGCGCTAAGTCGTTTTTGAATGCCTCTCAGGGTGCACACCTGGCCTACACAGTTCCTACGTACGCTTATGCGCCCTCTGATTCTTACATAAGACTCTAAGCTCTTCTCACAGTTGGTAAAAGGAGAACGCCCCTCACAATTTTGTAAATATTTTAGTATGTCTTTTCATGGACCAACACTGAAGATATGACACATACAATGTAAAGTAGTCAGTGCACAGCTCATATAACAGTGTAAATTTGCTCTCCCCTCAAAATAACTCAAAACACACGTATTAATGTCTAAACCAACGACACCTAAAGTGAAAATGTCTAAATTGTGCCCAATTAGCCTGTTGTCATGTGACCTGTTAGTGTTGCAAGGTCTCAGGTGTGAATAGGCAGCAGGTGTCTTAAATTTGCTCTCATACTGGTCACTAGAAGTTGAACATGGCACCTCATGGCAAAGAACTCTCTGAGGATCTGAAAAAAAAAAAAAAAGAATTGTCGCTCTACATAAGGATGGCCTAGGCTATAAGAATATTGCTAACACCCTGAAACTGAGCTGCAGCATGGTGGCAAAGACCATACAGAGGTTAAACAGGACAGGCTCTACTCTAGGCTCTACTACTGAGGGTCATAGCCAGAGGAGGTCTTTTGAAAATAGATGTGGGAGTGCCGCTAGCTCAGTGGTTAGTACTGATGCCTCCCAGCGAGAAGGTCCGAGTTTGAGTCCAGTTTGGGCCTGGTTGTTTGTCTCAGTATTCGCCCTGCGATAAGATGGTGACCTGTCCAGGGTGTAACAAGCAGTAGTAGAAGATGAGATGAGTGCTGCTAACTTTGCATCAAATTGATCTGCACGGCTGTTGTCCTAGAAGAAAAGAACAGTTTGCTGGTGGTTCAGATGGTGTCAAGCGTGTGTGGCGGCTACCAGGTGGGAAATACAAACACCAAAGCAAAGCATACTGGTAGGAGTGTCATTGTTTTGGGTCTGCATGAGTGCTGGCACATGGGAGCTACACTTCTTTACATTCACCATGAATGCCAACATGTACTGTGACATACTGAAGCCTAAGATCCCCTCCCTTTGGAAACTGGGCCGCAGGGACGACCCCAAACCTGACAACCACTGCCTTGCTCAACAAACTGAGGGCAAAGATGATGGGCTGGCCAAGCATTGGCCTAAACCCTATTGAGCATCTGTGGGGTGTCCTCAAACAGAAGGTGGAAGAGCACAAGGTCTCTAATCACCAGCTCCATGATGTCGTCATGGAGGCGTAAAAGAAGGTTCCAATGGATACATTGTATCAAAGTGTCATATCTTCAGTGTGAAAAGATATGTGAGGGGCGTACTCACTTTTGTGAGATACTGTATTTCTTGCTGGTCCATTGTGTGCTGCTACCTTCAGTCCCTGTGGAGGAGTCTAAATGGCAACTTATGCACACCTTTTTAGAGCAGGGGAGGCTACAATAATGATTTCAAATAGCAACTGAGAATGTAAAAGAACGGGAGAACGCAACCGCCTCAGTTTATTTTTAAGCTGTGGAATATGGCGCCCTCTTGTGTTCAAACCCAGGCGCTTCAGGGTGACTAAGAGCAGCGATGACGCAATCACGGCCCTGATGCAGTTCTGATAGTCCACCCACGTGGAACTATCCTCCAGCTATTTAGAGGGTTTCTCCTGAATGGCTTTCCTCCTTTTTTTTTTTTTTTTTCCATAGAAGTGTGCCTCATAGTTTCCCAAGTATTTATTTTCTATAATTTCCTTCCAGATCACCTAACTGGTGATGCATTAGAAGACACTCATTTATCTTTTTCACCCCCATGTTGATAGACTTACATGGAATTATAAAACGATGATCGTTGTGATGGTTAGTAGGTGTGTGCCTTGTGGATCAAAAATCCCCTGAGTTCTCATCACCCACTTACAAGTGGCACCTAAGGGTAAATATTAAAGAGGGGGTGCAAACATGGAGCCACAGGCCTCTATGACTGTAACCTCTGAGGTCACCTGGGGTTGCACCCACTATTGCAAAGATCAGAGCGTCCCATCAGGGCTGAGAGATATAATGGTGAGATAGTGGTCTCAGAAAAGAAGGGCAATGATGTGGGTAAGATGTGAGAATGCATGAAGTTTGTGTTTACAAAACTTGATAAGACATGCATGAGATTCCACAAGGTAACTTTGCTCTAAGGTGTTGCCAGAGTGTTGTCTGTGGTGTCGGTGGTAATAATTCTCAGGGAGACACAATCAGAAATTCCCTGGTGGCCCTGCATTGTAAGGTGTATTCCATAGAAATCAGTTAGACGCAAGAAAAGGTTCCCACCCTACAGTATGCAGGTGAGCTCCAACTCCAAAACCAGACAGACGTTCTCTCAAAACCATCCCTAACACTGTCTCCGATCTTTCCTCAGAAGAGTGTCGTGCCACCCAGAAGTTCCCAGGTAATTCCTTTGACAGCTCCCTATACCTTTTTTTCCCAGGAAACTGATCCCTGCTTGTCTCCATCCATCACGGCGACTTGAGCAAGTCACACCCACTCATCACTGACTACACGCACCTCCGCCTGCTGCAGTTTGAGCACAGAAAAAAGGAAATCATTGGCATTCCCCACGGAGAGGAGTTGTTTTGGTGGACAGTTAAAACTTAAGTACGTTAAAAGGACGTACTTCACACTTTCGGTCTGGAATATATGACGTCATGGTAAGTTTTTTGTTTTCTTTCTTTGCTGGGAGCCAGAAAATGGATTGACTGATGCATTTGATGAGACTTCAAGCCGTTCATGTATAGACTGAGACAACGGATTGGGAAAAGCAGTGGTATATTTTTTGTATTATATTTATTGTTTTCTAGATGTGTACATACAAATGTGCACACAAAACCCCAATTTAACAAATGAAATAGAAATACTATATTGTGCATTTGTTTATTAAGGAAAATTAGCCAATATTACATATCTGTGAGTTGCAAAAATAAACCCCTTTATGACCTTAGGAGTCGTTACAAAACATACTTCTAGTTACAGTACAGCAGTGCATCAAATGGCGACATTTATGTTTGAGCTGTACACTGACCCTTTTAGAATAAATGATGATAATGATGATGATGATGAAGTTCATTTCGAGGCCTAATTAGAGTTTGCCTGTTCAGAGGTGATTCCGCTCAAGTTTATGCGACTCGAGTGCTGTTTAGTGCCCATTTTAGTTCAAAGAAAGTCAGTGATTTGTCACAGTCTGTTCTTCAAAACACACATTTGTGGAAATGCATGATGCCACAGACGTAGGGGCTTTCTGGGGTGCTCAGAAAAGGAGTTGTTGGTGATCACCAGACTGGAAAAGATTACAAAGCCGTCTAAAAAGAGGGCGGAATCTACGACTGCACAGTCAGACAGACTGAGGACAAATGGAGATGATTCAAGATGACTGTTCCCCCAGACCAACAAATATCACTCCGAAAAAGCTCGGCGCGTTAATGGTTAGGAATCCGCCACCATGAGAACACTGAGCAACCAAGATGTGGCGGGGACGAGGCCTCTGCCTCCCGAAAAGAGCATTTCTGCAGTTTGCTAAACATCATGTGGACAACATGGGAACATTCGTGGGCAGACGAGAAGCAACACCGCATTCCAACATCAGAACCTCATCCCCTTGCGTGAAACTTGGGGGTGGTAATGTCTTTGTTTGGGCCTGTTTTGCTGCATCTGGGCCAGGACGGTTTGTCAGCACAGATTGGCGGACGATTTCTGGATTATACCAGTTGTACCAGCGAATCCCCCACCCCCTCACGCCTCCCAAAAAATGCCAAGGCGTCTGTCTGTGAGCTGAACCTCATGGAGAAACTGGGACACAAGTCATTGTCTAAAGCAAAATGAATGTAGCAATGTCGACGTGGAAGGACCTGGAACAAGTAGCTCACGTGAAGAAACCCACAAACATGTGGGAAGCGAAGCGGTTCTGTCCATCCAAACCACTGCAGACGACTGATCAGCAGTTACCGGAAACGTTTAGTTTCCGTTAATGAAAGGTTTGCACCAGTGATTAGTTTTCTTGTTTAAAGTTGGATGGCGGGTGTGCTTTATGTATTAATGGGCATGGTGGGGTGCAGAAGGACAGATGTGCCTCCAGGACGGGGGTGAACGAGGCTGAGAGGGGTAAAAATCGGAGTATTCCCACTAGAATAAACTAGACTACACCAGTGGTGGTTGTGGAGAATGAAACTGTCTAGTAAGTGGTTATTATGGGATTAAACGTCTACTTCAAAGGGCGCACCAAAAACAAGCAGGGAAGAAGGATTTTTATGTTAAATTGATGGAATATATATATATATATATATATATTTATATAAAATACACTGAAAAATCTTATCAGTTTAATCTGGAAGCAAACACTCAGGTCAGGGTTCTCTCTGCAGAAATTATACCGAACTATAACAAATATTAGAAGTTGATCATTTAAATAATCCACTTTTCATAAAAATTTACTTTTGAAACCCTGACAATAATTCAACTTGTGCCCAATTTCCATTTCCCATTAATCAAAGAAAAGCAAATTGTGTAGGTTTACATCAGATCCCATGGAGCCTTCTCTGTAAGGCGGCACATTACCTGGAGGCACTTGGTTTCTTTCTTTCTTTCTTTCTTTGTTGTTGCTCTTCTTCTTCTTCTGTTGTAACATGTTAAATTGTGAGTTAAACTGGGTCCAAGTGTGATTTTTATATGCTTACACTTTCTGAGGAATCTCACCCAGTTACTCTTCCAGTTTAGTCTTCACTGTAGCTACAATCGTGCTGATCTGGTACTTCTGGTTTCAGAAGTGCTCCAAGCAAGTACTAATGCATTTACACAAGATTGTGATTTAAAGTCATGGTTACGGCGTTATATTTGAATGCTGCCTATACATTGAAAGCATCGGCAACAACAAATCAATAACCCAGTCGAGCAGAGGTCTTCAACGTTTTTCAGGCCAAGGACCCCAAACTAATGAAGAGATTGAGTAGGGATCCCCTACCTACTATATGTGTTCTATATTAAACTTGGTCTAATGCTATTTATAAATATACTTATTATTGTTATTATCATTTTGCATTCAATATTAGACTATTTCTTAACCCTTTACTAAAATATGTTGCATTCACGTTTGTGTGTATTCAATGAAATTTAAATTTGTGGGAGAAAATTAAATTAAACTTCTCATCAACCAAATATTTTGCAGCCTCTCCAGACCCCCTAGGGGTCACGGACCCCCTGCTGAAGACCTATGCAGTAGGGTTGTAATACCATGAAAGCATAATGAATACTTCTGGTACTATGAGTACATAAATAGTAAATGAGTACACAGATGCTTTTGACACTGTTAGTACTTAAATGAGTTCTGCTCAAGGTTTATTTTGTTACCAATGCCACTGTCGTTTTGAGAGACAATTTGGATTTGTAGCTTGACTTTATAATAGGTGTTAAGCATTTTTTTTTTTTAATAATGGCTTCCAGCACTGATTATATAATTTTGTGATGAGCCCTTTACATTCTAACAGTAACTTGCATTTAGTATATCTGGTATAGATTTTATTAGATTTTTGACAAATTAAAACTCTCAAATGAGTGCTACTGGTAAAAACGCAGCATTTATTTCTCCCCATTGTATGAATTTACTGTGTCAATCTCAGGGAAGCTCTTGCTTGACTCCATTACATAAGCAAGAAATGTTAACGTCTGGAACACGAGATACGCTGTTTGTAACCACTGAACCATTTCGGACCTCGAATGCAGCTGTGTTGTAGAGTACGACCGTGACAGAGGTGTGCAGAAAACACACTTATTTTTTAAACACCTATACGGGAAAACCGAGACAGATTGTGGGAATGTACCGTCTACTTATCCGCTCCCACTGTGTCCGTAGGTCAGTGAGGCGACTGAATTTCCGTCTGGTGCTTTGTCATGTGGATGTTTACACACGTTACACATGGCTTCATTCGTCGTGAATGCTGGTAAATGCATGAGCCGATCGGTAGTTGATTAGAAAGGGCAAGACACAAAAGCGGAGCCCGATTCCTCCGAAATATGTGAGTCAGTGGCAGCATGAGTCTGAGGGGATTTTCCTTCTTCCAGCTCCACGGCGGACCAGCTCACACTCTGGCTCCCTCACTAGCAGTTAATAAACTCCACATGGATCTGAGGGCAAGGTTAGTAGCACCGAGGGCGGCTTGTTCAGCAAGTCGGCTCGCTATCCGGCCAGACTTTGCTCAGTGACTTCATCCGCTTGCTGTTGCAGGGTGTGCTTGCGTTTGACTCAGCAGAAACGCGGCTCACGGGAGGCTGCAGGCCAGATCCTGCACACTCACTCGATCCTGTTAACGAGCGTGGGTCTGAGGCAGAGTCTGGCAGCACAGCGAGGGGATGGTTTCAGAATAGCTCCAGTCACTGGCGAGTCATCGCCAAAACTGCTGCCTTTTAGCCGTTTTGGTGAACGTTGGAGTTATTTTCATGACTTGAAAATTAAAAAATAAAAAAAGAAAGGGGGGGCCTCAGTGGACCCGAGAGGTGACTCACAGCACGGCTCGTGTTAGTCTGAACTGAAGCTGCTGCACATGTGGGTGAGTGACTCAGCTCGAGAAGGTCTCGGAGAAGGTTCTGGTCAGCGACACAGGGAGAATGATGCGTGCGCGTTGAAATGTCATTACATGTATTTTTAAACTGAGTCAGGAGTCATGGAAAAACCCTAAACAGCGAGAAAGTAGCAGCTCATTTAAAATTCTGAGCGGACTTATTTGGAAAACGAGTGTGAATAAAAAAACAACCCCCCAAAAACTAGCATTGAAGCATTGAAGGAACTTTATTTAAACTTTTTTTGTTCCTTTACCTTAATATTCTAGTAATTAAAAAAAGTAAGTAAAACACACTGTTTATGTGTGTGGTGACAAAGATGTAGAAAACACTTTTTTTTATTAATAATATAAAATTAAAACAAATGGCATCAAAATATTCATATCCTTTAATCAATTATTTTTTATATAACCAATAAAGCAAGCAGTGCAATATCCATCAGCGGCTGTTTCATTGTAGCTTTCTTGTGCGGTTGTGTGTTTTGCACAGGTTCTTGTAGTGATTTGCCTAAAAATAATCCAAAATACAATACCTCACAGGGGACAAAGCCCTTGTGTAACATTTAAAATATAATTTTAGAGGGTTATAAGGGTGACCTGACTATTAACTTGCACGCGTTCGCGCTCGTCGCTGTGTCACAGATGTGTTGCAACATGCTCCGAGTGCTTTCTACAATAATCTCCATCTTGGATGTCAGTCTCGGTACGCACTGCTTCAGTTATTCCCGTTCTTCTTGCACCGGCGCTGTAGAAGCCGCTGGAGCGTTTCCCATGTTATTGCTTTCTTGGTTGTTCTTCGAATTAATGGGCCTTACCAATTTACTAAATGAAACCTACAATTAGCCTTTTATTTACGATGCTGTTACCATGATAAACACTTGCATACCGTGCGTAATGGAAGTATTAACCCTGGCTGGTCCTGTGTAACTGTCTTTCTACCTGCTATTTACTCTGAGGGAGTTGACAGGTGTGGCACATTAGGGAAGTGAGTCATTAATTCATAATGCTAAGGATTGTCTTCGTTTAAAAAAAAAAAATCATCAGCTTAAGTTTTTTTTTTTTTTGCTTTTTTGCACTGGTCAGTGATTGGAACTGAATTTTCCTTTCCCAAAAACTGTGATTGCGGGCGACAAAACTGGCATCAGGTGACGTGTGATGTGGAGAACAGGCCGTGTTGTGTTTTTGAAACTTGAAGGAGAGCACTCAGAGACCGCAGGGGTCTACTGTTGCTCGTCTGCATCAGGGCGCTTTTGAAAGAATTCATAAATACTAGCAACAACACGCGCTTAAAACATCAAACGCCAAAAAAAAAAAAGTCCTCCATGTGCACACAAAATATGGCAGCAGTTCACTGGTGCCCCGCCCCCATTGTGTCAGGCGATAAATCAGAGAGCTTGTCAGATGATTAATGATGGGGGGGATACATTATAGTTCTGAGCCAGTGACAATCCTAAATACGAGGGATTGGGGGAGGGGGGGGGTCCACTGTGACAAACGGTGGATTGGGGTCCGTTGTGGGGGACCGTCGACCCACTGTAGAACCTTCATAGCTTTTTAGGGTTGTCACTGCAAGATGTGCCACAAACATGGCCCCCAGTCAGTTGTGTAGTTTGGCGATGCAACTCTGTTTGGAGCCACAAATGTGTGAATATTTGTACCTTGTGGTGTCAGCCTATTAAAGTTAACAGCAGTTTAGAGGGGCTAACAACTCAGACACCTGAAATGTAACTAGGGATCCCAGCTAGGTTAGTACCTTAAATACATATTCTTTTCTCTTTTATCAGTGCATTATGTATAAGTACTCTTGAATTATGCTTTTACGTTACAGTATTATGCTTTATCCACATGAACTGATGTCCTTCCTTCTGCTGCCCTCCTCTCTTTCTCTTAACCTGGATGGCATCTAGCAGATGAGGTCCCCCCCCCCCGGATTTTATTTTCTTGTCACTGTTGCTTTGGTGCATTATTTTGATTGTAAAGTGCCAGTTTGATTTAAAAGTTAAAAATGTAAAGGAGATGGAGAGTGAAAGGGGCCGATGTTTAATATTAAACTTAAGAAAGAAAGAAAGAAAGTAAGAGAGAAATGGGTCATAACACCAACATCTCCAGCGAATTTCGTTTTATCTTTTTAAACGCCGTGGTGGAGTTTCCTGCCACTCTCTGGTCTAGACAGTTTTTTGAATCATTCTGTGATTCACTCATTATTGTGTGTTGATCAGCAAGTTAAACTGGACTTTTTATTTTTTTATTCCCCCCTTGTCTTCTAAGGGTGCGTGTCATTAAATAAATATCGTTGTTTTCACGCTTTTAATTACGCAGAAATTAGGCTGCGCAGTCATCCCGAGGAAATCCTTGGGAATTTTGGGGGAGACACTTGAGCATTGACAGGTTTGGGCGTATTTCTCCACGGATCGGCCTCGCTCCTCGGAAGAATGTCCGCCTTCTTAATTAGGCCAATGGGATTCCTCGTCAGCGCCCGAAGGTGCCGGAAGCCGCGCCACGGCTGCCCGGCCAACCCTCAAAAACACACCTACTGAGCTGCAAAGTGCGATAGTCCTCCACTGACACTGCCTCTTGCTGAGGTGGGCGGTGGAAGGCAGACCTATCTCTTCCACCCTCAGCCTACTTTTTTTTTTTTACTCTGCTGATGCCTGGACACATGGATCCGGGACAGCGAGCGAGCGCGGAGAAAGCTGGACTTGGGAAATTCCTTTTTTTTCTTTCTCTCACAGTAAAAGGTAGATGTGAAGAGAACCTTTTGGAAACACATGGAAGAAATTGGTTTACAGCCACTAAGTGGCTTTCGGGTACTTTTTTTTTTTTTTTTTGCGCTCCTGTCGTCCTTTTGTTCTCCATTTTCACTTTATTTGAAGTTTTCCTATATTGTTTTAGGATCACAACTTGACACCGTGTTTCGAAATTCGAGATTTTTTTAAAATTTATTTCAAGGTGGAATCACCTGGAGTTACAACTCTCGGATCGGCGTGGATCTCGCTGTTTTATCAAATCACGCACACAACACGCTTCGCCCCTGGATGGAGATAAGGGTGGGAAACAACCTGCAGCCTGAACATGGGCCCAGGAAGGAAGGCAAGATGTTGGCATAGCTGTTGTGTTGAAGGCACGGCTATGCCATCAATTTGCCATCTTTCTCAACCATTTGCAGCCAAAGGATCCCCCCCACCGACCACCACCACCACATGTTGCACCACATATTGTACTTTTGCAGCCTGGCAGAAATGATCTTGTGTTTTGGTTTCGTTTGTTCGTTGTTTATTTGGAAACGAGAGTGATTTTAACATTATCTGTACGTGATACTGCAGCCTGGTAAATGAACTACTCGATTGATATCTGTAAAAAAGAAAAAGTAAGGAGACCAAACCAAGCAGTATAATTCCTGGTATTCTGCTCAGTTAGTCACGATGAAGCTGTGTCTCTAACAAAATTAGTTTTTAAACGCACAAAACCGTTGGTGTAGGCTAATATATTTTAATTGTTTACATTGCATTTGTGATCCATGATGACTATGTTTTTATTGATATAGTTTTAACCATATTAGTCACTTTTCTATTAGTATCAGGTAATGTTTTTTTATGCTCAAAACGTGTTCAGGAGTGGGAGGTAAAGTAGCTTTATTGCACTAAAGGACAATGAGATATAAATGTAGCTTAATACACTAGACTGAACCATGGACTGTGTAGATATAGATCTTTTTTATAAAACAATACATGTGTGTATGAAGACAACTTACTGCTTGTGTGTGTGTGTGTGTGTGTGTGTGTGTGTGTTTAAAAGTGTGTTGCAAAGACATTTAGAAAACAAGATATTGAGAATAATTAGCATTTGTTCAAGCTTGACTTGATTTCAGTTTTTAAATGCTGCACACACAGGAATGTATTGACAATATTAAATCATGTGTTTATGTTCTGATTCTGCAAAATGCTGACTTTTAATTTGGACAGTCGTGCTTTTACTTTTGCTTTGTTAAGCTGTGATTTTTACACGGTACATTTATTTATTTATTTATGTGATTACCTTTCCCACTTTTGCTCATTGTTGCTTCGCTAATTGATCAGAGTGCTGAAATTAACTTCGTGTACAGTTGTTTCCAAAAGCATCAGTCAGATGTGTAAATGTGGTTGTCTAAAGAAATGCGACTTTATACTAAAACCAACTCACTCATACGCTGCTTTCTTTCTTTTTTTTTCTGTTAACAAAACCGCAACAGACTCTTTATGTTTCTAGTAAAATAATATAATAAAAAAAAATAATATCAGTCATTTAAAGTATTTTTTATTTTATTTTATTTTATTTTATTTTATTTTATTTTATTTTATTTTATTTTATTTTATTTGATCCTGCCAGTGGCACTAATAAACTTTTGTGTAGAAATAAAGATATTCCATAAGTAAAAAGAAACCCTTTCGCCGGCTCACGCTTTCCAGCTGCAGAGTGACGGCAGACGTCGGTCACGTGATAAGCGCCCCGCGGTCATGTGACACCGTGACGTTGCGCCGTCCCTCTGAACTTCTGCTCCCAACATGCTTCCTCCTCTGTCTTCGTGCGCCCTCCTCTTGAAAGTTTAAAACACAGAGTCTCTGAGGAAAGCCGTGAGGTAAGACGAGACACCGTCACTTAAAGGGGCTGCCACGTTGAAGTCCGTGCGTCCTCGTTGTTCCTCTCGTGAAACAGTTAGCCTAGCTTAGCCATGTTGCAGCAGCCTTGCTGCCAAGGTAAACACATTGGAAAGGTTCAGCAGACTCAGCCTCCCTGGTAGGTTGACTCAACGTGTTAATATGTGCCGTTAGTAAACACTAATGTAACATCAGCGTGCCGAGATTTAATATTTACGACTCTGCTGTCAAACCAGGTTAAACAAGTTAAAGCTAACCTGGTGGACTGGACCGCAGGTGTTGAACATACCGCCCGCGGACCAAAAGCTGCCCGCCAGATGGTCTAATCTCAATCTGTGGGGTGAATTTGCAAAATGCAAAAATTGCATTCAAAACTACAGATGAGCTGCATTTTTGTCCCCTCAATAAAAGTGCTGCTATTCTTTGTGTTCACACAGTTTTAGTAAGAGTTAATTACTTATAGGTTAATGTGCTGTTGTGTTAAATATGGGGGAGCAAAGATATCCTGATCTCTTGAGTCTCATATTATGTGAGTCAGGCTCCAAACACTGGGTCCTACAGTACCCACAATGCAACAGAGAGCGTTATTGAGCACTATCTTGCCCACAAAGTGTTATAGGTTAAGTGAAACTCCTCATTACCAGTGAGATGATTCACTGCTCTTTTATGAATAATCTAATAGTCTCCAAATGTTAATGAATTGCAGACATTCACCGCTCTCAGAACTCGTTCTTAACAGCTTCTGGACAGTAGCTCTCATTGGGAATAATACATTTTCAGAGCTTGATTACGTTTTTCACTTTTTAAGCTTTTATTAAGACAAAAGCAAACGTCGAAACAAACACCTGGGGATCTCAAAGTGGAGCTAAGTCATGCCTATAGAACAGGGGAATCCGCTGAAAATTTATCAAAGTGTGCAAAACATGTTTATGAAATAAACAAACAGATCTCCTGTATGGCTGCAAACAAGCTGCTGGGAGGTTTATCTGGTACAGGAGTCGTGGCATAGTGTTTTATTCTATTCTGCAGCGGTCATGCACAAAAGGGAAGAGTCATCAGATGGAAACTTACCTGCCACATCATCACCAAAGTCAGCATTTATAATAATATGCAAAGCAACATCTGGATAAGAGTCATTATGGGAAGAAAGGCCGTGTTGACAAACGATCACCAGAAGTATGCTCGGAATGAAAACGTCAGCAGCGCTTCCCACACGGGAACTGGAAGATTAACTATTTTGGAGATGTTTGACTCTTCATCTACAACAGCAGAACAAACATTCTCAAAATCAGCTGTGAACTACCTCGAGAAATGCAAGTGGTGCTCACAGTCCACCGAGTATCCTCATCACGATCTATAGAGAGAAACATGTTTCCAAGAAATCCAAAATATCCCAAGACTTCAGAGCTGCTGAAATCCCATAACACTGATAGAAGCATTCAAAAGCTGTGATATCTGTTGTTTTTGCTCCTCGTTTGACAGAGATGAATAGTGAAAACTTCTCCCTGAGCGAGGCGATAGTGTCGCCTTCCTACGTTCGAAAAGGCTCTCAGGCGCGTCGCGGCCACGAGCAGCTGATCAGGCACCTGCTGGAGCAGGTAAGATCAACGCGTGCTTCCGCGTGGCTTCGCTGCAGGCTGGCGGCCACGTCCCGTTTTCACCTTGCGTGTGTTGCAGGGAAAATGTCCAGAGGAAGGGTGGAGCGAGAGCACCGTGGAGCTCTTCCTGAACGAGCTGGCCGTCATGGACAGCAACAACTTCCTCGGGAACTGTGGGGTAGGAGAGCGGGAAGGCCGGGTGGCGTCCAGCCTCGTGGCAAGACGACACTACAGGTTCATGTTACGTTTTGATACTTTATCGCTCATTATCGGAGCCTGATCAATACTGGGCTTAACGGGCAGGTATTTGAGAGTTTTAAAAGATATATGTAGTAAGTTGTGTTCCAACGCCCCCTGTTTTTAACAAATGTATAACCAGAATACACATTTTAAAGGGTCCCACTTTATTACCAATTCAACTCAGTGGTGCTCAGATGATTATCCATCCGTCAATCCCTGAATAAATCCTGCCCAGACAATTTAATTGGTCCAACAGATTTTTTTCCAAGAACATAATCAGTTCTCAACAGAGGGATCCCAGACAAATACTTTCCACGTAGAGAAGTCGGGCTGGCTCCCAGGTTATTAAATATTTACTTTTGTGTGAAATTGTCTTTATAAGGAAAGCATCAGAACTCAAGGTCTTGGTTTACGAGCCTTTGTTGGAACTTTTAACTGATTGGTTTCCATCAGCGAGACTGGAAAGTACAGCTGAGTCACTGGGTCAGAACAGAGCTATCTCTGTAGCGAAGGAGCAAAGTCCGGCCCATTGGAAGCTCAATAAAACGTCATTATGTGAATTTTATGGTGTTAAAAGTATTGTAGCTGAACAGTAAACGCTGTCAAAGCACCGTACTGTACTAGTGAAGGTGTTCTTGTACAATAGTCTTTATAGATGGCCCGTGCTGATGTATTGATAAGGCTTTTCACATGAGCTTGATGCTACTTATGCAATGACCAGGAAATACCATGTTTTCACTCTTCCCAAAGTTAGAGTTATTAAAGTAGTTTAATGATTCCTGTTGTGACATTCAGCTGTTTTTGTGTAGGTTGATCCATGGCATCGGCCGCTCAGGAGACATCGCTGCCATTCAGCCTAAAGCGGCAGGATCCAGTCTGCTTAACAAGCTGACCAACTCGGTAGTGCTGGACATCTTAAAGCTTGCAGGTGTGTATGGGTTCCCTCAACCAATCAGTATTTGCACTGACTTATTATTGAGTTTTTCATAGAAATGATAAATGATGTACAGCAGTGTGCTTCCTGGAGGTGTTGAAAGGACAGATTCCACTAAAACAGTAGTTGGCGGTTATGCTTACCTGCCACTGTTTCCAGCTTGTTTGTTTATGCCAGATGTACTAATCCATGATGTGAAGGAGGCTGCATTGTGTAGTTTCAGGCGACTGGATTTACCAATGGCCTAGATTGGACGGAAGAATTATAAGACAAACCTAAATGCAGTGTCTGTCGGGGTGTGGAAAAAATATCGATATGGCAATATATCGCGATATTTTTTCTTCTGGTACAATATCGATTTTGAACATCTTAAAATCGATTTTTAAAGAAAAAGTTTTGTTTTGGGCCTGTCATGAACGACTTCCACACCTCCCCCACCACTTTATCTGTTTAAGTGCAATAAACTGGAAATGAATCACTTGGATTTTTTTTTTTTTTTTACTCAGTATGTCTTGTTAGTTATTATTTTCTTCTGATGTACATATATATTGTGTATTTTAAGCTGCATTTAAAATTTCTCAGTGAGCTGTGTAGAATATTGAAATATATCGTGATATCATATTGCAATAATGTATCGTATCGTGACTCGAGTATCGTGATCCGTATTGGGATTGCACATCTCTCTGTGATAAATGATTCGATATGCATCTGCATGCACAGGTTACGATTCGATTCAAAAACGATATCTTTTTATTACAGACCGATTCGATTCCATACAGTGTAAGAACGATACTATTTGATTCTATGGTTAATATTTGTTGTAGATATTTTATATAATAAAGAAGCCAAGTCTTTGAAAGTGACAGTACAATAGTTACTTTTCAAATATGTAAAAGACTGGCACTGGCACAAAAAAAAAAACAGAACAACAAAATCACATGTACAGTGAACCCTCGTTTATCGCTTCCCTTCCTTCTTATAAAACCCAAAAACGGTTCACACTTTGGTTTTTTGTTTCTCCGATGCGTTGAAAATCTTTCTCGGTGCATTGTCACCTTCGGTCAGGTTGACGCTTTTGTTCTCCACCTGCTCCATTTTCCGCGTCGTCCCTTGTTTATGACGGGCAGCTTCAGCTCTCATGTTGCCGCCAACCGATTCCAAGTCTCGCGATACCCGATCCATGACTCTATAACCGATTCATCTAAGAATTCATTGATAATTCGTATCGATTGAGGAGGCTGCTACTCTCTCGCTTGTTGAACCGAATATCCGGTCGCGTCGGTTTATCGTTCACATCCCTAATACTTAAGGTATCGTCCTTGCTCTCCTGTTTGTGTAGGATTTGGTGGCATCTAGTAATGAGATTGAAGGTTGGAACCATCTGATTGGACGTCTACATCTTTAGGAGAACGTAAACTGTAAAAAGGCCTCCCTCCTTATATAAGCAGTGTTTGGTTTGTCCTTACTGGCCTACTGCAGGAACATGTGTGGTGGTCTTTAGTCTGTGTGAGGGCCTCCCCTGGAAGATAACAGCTGTTTGTAGTTGTTGTGATTGTGAACACTCAATGCTGCGCACTTCCTGCTTGATATGTCGCCTTAGCATGAAAAGATATTTTGCTGTTTCACCACCCTTTCTGTCCACTGTGCGAGATATATATATATTTATAGATGTGCGCTCCGTGTCCTCGGGTTTGCAGGTGTGCGGAGTGTGGCGAGCTGCTTCGTGGTTCCCATGGCAACAGGAATGAGCCTGACTCTGTGCTTCCTGACCCTCCGTCACAGGAGGCCGAGGGCTCGCTACATCATCTGGCCTCGCATCGACCAGAAGTCCTGTTTCAAATCCATGATCACAGCAGGTACTGACAATGACAACAACATCCTGCGCCCCCCCAGCCTCACATCCTGTCCACCGGCTCGCACGGGGGTTTCAAACACGGCGGTCAATGTCTGTCGTACTTTACGAAACGAGCAACTGAATCTTGTCGCTTTTCTAAAACTGCTCGCGTTAGGCTTTGAACCTGTCGTCGTGGAGAATGTCATCGAGGGGGACGAGTTGCGCACGGACTTGGAAGCGGTTGAAAGCAAGATCAAAGAGCTGGGAGCTGAGAACGTTGTGTGTGTTCATTCAACGACATCCTGCTTTGCCCCGCGGGTCCCTGACAGGTAATATTATTGTGTCAGGTAATTTTTTTTTAATTATGCCTTATGCAGGTTGTTTACTTTGGCTCACAGTGTGGGAATTTCTAAAAGCGTGTTTTTAATTCTGTGTCACAGGCTGGAGGAGCTGGCCGCTATGTGTGCCAAATACAACATTCCCCATATAGTGAACAATGCATACGGAGTACAGTCCTCAAAATGCATGCACCTCATCCAGCAGGTATCAACTCGTAGCGGTTTCACCCCAGCCCGATATTGAGCCTGGTTGCACATACGATCCCTGCTACTGTCTCCTCTTCAACTGTCTTTTATCAGGGGGCTCGTGTGGGAAGAATCGACGCCTTTGTACAGAGCTTGGACAAGAACTTCATGGTTCCTGTAGGTGGCGCCATAATTGCAGGTTTTGATGAGTCCTTCATACAAGAGATAAGCAAGATGTATCCAGGTGAGTGCTGACGATGTGAGTGTTGGAAGTGTGATTTAAAGGACAGGGCTTTAACCGTGTCTGTTGCTCTCAGTTGAAAGACCCTTTGGTGCAATTGAGACTCTTAAACATTTAAACGTGTCAACATTAAACTTTAAAACCACTGACAGGAGGAGTAAATAACTTTCACCATCTTGTGAGAATACAAGTTCTGCTGGGATACCCTTACCCCACAGCAATGACACTCCTTGATGGCAGCACACACACACACACAAAAAAAAAAAAAAAAAAAAAAAAAAACGGTTTACGAGCAACACAAAACACATGAAGAACAGCACAAGGTGTTGACCTGGCCTCCAAATTCATCAGATCCCAAACTGATCAAGTATCTGTGGGATGATTCTCCGTGACATCACCCATAGAACAACAGTTATGATAAAAATGTTATATTGATGACAGATTCAGATGCAGATTTTATCACGATGGCTTCCCTTCTCAGCTCCTGAGGTTGATACACTACACATCATGTCTTTTCATAACAGCGGTGCTCAATAAAACGACTTAAAATCCTCGATAGCAGAATCCGATTTCGTAGTGTTCTTTTTACTCAAATGCTGGATAAAATATCGTCAAACCGATCCTTTAAATAATAATAAAAAAAAAATTTAAAAAAAGGAACACGTAAACATAACGGAGAATCTGATCAAGCATTCAGTGGCAGCTTCTGACACCTCGCAGGCACATTTGATACCTACCTCCAGCTCTTTTCTATACAGTTTCAAAATTCCTCTTTTGTCAGGGCACCTCTGAATCACACACACTCAGAGAAAACTGACACCAAGTCCGCTATAGACGTACACACAAAACGCTTCACCTTTAGAAAGGAGCGAATCAGTTTGCACACGGCAGATTTTTTACGTACCTTCATCTTCTCGACCTTCTTTGTTCAGGTCGAGCGTCGGCTTCACCTTCCCTCGACGTCCTCATAACCCTTCTCACTCTGGGAGCCAGGGGCTATAAGAAATACCTCTCGGAAAGAAAGGTGAGAGCATTACATTATATTCGGCTGAATGTAGTTCATCACGAACTTAGGTTAGAGCGTGATGTCGGCTGGATTCTCTCATGTTGATAAGATTAAACTTTAGATGTGTAGAAAAACACTGTGTGTTTTCTCCTAAAAATGGCTACTTGAATAAATTTGAGTCGAGTTGCACTTGGCATGATTGCGTGTGTGCACCATAGACTGTATAAAGATCGACTTCACCAAAGCAAGTAGAGCTCCCCCTGGTGACTGGCTGCAGTATAGGTCATAAGCTCCACCTCCCTCCATGTTAGTGGATGGGATTTGTGCCAAACTTATACGTGTAAAGCATACATCAAATAATTTTTTTTTTCAAGCATGGTAATGCAGTTTAATATTTATACTGTTGTTCAGGGGTCTTCAGTGTTTTTTTTTTAGGCCACGGACCCAGAAATCGATGGAGAGATTCAGTAGTAAAGCTTCTTAACTTACCTGACGCTCAGTCAAGCGTCCATTTTTCTCATAAGTTTAATTTTAGTAAGTTATGCGACGCCATAGAAACAGGACGTGACATCATGATGACTGCAAGTTGCTGCACCAACCCCTCTGAGAAGCTGTCCCGTTGGACGGTGAGAGTTGGAATAAATTAATAAATGTATAAGTAGTGTGTAGTCAGTCCATACTGCGCAGATTCGAAACTCGCAAGACAATAGGTCGGCCAACGCACGGAAGCGGGGATGCATCATCCATATTTATATACAGTCTACGTTCTGCGCGGCCCTTTGTTTCACCTGCATTCTGGCTGAGCACGGGCACATTGGAGGGTTGAGCTTTGTGCAGGGAGGAGTGTGCTATAGCGAGATAAAAATGAATCCAGAAGTTTCAGAAAACGTCCCCCCGGTGGCTCTCTGCTTTGAAGCAGCGTTGCTCACAATGCAGCATCCCCCTCACTGCAGCATTCTCACGCCTCCTGACTGCTGTACCGTAAATGCACTGTAACTGGATTAAGTCTGTTTTGCCTTGATGCTAAACCCCGCAGCCACAAGTCATACTTATTTAATATTCAAAATGTGACACATGTTGTTTTCTGTCTGTCTGTATAAACGCCGTCATTGCAGATTACTCGTCCTAAAATCCCCACAACGCCGTTAACGTAAAACCCACTCAGTAGCAGAAATGTGCATTTAGGAATTTCCTCCGACTTCCCACGTGACCGGCGGTCACCATCAAGGATTATTGATTTCTCTGTCGGCCATATGCATAATTAATGTCCAGGACCAGCTTTTCCATAGTGTCTGCAGAACTGAGTGAGTTCCTCACATCTCTCCAGGGGTCACAAGCTTTAAATAATTCAGACGTTTCATTTGTTGACACGCAGCCTCAGTCGACATCAGTCGAGAAAATGACCGAATATCGAAGAGAGCCGATCGCACACACAAACTTATTGTCTGCGGGAGTCGTAACCATGCACTGTCTCCACCGACCGCACCCCCTCCTCCTTTTTCTGGGACAATAAAGTTGGCCTTTGTTATTAGAGAACAAGGGACACTTAGAGACACTTGACATCACTGGAGCGCTGTTTGACTCTTGGAGGAAAAAACATTTTCCTTCTTGGTGCTTTTAAACTTAGAAAGAATGAGTCAGCAGAGTGTGGCGACACACACACAGACACACACACACTGTTGCAGAGAGCAGCTCCTCTAATGTGCAGCGCCTCACCGGAAAATCTAGCAGGGCTGGTAGCCAGCGACTTACAAAAAAAAAAAAAAAACACTGCTATATGTGACGCAGCCCCCTCCAGAGCTTGAGCTTATAACATCCTGAACCCCCTGTTTGCACTGTGATGTGACACTCTCAGTTTAACACGGTGTCAGCACATTTTAAACGTGTGTTACAATCGCGTTCCTCTCCTCCTCCCGCCGCTCTAATTGATCCCAGAGGTGGACGCTAATCGAGATCCCGGCCACAGAGGGTCAGCGAGGAAACGTACGGCGTGCGCCGATACACTAAAGCTCTGAGGGAAGCTGGATAAAAGGGAGGAGTGAAGGGGGGGTGGTGGGGTTTGGACGTGGATCGACCTGCTTGCGGGTAGATTTGCTTAATTTGCGATGAAACCCGAGGCTTTGCCGCTGTCAAAATAAGACTGCGTGTGCAGAAGGAGGCGCACGCAGCTATTTATAGTCCCTTTTCGCGTGGCCCCTGCCCCCTCTTGTTCTGTCTCTTCATGCCTCTTATCTGTGTCTGCAGGAGATTTATTCGTTCTTGGCTCAGGAGCTGAAGAGTCTGGCTTCTGCGCACGGGGAGAGGTTGCTTCACACCCCGCATAACCCCATTTCACTGGGTAAGCTCCGAGAGCTAATTACACACCGGCGGGTCTTCAGACCGTCGTATATCTTGATGAAAGCTATCTTAGTGACATGTTTGTGCTCTTTTGATATTTTGACGAATCCTTAATGCATATTGGGCGTGGCCTTTCTTTCCCTTCCCTTCCTTTCCCTCCAGCCATGTCTCTAGACGGCCTCCAGGCCAAGAGCGACAAGGCGGTGACGCAGCTCGGCTCCATGCTGTTCACCCGGCAAGTGTCTGGAGCCAGGTACGAGAACTTTGAGCGTGGAAGCGGATAGAGAGGAGGGTGCGAAAGACAAAAAAACAAAGGAGGGCGCGTCTGCCGTCGTCGGAAACGATGGGATGTGCCGCGTTTTAGTAAAACCAAATGGCCAGTGGAAATCAGCAATCAGGCTGATGGAGCTGCTGAATACGTTTGGAGCGGGAACTACTTTAGAAGATTAGGCAGCCCGTCCCGTCCTCCTAATTTCTTCCATTAGACATCGAGAGTAGAGCTCCATAAACTCCGATAGCAATGGTTTAGCTTGTTTTTTTTAATTTATTTAACAGCAGGGAGTGGGATTTGTCTGTTTTTACTTTTTACCGTTTGTTTTTTCTACTCCCTCCTCCCCTCTATAAGAGCTCGCAATCTAAATATTTAAAATATCCAGAATAAATGATTTATTTGGGTCATTCTGTCATCATAGTTTAGCGTTGTCCTGATTTTTACGCACCCACGGCTCAGTTGCATCAAAAAGCACCAAAGACAAAGCCCCAACTCCTCTCCCCTTTTTCTTTTCTGTCTTCCTTGGAAACGTTTGTCCAGGGTCGAGCTTCTTCTAATCACTTAGAGTAACCGTGGCAAACTTGATGAGAAGCATTGGCTTCGTGCTTCAGCGACACTGATCATAATAAATGTTTGCAGAACATCCATCGTCAGTCAAAGCACTTTCAACGTTGAGCACGAGTACTTTCCACATTAATAACGAGGTGTTGTGTCATCCAACAAAACAGATTAATAGACGTCTGCATCCTTACTACGGCGTCATCCTCCGCCGTAATGATCTCTCCGCGTCTCTATCGCATCGTCCCAGTAGCCGGCCGGTAATTGATTTCACATTAAAGCGAGTTTAAACCGTGCTGACAAGGGAGAAATCCTACCAGATTTTGGGTTGGAGTGTTGTTGAGGCTTTAAAAGCAACTGCGGTTCAAAAGTGGGCAAGTTTGTCTTCTTCAGATCCACCTCTGAAACACAGCTTGGTACAGATCTACAACATATAATACATGGTGTGTCTGAAGGGTCTGTTGGGTTGTGTGGGATTTATCCAAGAGTCCATGAAGACTATAATAGTAGTGATGGATGTGGTGGTAATGATATAGTAATATTTTATATGAAATTGGTCAAATATATGGTGTCTGAGACGTAAGAGTGATGGACAGATGAATACAGATGGTTAATGAAAATGCATACACGTACAAAAAAAAAACTTTAAGCTTAGCTAAAGCAACAGTGAAAAGATATCACTTCCCGATGCTGCAGGCTGTTTATCTTTCATCTCATTTACCAGCTCACCACAGTAAGTCTAAGTTTAGTCATCAGCTGATGATCACAGCGGAGCATTATGCACCTAAAGAGCCAAATTCAGACAAGAAACGGCGCTAAAAGTAACTGAGCTCTTTTAGGGTTTGAAATTAATGTGCGTGGATTCCTGGGAATTTTGACCAATAAGAAGTTGGTTTGTGACGTACGTTATTGGTTTGATGTGTGAGCCTTTAACAAACTTGTATGAACTTATGCAACAAAATGCAGAAGAAGAATGTTATTATCTGAAAAAAAAGAGTTCTCTGTTGGTCAAATATTGAAAAATATCTGTATACAACAGAGAAGATGATCTATAAAAACATTCCTGTAGTTCCACTTTTAAGAGGGACTCTACTGAGCGTCTACTTTTATTTGAATAAACTCATTTTCAATTCAAATTTGTTTAGCAATAGTAACAAATATTAAATATTTTAATTGAATGGGTTGCGTACTTCAATCTTTTTTAAATACTAGTGCTTGTCTTTCAGGTTGATTGTCTAAATTTTAGCCAAGTCACAAATGATTCTTGTTGCTCTGGATGTGACTTCTTCTTCTTCTTCTTCTTCTTCTTATTATTATTATAATTGTATTCCTGTTTGTTTTCTAGGGTCATACCACTGGGCAAGGAGCAGACCGTAAACGGACACACGTTTCGCGGGTTCATGTCGCACTCGGAGTCGTACCCGTGCCCTTACCTCAACGCTGCCTCGGCCGTGGGGATCACCCGAGAAGACGTGACGCTGTGCATGAAGAGACTCGACAAGTGCCTGAAGGCGCTGAAGAAAGAGGGGGACGCAGCGCTAGGCGCTCTCCCAGCGGCTCCGTCGAGTCCGGAGGTCGCGGCCGGCGAGCGGCCGAGCTGAAATGTGAAACTTTGACTGTGTGCAACCGGCACCAACTGATTTGTTTGTGTGTGCCGCTCAGGGTGCGTCCCTGATCTAAAGTAAGACCAAAGACTGTCACTGACTGCGTATGTTGAAAAAGTTGAATGTGTTTGCGCTCAAAACACATCATGGATGGATAGTTTTCTTAATTAAAACCATCTAAAACCTTCACGGTGCAGTCACTGAATAATCTGTTCGCATCTACCGGTGCTTTTAGAAGATGCTGCGCTTTTTCCACTCATTGACATTTGAAACAATATAGCTTTATAATGTAGTATGTTGTGCCGGGTCTCCTGCAGTATGTCGTAATCTGATACAAATTCCGTTGAGCCATTAACTCCACCTGAACCCTCATTTATTTTCAGGCCGTGTAACAGATCACGGGCAACGGCTAATCAATAGGAGACCAAACATAGATCTGTCCCGCGTTTGTAGTAAAGGGAAATGTAAGAACTGCTACCGCATAATCGGTAGGAGTTTTCATATGTCTTCTGTTTTATTCCGTGCTCTGTGCTTCCACTCATTAAGAAGCAGAGCTGGTAGTACCCTAAGGCTCAAAATAGACTCCTGCTAAAGCCTCTCTGACTGATGACTAATCTATACTGCGATACTGCACTGTCCAAGATCGCCCTGTGCCTTCCCCGTCATCCTCTGCACGTTATCAGCCGCTCTGAAGAGCGTGGGGGCAGCGTGAATCAGAACCGGGGAGTACCAGCCCCTCGTAGCCCTCAGGTAGAACACGGTGGAACCAGTCCGCCCGGCGGCCTTTCAGAGAGGGCTGGACTCGTATAGATAAAGGGGGGGGGGGGGGGGGGGGGTGCTGTATCAGCACGCTCTCACCGTATCCCGGCTGTACCCAAGCATTAAGAAAACATAGTGGAAAAACACAGCTTGCTGCGCCGGTACAATGCAGCACTCGGAAATGCAGAAGTGCTTTTCACAAAAGAGCTTCTTTTTTTTTTCTTCTTCTTCTTCTTCTATAAGCAGGTTTCTTTTGAGGCAGTGAATGCTGCACCAAATCAGCTCCTGTGAATATTAAATCCTCCACCGTAGATGGCTTTAATGGCTGCTTCTGAATGTCATACACTGAATTTAATACAAATACAAAGGAGGCAGCCTTTTATTATGCAGAACCACAGTTCTCTTGTCTTTTTTCCTCCATGTCAACCAGATCGCTACGTTTCTCTTTTTTTTTTTTTTTTTTTGCTGATGTTGCAGTGATGTTGTTGTCTGACTCTTCCTGGCCAGTTTTTAAAGGGTCCACTTGTATCGATCAAACGTGCTCCAGGGCGTAAATCAGAAAAATGGGCTTCGGATGCAAGAACCCTGCACGAGGAGGCATAAACTCGAACCTTTTTATGCGACCGCCCAGGCAATCGGGAGTGTTTCCCGAAACGACTCAAAATCACTTAATTGTTAACATTCATCCCTCCGCCCACCGTCCACCTGAATCCGCGCTCCACGCACTGACTCATAACTCTGAGTGCCCCGGGGGATGTTTCTGCATGACGAATGGCCGTTCGCCGTTGTCTCTCGGCAACTGCCAAGCAGAGTGGAGGTATGATGGAGTGCCAGAGTGGCACGGAGAGGGCCGCAGACGGGTACCGCAAGAGACACGGTGATTTATATTCAACCAAAACATCAATAGACGGGAGTATCTTTTTTTTTTTTTGTTGGAAAAATAGGTACAACTTTGGCATAAGAAGCTAGCTTTTCCCGCCTTAGTAGAAATAACTTCATACGGGTATCATCTCATCTTCTACTTCAGGGTCGCTGGGGGTTGTTGGAGCCTATCTCAGCTGTCGAGGGGCGGGAGAGGCGGGGTTCACCCTGGACTGGTGGCCAGTCTATCACAGGGCTAACACGTAGACAAACAACCATTCACACTCACACCTAAGGTCAATTTAGAATCACCAATCAACCTAACGAGCATGTTAATTCTCGCCTGACGTTAAGGCGCAGTTTTTTCACTTTAAAGATGTTTGAGAGTTTTCTCACATGTAATGTCTGTTTCAAATCCCTCCACCAACCTTCAAAAAAAATAAAATTTCCACTGGATTAGTTTGCTTGCGATCAGGATCACGCCGAAAGTCCACTTCTCAACTTCCACTTTCTTTGATGTGACGCAACCGATTCCGAATTCTCTGCAAGTCCACTGCTGCGCACATGATGCTTCCGCCACCATGCTCCACAGTTAACACGAGGTTCTTCTCCCGGAAACCACCAAACACAACGTCTTGTGACGATACAGTGTTCTGCTGGGAAATCTTTGGATCTGGCGTTCATGTGGATGTTACTTAGACATGCACCACTCATCTAGACCAGACCAGACCAGGCACCCCCCCACCCCACAGCAATGACAATGTTTGATTATCTGACACGAACACACAAATGGTTTACGAACAACTTAAAAAAAAAACATTAAAAACAGCACCTGGCCTCCAAATTCACCAGACCACAAACTGATCAACAGAGACCCCTCCCCTCAACCCAAAGCCCCCCCACTAACAACACCACAGGACACCCTCAGAAAGCCCATGTTCTTTCTCTGATGAGTCGCAACTGATTTGGAGGCACAAGGCAGATACACAATATTAGGAATTGGGTCATAATGTTATGCCTGGTCGGTGTATGATCATTGTTAAGCCGAAGTTTTGCTCTAATGGTTGGCGGTCTGTTTCTTGCACACCTCCCAAGTCAGAGGCATAGGCACCCAGCAGCTTTATTTATGTTTTCCCCGAGGTCCTCCCAGAGTTCTTTAGATCTTGACATGGCGACAAAAAAAAACTGATTGTAGATGTCGTGAAAGTCCTTGATCATCCCCATAGCATGTCTCAGCAGGTTCATGCGGGATCAAATGTTTGCTTGTTCATCAAAAGCCTACATTTTTATTTCCACCTGCCTCTCTACTGTATAGCAGCCTCTATCTACTGTCTGAGAAGTGTGCATCGCTACAGAGGCGCTGTCCATGGTGCTGCAGTTATGCGCCTCAGAGCTTCTTCGTATATGTAGAAGGGATCAATCTATACCTCAGACTGTTTGTCCTAACATTAGGTTATTCGGCACATCCGAGCCTAATGATGTGACTTGGCGAAGAGACTTTTACACCCTGTATGTGACTCTCAATCGTCTGAGCAAGGCTTTATTATGTAAGACAATTAAATAACTTATTGTCGTAATTTGCACGGAAATGCACAAAACTTAAATTCGAAATGTATTTATTTATTTTTAAATCGACGAAAACGTCCCCGTTAGATAGTAGATTTTAATAAATGTAAGAATGTATCTATGGCTTTTCTTTTTTTTTAAAGGAAGCCTAAATTAAACGTATTAAGTTAGCTATGGCAACGACTGACTGCGTAATAATGCGTTATTTTATATATAAATATATATCTTTTTTTTTTTTTTTTTTTTTTTGATGACTGGTGCATGGCTGTTTAACCAACAGTTACCCGGCTGGAGCCTTGACTTAATAAATAATGAAAGTGGACGGAGCGGAGCTGCAGCTGATTCGCTGATGTCAGGGAGCCAGTGCAGCATTTTCATGGTGCAGGGTGGAAACGCGCGGTGCCATCTGCCTCGATCGGTGCTCTCGGCAAAAACCTCACACATGCGAGCCCGGCAAGAAAGATGCTGCCAACTCTCAAGATCTGGGCACTGTTTTCCGTGTCGCTGTGCTGCCTGTCTCAGCCCGGTCATCTGAAAAGGGTTTTCCGATGTCCTTCAACATGCAGCTGCTCCAAGGAGTCTATCATTTGCGTCGGGTCCTCCTATATCCCGAGGATTACCCCCAACGAGATCAGTTCTTTGTGAGTAGCTGTGGTTTTGCTTCTTCTTTTTTTAAAAAAAAAACATAAATGAATTAAAGTATATGTTCCATACAACATGCCTGAATTATAACGAGATTAAAATGAAATCCTGGTTTCCCCTGGCTGTATTTCTGCATCCACATCCTGATCGTGAAAGACGGTGCAGAACGTCCATTCCTGGACTTACTGCACTTTTCAGCATTTTCTCGCTTCGTGTTCTTATTTTCTGCTTCTCTCTTTTCAGGAGCATCGTCAATGGGACTTTTACAGAGGTCAAAGAGGCGATGTTTTCTCACATGCCATCTCTCCAGCTATTGTAAGAACACTTAAGCTGCCTCTCATGCATCTTACTTAATGGGCTGACCTTGTAGTTTATTTGGACCGTTCAAAACGTATGTGAAAAATGTATTTTCATCATTTGTGTGTGACAGGCACACACTATTTATTATTATTATTATTATTATACATGGATAATAAGAGGCTTTTATGTCGCTGAAGCACATGAAGTAACTAACTTTCAGACGCGGTGAGTCTGTTGGTGCACCTTAAAGCTCTTTAGCAGGGAAGGCTTTTAAAGAGGGCTGGACACCTGGAAATAAATAATGGACGTTTTTTTCTTGAGCTTTCAGCGCTGCCTCGTACCATACTGTACTTACCGGACGCCATCAATCTACTTTGTTACTCCACTAGTGACGGCTCTTAATGTCAGCATCAACAAAGGCGTGGCAGATGCAGAGCATGTGAGCTAAATCATAACAGGGCTGAGGGCGTTTAGCTCTATTTTTGCTTGCTTAATTGATTGTGCCATCGCCAAGGAAGCCACATCTGAATGATTTCTTCTATTCTCTCAGATGGAAGCATAAAACAGTGCCTTGTCCTGGTAGCCAACATTTTAATATGTGCTTTGTTTTGTTTCCAGGCTTCTGAACTCCAATTCTCTAACAACTATAAGGGATGATGCATTCTCAGGCCTTCCACATCTGGAGTACCTGTAAGTTCTCGTGTTGTTTTTGAGCATGGGTACGAAGACGAGGACAGTGAGCACAGCCTTCGCTGTACCTGGATAAAACTGCACACTTCAACAAATAGTCTTAGGAGTCGGGTAATGTGGTTTGATGCTGACACGTTCAGAAACTAATAATAGCAGATGAGTGTCTACCACCGGCCCTCTTGTGGTTCCAACTAGAAGAAATCTTTTCGCACTTCCTCGCAAGCAGTATCCCTGCAGAGGAGACACATATTTCAACCAGGACTGTGTAAATAACAGAATAAGCAAAACATTTCCCCCGACTACAAATAAATGTCTAGATCTAGATCTGGCATCGTTTGCATTGCTATTAAAAGTGAAGGCAGGTGATTTGATTTGTATTATTATTACCGCAAGCTGTGTACACACAAAAAGCTTGGCGTTTAAGTAGCGACATCTTCCTATGACTGCTAAACAAACAGTTTCGCAAGCTAACCGCCAGGTCGTGTAGGAAAGGCTGAGATCATTTGAAGGCAGCATGAAACGGGTGCTTTCAAATGGTGTTACGTTTATTTTGTTCACAAGAAAAGCACCCGTGATCCCCCATTGACTTCGCAACTGGAAATTTTGTTGTACTCGACTTCCTTTGTCGTAACCACAAGCTCACGGTTCCTTTAGAAGAAAGCGGCTGAACGTGTGTTGTCCTTTCAATATTCACCCTTGAATGTCTGATTAAAATAATAAGATGAGCACTTTTCGATGTTGATGAAGTTATGCACCAAACCGATCATGAAATGTAATGTTTGTTTGTTTGTTTTTTGCCTTCCTTTTCTTCACAGGTTCATTGAGAGTAATAAGATAGAGACTGCGTCTAAATATGCCTTCAGAGGACTCAGGGACTTGTCTCACTTGTATGTTCCAGTGACTCTTACTTCTCTTACTTCTTACAAGTATGATTGTCTCATGGAAGTCAAATGTGTTGTGTCTATTCTTTGCCGTTGTTTCCAGGTCTTTGGCAAACAACAAAATTAAGGCCTTGCCCAGGGACCTCTTCATTGACCTGGAGTCACTAATAGAGCTGTACGTTTTTTTTTTTCCTCTTCACCCGGTCTGTTATAGTATATTTCTCAGCATTGACGCTCAGCCCTCCTTCCGTGCAGGGATTTGAGAGGCAATGCCTTTGAGTGCGACTGCAGAGCCAAGTGGCTCATGACGTGGTTGAAGAGCACCAATGCCACAGTGTCGGATGTCGTGTGTGCCGGACCGGAGGACATGAAGGACAAGCGCCTCAATGATATGACGAGTCTGCACAATGAGTGCACATCAACGGGTGAGAAACACCTGAGCCAGCTGGCCTTACCTCAACTCTAACTGGCATCAATATATCAAGCAACCCCAGCTGACTCATTCTAGGAGGTGTAAAGGTTTTGTTTTTTTCGCTTGAGTGTGGATTTGCTTGTATTAGTTTATCAGCACATGATGTACCTTTCCACAGATTTCGTCCTCCATCAGTCCGTGGCATCCGAGTCTTTATCCATCGACACATTCAGCTATAAGAATGACGTCTATGTGACTATTGCTGCTCCCAGCACAGAGAGCTGTATGGTTTACCAGTGGGACCACATAGAAATGAACTTCAGGACTTACGATAATATCACAGGTAAGACGACACCTTAAGGATCAGAATGTGTTAGTTGGGTTTGACTCAACTGTGTCGCTGTTCTGTTCGTCTGCCCTTCAGGTCAGTCCATCGTGGGCTGCAAGTCAGTTGTAATCCTGGATGAGGTGTTCATCATTGTGGCCCAACTCTTTGGAGGTTCCCACATTTACAAGTTCGACGATGACCAGAGCAGATTCAATAAGTTCCAGGACATTGAGGTGTCCAAGATCTCCAAGCCCAATGACATCGAGGCGTTCCAGATCGGCTCCGACTGGTTCTTCGTGATCGCGGACAGCTCGAAAGCGGGCCTGTCCACCCTCTACAAGTGGAACGATAACGGCTTTTATTCGTACCAGTCGCTGCACGAGTGGTACCGCGACACGGATGCAGAGTTCTTGAACTTGGACGGGAAGGCTCACCTTATTTTGGCAAGCCGCTCTCAGGTTCCCGTGATTTACCAGTGGAGCCGGAGCAACCAGAAGTTTGTCCTGCAGGGCGAGATCCCCAACATGGAGGACGTCGTTGCTGTGAAACACTTCCGGATCAAGGAGGAACTCTACCTGGCTCTGACGCGCTACATCGGCGACTCCAAAATTGTACGCTGGGGCACCAAGCTGTTCGCAGAGGTTCAGGCTTTGCCCTCGCGAGGCTCCATGATTCTGCAGCCCTTCTCTTTCAAGGAGCGTTACTATCTGGCTCTGGGGAGCGACTACACCTTCTCACAGATCTACCTGTGGGATGACGAGAAGAAACTCTTTGACCGCTTCAAGGAGGTGTACATCCAAGCGCCGCGCTCCTTCACCGTGGTTCCCACCGACCGCAGGGACTTCATTTTTTCCTCGAGCTTCAAGGGAAACACGCAGATCTTTGAGCACATCATCATTGACCTGAGCTTGTGAGGGGCCGTGCCTTGTTGTACCTCCTGCAATCCACTGTCTTCCACTAGAGAGATACATTTGTGAAGGGAAAAGAAACGACTAGACTTTGTGAACTGTAAAAATATAAATTGAGCTGGGTGAAGTAGTGTCTTGACTATTTCTCAATGGCCTTGTCCTATTACCTGTTCTCAGACTCTCAGAGGTTTGAACCAGTGCTCGTATTCTTTTTGAAATTCAGCCGACATTTGTGTAGAAGAAGTAGGAATTTAAATTGACCTATTTGGATGTACAGTTTTTCTGTTTGATGCCCCTGTACTAATAGTTTTATAACCCCAAATTGAAAGCCCAAGTTTGTTTTACTCTTTAGGGGCAACTGAGGATGTAACAGGCATGTCGGCCACTTACCTCATGTCCTCATACCTTGTGGTAATGTACAGTATGATGCCTTATCAGCGCTGGGGTTTTGTGCTCTGATGGGCCCACAGTGCCTCCCTCTGGCCGTGATAAAGTATCACACCCCTCTGCTTTTTCTATACAGGGAATGTCTTGAAAGCACAAACCTTTAATTATCTTTTCTGACAAATTAGAGTGTAGTTGTTTAGTGGAAATGTTAACGTAGGTGCTATAGATCATTCTGCGTACAGTAAAAAAAAAAAAAAAAGTTGTTGTTTTAGGTCTAATATTCAGGATTGAATATGGCACCTTCAACACAAACACTCGTGAATGAATAATTCCCTTTTAGATACAACTTTTAGATCGAGGTACTATGAGTGGAAAAGGAGATGGAAGCTCTTTCTGCTTATGTAATGCAAAGGAACTGTGTTTAGGCGATGTCAGGGAACTAAACTGATTAAATTAAAGTTGTTGGGCTCACAACATAATTTAACTTTTTACTAAAAAAAAAATAAAAAAGCTCCTCGCAGCCGAAGTCAGTGGCCTCATAAACGAATCCGATAACAGGACATGATGTATTTTCTTTTCTTTTGATCGAGAAGCAAAGTTAGTCAAATGTAAATATATCCACTCCAGTCGAGAGGCTTTTTTTGTTTTTGGTTTAGTCCTTCATTCTGTTCTTTGAAAATACTGAATGTCGACTCGCGATACAAAAGATGTACATAAACAGAAGACTGCGAATCCACTACCTGTTCCGAACTGATCTTTGCACTTACTTACAGCTTGCAAGAGCATGACTTTAAAAAAAAAAGGGTGTTTACCAAATTCTTTTTAGAGAAACGTAACAGTCTGAAAGTGCTTCTATTCATTGAGTGAATGACATTGCAAAAAATAAAAGAAGTAAAATAAATAAATAGAAAAACAAAAAAAATCCCGGAATATGCAAGCTTTACAGTTGTTTTTTATGATTTTGTTTTAAGCATACTGAATGTTACTCTTAAAATATCCTGTATAGTTGAGTATTCAAATAAATGTGTACAAATATGATTGTAAAATGTGTTTTATCATCCATGGATGATTAGGATTAGGAGGACAAGATTTTTATTATTTATTTATTTATTTGGCAGACTTTACCCACAATTCCCAGCTGGACAAAGTCTCCACCAGACTACGCTTCTACGCTAGTCGGGGACAGTCGGCATGGGCAGCTGGCACAAAAATCTGCTAGTGTGTGAGGGGAACAGGGCTGACACAATCTCAGTCGCAGTCAGTCAGACATGTGCGACACAGGACATAGTGTCAGAAGATGACCGGAAGTAGCGGGGTATCCCTAAAGGAAGAAAAGCGAACAGAGAAAGAAAGAGAGTGGTGACTAAGTGAGCCTGGACTACACAAATGAAGGAGAGGTTAAGTGAGTTGTGTCAGGAAGTGCATAGTGCAAACCACAACTGTCGCCCTCGCCACAGCTGACGTCAGGGTTTGATGCTTTCAGTTGGCTTTAGTAGGTTTGACAAATAAGTGTGTGATCGCCACTCTTTTGGTTGTCATGCAAAAAAACGTCTGCTGAAGCCAATCTCTTAGTGTGCATTCCAGTCTTTATAAAACCTGCAAAGACTGTGAAAGTTGTGCAGCGTGTCCCTGAGCTTTACACAGGAGTTACTGGTGTGTGGCTCATTTTAACATGATCATTTGGATCTGAAATAACATGTTAATCAAAGTCACACAGTAACACAGACAAACGAATGGAATTAAGCAGAAGTAGACCGTTCTCTATGTAAATCTTACACTCTGCCAACAGGCCTTCTATTGTACTGTGTTGCCAGACAATGGGAAATGACAAATTATCATATCAGGAGCTTAAAATTTTGAGGACAATTATCGTACATACCCAATTTGATGTTGCTCAGGATCATCTGCTAGGTGAAACATTACTACAGACCATATGGCATAGCATAGCATAGGATTATAGCATTATTATAGCTTATAATGGAGTTTTACTTTTAAATAAATTAACAGCACTATGTATGTCTGCTAATAGCCATATATTGAAGGGGTCAAATTATCGCACATAATGGGATTTTTGGAATTATTGACCGTACCGAGGGTGATATTATCGTACAAATACGATAATTATCGTACGTCTGGCAATGCTGTGTACAAACCTCCCCCTGCATCTCATTCTCTGCTAACTTCTTCTACTTCTTC
This sequence comes from Mugil cephalus, assembly GCF_022458985.1. Classification (NCBI taxonomy): domain Eukaryota; kingdom Metazoa; phylum Chordata; class Actinopteri; order Mugiliformes; family Mugilidae; genus Mugil; species Mugil cephalus. The sequence goes on from NC_061770.1 coordinate 41,271,853, forward strand.
TACACTCCAAGGCCCTGTCTCCATCTTTGTCTCTGAGCTCCAAAATAATTTGCTTCTCTGTGTTCTCAGTAAATGCTCATTCTGCTCTCCCACCTGATTTCTGCGGATACTCTACACATAGCATACAATTAAAACGGACACTAATTATTATTGTTATCATTGTAATAACTAATATTGTGAGTGTGCCGAACTCCATCTACTGTAATAACCCCCTTCAGAGGGAACTGGGATCTCATTGCTGCACAAATTCGTAAGTTTTTATGTCAAAAATAGCCAAATTAATTATTATCTTCACTGTCAGGTTTAAGTCAAAACAGGAAACAGCTGATTGGGTTGGTGATTGTTCACGAGCAATAATCCTCTTTTTTCCAGTGTAGTACAGTAAAAGTGGTGGAAACGGATGGGAAGTCCAGGAAGTAGGTCTACTGTGATGATGGGAGGAGCAGAGAGCAGGAGACGAAGAGTAACGGAAAGAGAAGACGAGAAGAGCAGGCTGACGTTTATCGACTTCCATTCTTTTGTTCAAGTCATTTTTTTCATGCTTTCACAGCCGCCCCGCTTCAGTGCGGTAAGTTACGTCCCATGCAATTTTCAAACATGTAACCCAACTTAAAACTACTTTAACTTGATATATCAAGTGTTATTTAATCATATTACGACACGTATTTCGTTTCGTGGATGTGCAGAACTAACCATATAGCGAGTGTTGCCGTGAAGTTTACAACTACCTTAGACTTGTTCACCTGTTTGAATGAGGAAGTCTAAAGTCCAAACAGTGATGACAAGGTGTGGTAGCTACTCTCAAGTTCTGTCTAAAATTCTTCAATCATGCTGCAACTTGTTCTCTGGACTATTTCTATTTCGACTTCTCTCATCACAACAGCATGCCGTAAGATAGGAATGCTTTTTTTCCCCTTTCACAAACTGCGTGTGCTCTACTTCCTGAAAATGTCCTGAATTACAAACTGAAAGATAACGTCAGAAACCCGGAGTTAACAAATAAAATGTAGAAAACGAAACGAAATGCAAAACTTATTGATACAATGATATATATTAAAGGCAAACAAGACCACCCCGTAACATTATTTTATCGCTGAACTAAGACGTCAGTAAAATACAAAAACGCCATAACATTATGACCACCTCCGGTCATCATCACTATCAGAGGCAGAACAGGCGGCTGTTTGGGGCTTGGCAGAAGAATGCATTTGCTTTGATTCTTACATTTAAATGTGGCAAATAAATTATAATAATGTGGCTTTGTTTCCTCTCAGGTGATCTGAAGCAGAGAAATGAATATCATCCCACAGACATTGACACTGTCATTGCCTCAAGTGACAGACACTCATCCGGTCATACAGTGTGTCATTAACAACGACCTCACGAAGCTCGGTGAACTACTGAAGATCAACAAAGTTAATGAACTTTACCCCTGCAGAGAGTGTAAGGATTGTTTCACTCCACTGACTGCTGCAGTTGTGTGTCACAAGTATGACATTTTTACAAACCTTTTGGATCAGGGTGCAGACCCAGATAGTCATTCCCAGAGAGGCTTTACACCTTTGCATTATGTCTCAATGTCCAAAGCACCAGTTGTCTTTGTGAAGAGACTGCTAGAAGCTAAAGCTAATGTAAATGGATGCAATCCTGTGGAGCTTCAGGTACTTGAGACACCACTGCAAACTGCTGCCCTCAACGACAGGGAAGATGTCATGAAAGTGCTTCTCTCTGCTGGTGCAGCGGTCACACTGCTACCTACAGGTCACCCTAAACATTTTAACAGAAAAATAGCTCGGATGGTCCATAACTTTGCATCCAAAGGAGATAAATTATGCTCCGAATGCAAATATTTTATCGATATGGAAATCGCTGTGCGATCGGAACCACCTGAAGAAGTGTTCAGAAAATTTAACAGTGACATGCTACGGGAGGATCCTCAGAACCATTTGACCATGATTGAAATGCTCTTCACTGTTACTGGCCCGGGTAAAGAAAAATACAGCCAGGGAAGTATTAAATGGCTCAAGGAGACAGAGAATGTGAATACCTATATTGCAGGTACAGTCAGCAGATTCCCAAAGATTCCTAAGACAGATGTGAAAAGGGCAATTGACAGTTTAAATGTAGTTTTCTGCACAATGGAAGACATACCAAATGAGCAAGCACAAGCTGTTATTCCCCTTCTCCTGGAACAGCTTTGTCTGCCAGTGAACGTTGATTATTTTGTAGTTCTAGCTGTTCTGCAAACACTGTATGTGATAACACAGAAAACAACAGATAGAAATGGATGGGATTTCAACTTTACAAAGAACTTGTGCAAATCCGTAGCTCCTTTTGCAATACCTTTCAATTCCTCTGACATTAAAGTCTACACGTATGGTATTTTTGCCAACTTGCTCCCAGTTGAACATGTGACTGAAATTTTTACGTCAGTGGGAATCACTTCAGTGCCTGACGACGTTCTGACATCTGCAGATATGAAAATGAATGACAAGCTGAAAGAAGCACTCAGACGTTTGAAAAATTACTTGAGCAATCCCAACATGGACAGTGAGGGTAATCCAGCCTTACCTGAATCCAGTAAAAAGAAGAAACGGAAGAAGAAGAAGAAGAAAAACCAGGAAAAGTCAGACAAGCAAGAAGACCCAAGTAATGACGTTTCCAACTCAACTGATCCAACAACAACAGTTCCTGTTGTGGAATCATCTTCAAATGCAAAGCCATTCCACGTCAACACCAACAAATCACCAGGAACACGACAATGGGTACAAATTAGCAAGAGATGGAAGGAGAAACTAGAGAAGCTTGTTGCCACAGATGAGAGTAAAATAATCAGAATTAGGAGTCTCATTTATGTGAATGATAAAGAATTCCGCATAGCAAAGGGAAGCGATGGGACTGAAGTCTACTTGGGACTGAGAGATGATGGAACAGAAGTTGCAATTAAGAGAATGTCTAAAAGCAACTACGAGGTCCTGAAGAACGAGGAGGGAATTCTACGACTTCCAGAACTTGAAGATCCATCGATTGTACGATACATCGATGCTGCAGAGGATGAGAACTTTGGGTATCTTGGTCTTCAACTCTGTGAATACACCTTGGAAGAATATATCAAAAGTGACAGTGCGGATCATGAGCTGATGAAGCTTGTCTGCCAAGTTCTAAACAGTCTGAAAGTGCTTCACTGTCAAAATCCTCAGATTCTCCACAGAGATCTTAAGCCGCAGAATGTTTTGATTGGTAAGGATTTAAAACTTAAATTCCCCCAAAGAATCAAGATTTTACTCTGTAACCATAACCATTATTGTTTCATCTTTTTTATGTATGATTTGTCATGCAGATGTTAAAGGGAGGGCACGGTTATCAGATTTTGGCATAAGCAGACGGTTACTCACAGGCCAAACAACTTTGCGTACCGCCAGTGCAGGAACCAAATGCTGGATGGCCAAAGAGACTCTACTAGAAGAAGCCAACATACCATACAAGTCAAACACTGACATACAGGTTTGTTTTCTGTCTCACCAACACACTAGATTGGATGACCAAACACCTATACTGATAGAATGATTTGTCTATTTTTAAGGTGGCAGGAATGCTGATTTATTATATCCTCTCTGGAGGACACCATCCATTCGGTGACAGATCCTGTGAGTGTGAGTACAACATTTATAGAGGGAAGTACTCCTTGGATCACATGGAAGATGTGGTGGCCAAGGACCTGATCGAGTGGATGATCAGTGAAGATCCAAAGATGAGACCAAAAGTGGGAGAATGCCTGAGTCATCCTTTCTTCTGGACTGTTGAAAAGTAAGCAACAAACACTGACTGACTTATTGATTTTATATCATGCTGGAACACAATCTGAAGTTCTCTTATTGCTTTGACTGTGGACAGACTCTAATTCTAATTAATTAATTAATTCTAAAAAAAAAAAAATACGAGGAACAAGTTCGGGCCAGTTGAGAACCTGAATCTCTTCAATTCAATTTAATTTAATCACAATCTTCTGAAATCTACTGGTATTTTTAAAGTTCCTTTAAAGTCCAAAAACACAGAGTCGAAGAAGTCAGGACAGAAAGTCCAGGTTACCAAATTCTCCAATTTCTCCATACTCCAACACAGTCTTTAAAAATACACTTCTGATATTTTGAACTGGCTCCATGACCTTAAAAAAGAAAAAGTTGCAGGTACACTTCTTGGCCATCCTCCTGGACCTTGAAGTGAAGTGCCCCTTGCTTGTTCTATTGCTTCTCAACATTAATTTTGATTTGTTATCTTAAAACTGTCTCTTGTTAATATAATCTAATATCTTAAAAATTTGTCTTTGCTTTTTTATATATAAAAGTGTAACAAACAGCTAAGAAAAAATCGTATCTAAACCCCTGAACTAGTGTGATGATCTAGTGTGAAGTAGATCAGACAAATGGTTTTCAGGACACACTGAGACAAACAATGATTCCTTGCTCTTATAGAGAAATATCAAGATGATTTTTCTGTTTGTTTTGCATTACATGAATTTAAACATCTTTTTCAGGAAAGTTGAATACTTGAAAAAGATTGGTAACAGGGACGAGGTGGCAAACTGTCGAAAGGCTGATCAGGAGCTGATTACTTCTCTGGAAAAATGTGCTGGGGATGGATCCTTCACACAGTGGAAAAATAAGGTGACTGCATCATTACAGCTTTAACTTCTCCCAAATTGAATTTCACTTGTTGATAGTTTGGTTTCTTTTCATTTGCAGTTTCCTCGAGAGCTGGTTCAGAAGATGGATGGCAGAAACAAAGCTTACCCTGAAAACACACCGGGGTTACTGCGCTTCATACGCAACCTCCACGAGCACTAGTAAGTTCAATGACACAAAACCAAAATTATGCAGTTTAATGCCTTTTTTTGAAGAGTCATGCTGACCTATTATGTAGTACACAAAAAAATACAATATTGTAAGACCTAAGAGCTAGGTCACCTCTGGAAAAGCCTTCTCTGAACTATCTCCTAGGTATGATGGATAGGTATAAACATTGGTGGACCTTGTATTTTCCACCTACTTTTTCAATCGACCCAATAAAAGATGTAAATAGAATTAATTCTATTCACCAGATCTTAAGAAACAACACAGGACCAAACCCATTGTGACTTACTGTGCAAAGCTGAGATATGTGAGCTTACTGTTCTGTAATAACATTTCCCTTCTTGTTCCCAGCGCTGAGGATGCTGCTCAGATTGATCTAATGGAGTTATTTCCCGATCTCTTTGGATGTATTTACAAGTTTGCCAAGACCCGAAACTGGAATTCAGAGGTGCCCTTGAAGGGGATGTTTAAAAGAGAAGACATCAGCACCAGGTTTATGAAGCTGTCCACAAACACTGAGGAGCTTGTGGGTGTCCCAGTCCAAGAGTCTCAACCCAGTGACTTGAAGTGAAGCTGGTTCTATAGTTCCTTATAAGCACCCAAAGGAGAAAACAAACAACATGCAATCGTTTCAGATGAGAGGATAGAGAGGATCTTGTTTAATACCAAAGCAAAGAAAAAGAGTTCAGTCATCATTTATTGCTCATATTTGTCCTTTTTCCCTTTGTGAGGCATACTTCGATGATGTGGTTGCCTATTCTTCCACTCGGCCTGAACATCTCAACACTCTCTCTGTCATTTCCAGTCGTCTCCGTCAAATTCAAATTTGGCAGGGGGACGGTTACCTATCGTGGTAAGCAGATGGGACAAGGCCAGGTTCGTCCTCTAGCAACCAAAGTACAAGGAATCGTCGATGTTCTGGTTCCACAGACAAACAGAGCCCTGCGCTGTTTCCTAGGCATGTGTGGGTACTATAGAGGTTTCTGTCAGAACAGAACTGGCCAAGCAGAGTATTGAGCATGCAATCTGTTACTTCTCCAAGACGTTTAACAAACATCAAGTAAATTACAGTACTACTGAAAAAGAGGCTCTCGCTCTTCTGCTTACATTACAGCTTCTTGAAGCGTATATTGGCTCAAGTTCAAACCCCGTGCAAGTTTTCACTGATCATAAACCTCTGATCTTCTTGGCCCAGATGTGCAATTCTAACCAGCGGATCATGCGCTGGTCACTCCTTCTGCAGGACTTCAACCTGCAGATACATTATAAAAAAAGGTACTGATAATGTAATCACTGACGCTCTCTCTAGAACGTAAGTGAAACTACAATTTAATAGAATTAAACATATAGGGGATATTTGGTTCTTGGGAAAGGGGGGTGTTATGACTGTTACGTATTATTTGTCTGGGAGGAGTGTGTGCTCCCTGTTTTTTTCCCCTATCTCCGTATGTAGATCAGTGTATGTCGTAGCTGATGTTGGATTGGCTGGGGTTTCCCAGATCCTCTGCTGATTGGATAACCATCAGAGAGGGAGCTATTTAAACGTCCAAGATGGCGGCAGTTGGCGAGCTACTCACGCTCTTCACCTCCCAACCGGTCACCACCTTGGTTAGTTGTTACTTTTGGATTTGATTTCTGTTTCAAGATCAGTAGCAGTGAACTGCCATTTTTGTTAACAATTTTTCTCCTGTTTAATTTTTTTTTTTTTTTTTTGATATGTTGAGGTAGGTAAGAGTTTGTCTTTTATTTTGTCCTCTGGTAGGATAGACTTCGGTTGTTTTTCAGTTAGAATCGTTTTGTTTGTTATTTTGGCCTGGGTTCACTCTGAAGTTGAATTGTGGTTTGTGCAGTTTGCACAATAAATGTTTCACAATGATGAATCAGATGTTGATTTAAAAGTTATTTCATAGCTGGCGTAGCTAGCAAGAGCTAGTAGAAATAAAAGAATTTCATGCAAGACTCATGAAAAACATTCCTCAAAGGCAGATGTTCTTTATCAACAATGAAATGATCCTTTCATGCTACACACTATCGTGCTACACTACTTACATAATGCATTCCCTAGCCCATCACCCTAATCCTAACCATCTCAACTAAATGCTTAATCCTGAACCTTAACCTCACCCTAACCATAACTTAATCGTAATCTTTACCCTAAAACTGAGTCTTAACCCTCAAACAGCCTCATAAAGTAGTGAGGACCGGCCAAAATGTCCTCACTTTGCACAAATGTTCTCAATCTAATGGTGTAAAACTTAAACTGGTCCTTGGAAAGATAGCTGTACAAGTACAAAGACACACACACACTTGAGGCCCCTGTTAGTCACGTGGCTCCATTATAATAAATGGGAAATTTACAAGAATTTCATGCATCGACCTACAATGAGAAAATGGTTGAATCAGTAAAAATACAGTAAAATGTCAAAAATCACTAGTTTTCTTCTACATGAAATGTTAATATTACAGAAGGCATGGTTTCATACCGGAATGGCAGCCATATTAAAAAATGTAGTTATAATGGAAGTCTATGGGGCATTTCTGGCCACAAAGGTGTCCAGAGGGAGTATCTGACAGTATAAAATTATGATGCAATCAAATCAATTTTATTGCTAATCCTTGACATATCCAAGACTCTAATTACCACCAAAGTCCCATCATCCTGCTGTTTATTTTATAGAAAACAGTTAAGTTTGTGCTTTTTGTAATGATAATAACAATAATAATAATGATAATAATAATAATAATAATGAAATACTTTAAATCATTAGACTGACATTTAAAGTTAAAATCCTGAAAGTTTTTGAAACTTTTTTGCATGTGTAAATTTTTCCAACAAAGGTGTCCAGAAGGTGCAAAATGTATAAATCACGAGAGTATAAATGACAAAATCTGGCTAATGTGAAGAATTCCTTCAGAAACTCAAGCCATAAGCTGTAACACAGCCAAAATGATCACCAAATGAAAAAAAAGATGAAAAAAATGTATAAAAATGCCAGAGGAGGGCATAAGGGTTAATGTCACTTAAACTGTACTTTATTTTCTATATAAGCTAGTCTCCTCATTGATGGCCTACTTACCTTCTGTGACGGTACAATGTAGACCCACCTATGGGCCTGCATTTACATCATTAGAATTAATTCATTTAAGATGGAAGAATGATTATTTCTGATAATGAAATGCTTTAAATCACGTAAATTATTGAACACAAGTGCTTGTATAATGTTGGTTGGAGTTGTGCAAACCACAACCGCCGCCCTCGCCACAGCTGTCGTCAGGGTTTGATGCTTTCAGTTGGCTTTAGTAGGTTTGACAAATAAGTGTGTGATCGCCACTCTTTCAGTTGTCATGCAAAAAAACGTCTGCTGAAGCCGGTCTCTTAGTGTGCGCTCCAGTCTTTATAAAACCTGCAAAAACTGTGAAAGTTGTGCAGCGTGTCCCTGAGCTTTACACAGGAGTTACTGGTGTGTGGCTCATTTTAACATAATCATTTGGATCTGAAATAACATGTTAATCAAAGTCACACAGTAACACAAACAAACGAATGGAATTAAGCAGAAGTAGACCCCTGCTTAATTCTTACACTCTGCCAACAGGCCTTCTATTATACAAACAGTGTTGCCAGATGGGAAATGACAAATTATCGTATCAGGAGCTTAAAATGATCGTATTTTGAGGAAAATGATGGTACATACCCAATGTGATGTTGCTCAGGATCATCTGCTAGGTGGAACATTACTACAGACCATATAGCATAGCATAGCATAGCATAGCATTATAGCATTATTATAGCTTATAATGCAGTTTTACCTTTAAATAAATGAACAGCACTATTTATGTCTGCTAATAGCCATATATTGAAGGGGTCAAATTATCGCACATAATGGTATTTTTGGAATTATTGATCGTACCGAAGGTGATATTATCGTACAAATACGATAATTATCGTACGTCTGGCAATGCTGTGTACAAACCTCCCCCTGCATCTCATTCTCTGCTAACTTCTTCTACTTCTTCTACACTCCAAGGTCCTGTCTCCATCTTTGTCTCTGAGCTCCAAAGTAATTTGCTTCTCTGTGTTCTCAGTAAATGCTCATTCTGCTCTCCCACCTGATCTCTGCGGATACTCTACACATAGCATACAATTAAAACGGACACTAATTATTATTGTTATTATTGTTATCATTGTAATAACTAATATTGTGAGTGTGCCGAACTCCATCTACTGTAATAACCCCCTTCAGAGGGAACTGGGATCTCATTGCTGCACAAATTCGTACGTTTTTATGTCAAAAATAGCCAAATTAATTATTATCTTCACTGTCAGGTTAAGTCAAAACAGGAAACAGCTGATTAGGTTGGTCATAGTTCACAAACAACAATCTTTTTTTTTTTTTTTCCAGTGTAGTACAGTAAGAGTGGAGGAAACGGGTGGGAAGTCCAGGAAGTAGGTCTACTGTGATGATGGGAGGAGCAGAGAGCAGGAGACGAAGAGTAACGGAAAGAGAAGACGAGAAGAGCATGCTGACGTTTATCGACTTCCATTCTTTTGTGTAAGTATTTTTTTCATGCTTTCACAGCCGCCCCGCTTCAGTGCGGTAGGTTACGTCCCATGCAGTTTTCAAACATGTAACCCAACTTAAAACTACTTTAACTTGATATATCAAGTGTTATTTAATCATATTACGACACGTATTTCGTTTCGTAGATGTGCAGAACTAACCATACAGCGAGTGTTGCCGTGAAGTTTACAACTACCTTAGAGTTGTTCACCTGTTTGAATGAGGAAGTTTAAATTCTGAGCAGCGAGGACAAGGTGTGGTAGCTACTCTCAAGTTCTGTCTAAAATGTTTATTTCTGTGTAAATGACGTTCTCAGTGGGTCGCGACTTTTCTCATCGCAACAACACGCCGTAAATCACAAACTGCGTGTGCTCTACTTCCTGAAAAATTCCTAAACTACAAACTGAAAGATAGGGAACAAATACAATCTAGAAAACGAAACGAAAAACTTATTGATAAACTGATATATATTAAAGGCAAATAAGACCACCCCGTAACATTATTTTATCGCTGAACTAAGACGTCAGTAAAATACAAAAACGCCATAACATTATGACCACCTCTGGTCATCATCACTATCAGAGGCAGAACAGGCGACTGTTTGGGGCTTGGCAGAAGAATGCATTTGCTTTGATTCTTACATTTAAATGTGGCAAATCAATTATAATGATGTGATTTTGTTTCCTCTCAGGTGATCTGAAGCAGAGAAATGAATATTATCAGACAGACACTGACACTGTCATTGCCTCAAGTGACAGAAACTCATCCGGTCATACAGTGTGTCATTAACAACAACCTCAAGAAGCTCAAGAAACTACTGAGGGACAACAATGTTAATGGACTTTACCCCTGCAGAGAGTGGGGGGATTGTTTCACTCCACTGACTGCTGCAGTTGTGTATCACAAGTATGACATTTTTACAAACCTTTTGGATCAGGGTGCAGACCCAGATAGTCATTCCCAGAGAGGCCTTACACCTTTGCATTATGTCTCAATGTCCAAAGCACCACTTGGCTTTGTGGAGAGACTGCTAGAAGCTAAAGCTAATGTAAATGGTTGGAATGCTGTGGAGCTTCAGGTACTTGAGACACCACTGCAAACTGCTGCCCTCAACGACAGGGAAGACGTCATGAAAGTGCTTCTCTCTGCTGGTGCAGTGGTCACACTGATACCTATAACTCACCCTGAACATTTTAATCACAACAGAAAATTAGCTCAGATGATTCATAACTTGGCATCCAAAGGAGATAAATTATGCTCTGAATGCAAATATTTTATCGATATGGAAATCGCTGTGCGATCAGAACCACCTGAAGAAGTGTTCAGAAAATTTACCAATGACATGCTACGGGAGCATCCTCAGAACCATTTGACCATGATTGAAATGCTCTTCACTGTTACTGGCCTGGGTAAAGAAAAATACAGCCAGGGAAGTATTAAATGGCTCAAGGAGACAGAGAATGTGAATACCTATATTGCAGGTACAGTCAGCAGATTCCCAAAGATCCCTAAGATACATGTGAAAAGGGCAATTGACAGTTTAAATGTAGTTTTCTGCACAATGGAAGACATACCAAACGAGCAAGCACAAGATGTTATTCCCCATCTCCTGGAACAGCTTTGCTTAAAAGAGAGACCTGATATTTTGGAAACTGTTCTACAAACACTGTATGTGATAACACAGAAAACAACAGATAGAAATGGATGGGATTTCAACTTTACAAAGAACTTGTGCAAATCAGTTGCTCCTTTTGCAGTACCTACCCATCACTCTGACATTAAAATCTTCACATATGGTATTTTTGCCAACTTGCTCCCAGTTGAACATGTGACTGAAATTTTTACGTCATTGGGAATCACTTCAGTGCCTGACGACGTTCTGACATCTGCAGATATGAAAATGAATGACAAGCTGAAAGAAGCGCTCAGACGTCTGAAAAATTACTTGAGCAATCCCAACATGGACAGTGAGGGAAATCCAGCCTTACCTGAATCCAGTAAAAAGAAGAAAAAGAAGAAGAAGAAGAAGAAGAAAAACCAGGAAAAGTCAGACAAGCAAGAAGACCCAAGTAATGACGTTTCCAACTCAACTGATCCAACAACAACAGTTCCTGTTGTGGAATCATCTTCAAATGCAAAGCCATTCCACGTCAACACCAACAAATCACCAGGAACACGACAATGGGTACAAATTAGCAAGAGATGGAAGGAGAAATTAGAGAAGCTTGTTGCCACAGATGAGAGTAAAATAATCAGAATTAGGAGTCTCATTTATGTGAATGATACAGAATTCCGCATAGCAAAGGGAAGCGATGGGACTGAAGTCTACCTGGGACTGAGAGATGATGGAACAGAAATTGCAATTAAGAGAATGTCTAAAAGCAACTACGAGGTCCTGAAGAACGAGGAGGGAATTCTACGACTTCCAGAACTTGAAGATCCATCGATTGTACGATACATCGATGCTGCAGAGGATGAGAACTTTGGGTATCTTGGTCTTCAACTCTGTGAATATACCTTGGAAGAATATATCAAAAGTGATAATAAGCTGATGACAAAGGAACTTATTAAGCAAGTTCTAAACAGTCTGAAAGTGCTTCACTGTCAAAATCCTCAGATTCTCCACAGAGATCTTAAGCCACAGAATGTTTTGATTGGTAAGAATTTAAAACTTAAATTCTCCAAAAGCATCAAGATTTTACTCTGTAGTTACCATTATTGTTTCATCTTTTTTATGTATGATTTGTCATGCAGATGTTAAAGGGAGGGCACGGTTAGCAGATTTTGGCATAAGCCGACGGTTACTCACAGGCCAAACAACTTTGCGTACCGCCAGTGCAGGAACCAAATGCTGGATGGCCAGAGAGACTCTACTAGAAGAAGCCAACATACCATACAAGTCAAACACTGACGTACAGGTTTGTTTTCTGTCTCACCAACACACTAGATTGGATCACCAAACACCTATACTGATAGAATGATTTGTCTATTTTTAAGGTGGCAGGAATGCTGATTTATTATATCCTCTCTGGAGGACACCATCCATTCGGTGACAGATCCTGTGAGTGTGAGTACAACATTTATCGTGGGAAGTACTCCTTGGATCACATGGAAGATGTGGTGGCCAAGGACCTGATCGAGTGGATGCTCAGTGAAAATCCAAAGATGAGACCAAACGTGGGAGAATGCCTGTGTCATCCTTTCTTCTGGACTGTTGAAAAGTAAGTAACAAACACTGACTGACTTATCGATTTTATATCATGTTGAAATACAATCTGAAGTTCTTGTTTCACTCTGACTCTGGACAGATCTTATAATGTAAGCTTAACCTTTAATATCATGTCATCCAGGACTAACCAGGCACACACCTATATTTTTATTATTCGCAAATTTGGTTTCACTCTTGTTCTTGAGATTTGCTCATGTATACTGCTTTGACATTTGGAAAAATAGTCAATCACTATTCAGGCAGTGCCTGTTCAACACTTGCCAGGATAGGCTGATTGAAGCTTTCTCAAGACCAGCGCTAAACCTTGGACTTGCCAGGAGTGCCCATGACATGATAACACAACAATATTCATAAGGCCATGGTTTCTCACTCGGAACAATATGCATGCATGTTGAAACTGTATCCAGAGGAATCTAGCCAGCTATTGCCAAGTAGTTAAATAGAAAGTCAGTTTGTATTAGTTGCTTGCATGAACATTGACCCTAAAAAAACGATAAGCCATAGGTTATCATTCCATCAGTGTTGATTTATTCCTGTAGTTAAAAGGTCAGTAGAGGATTTGTTTCCCATAGTGACCGTCGTCACATATAAAACACGCCCATAACTGCCAATAGTTCCTCATAGAATTCTGATTGGTTCATAACTTGAAATCTGTTATTACTAATCTGCCTCTCATGGCCTTCATGACTTATGACGTGTGAAGTAGATCTGTTTGTTTTGCATTTCATGAAGCATAATTTAAACATCTTTTTCAGGCAAGTTGAATACTTGAAAAAGATTGGTAACAGGGACGAGGTGGCAAACTTTCGAAAGGCTGATCAGGAACTGATGACCTCTCTAGAGAAATGTGCTGGGGATGGATCCTTCACACAGTGGAAAAATAAGGTGACTGCATCATAACAGCTTTAACTTCAACTTTCCCAAATTGAATATCAGTTGTTTTTTGTCAACTTTTTTGTTGGTTTGGTTTCTTTTATTTGCAGTTTCCTCAAGAGCTGGTTCAGAAGATGGATCGCAAAAAAAAATCTTACAGCGAAAACACACTGGGGTTACTGCGCTTCATACGCAACCTCCATGAGCACTAGTAAGTTCAATGACACAAAACCAAAATTATGCAGTTAAATGGCTTTTTTTTGAAGAGTCATGCTGACTTATTATGTAGTACAGAAAAAACTTACGTCCTCAAAGCTTGGTCAGTTCTGGAAAAGTCTTCTTTGGAATATCTATGTATGATGGATAGGTATAAGCAGTGGCGGGCCTTGTATTTTCCACCTACTCCTCTTACACTCTTATCACCTCTTAATAGTATCTCATAAAGCAAGATGAATGCCATTAAAGCAAGAAGCTAACCTAGAGCAATTCCTTTCACTCACCGCAACATACGTCAAATTCAATGCATGCATCAATGTCGACCTGATTAAAGATTTTAACTTTACTCACAAGAGCTTAAGAAACAATTTAGAGTTTTCCTCAGAGCCCGTAAGTCAAAGGTAATGCTCATGGCTGCTGACCTGAAAGTGGCAGATACATGCTTTCCCTGGCTGGGTCAGGCTAGCTAGCTCAGGGTTGGGCGGTCTTTCTTCACAATATCCAGCTTTTCCTTCAAAGCCAGTCATGAAAATGGCTTTCTAAGAAGATCCACAGCCAAGTTGATAACCTCTCCTCCTTCCACCACTGTGGGTTCAACAACTAGCTATCAAAACGTTAGCGGTTGTGCAGCTAGTATCAGCCGGACACGAACCGCTGGCTTGGCTTAAACTGAGCAACGCTCTGGCCCTCCAGTCACAGGACGTGAAAACAGGCTACAGGAAAGTCCTAAGAATACAAACCTGAAATGTGATTGGTAAAAGGAATGGGGTCATTACAATGTATTTCAAGCTTCACTCGCCTGCAATTTAAATTGTGAAGGCTCAGCTAGATTTCTTTGACTCCAGCAGTATGTGGCTCAACTGTTAAGTTTCACTGCTAGTTCAGACACAGACAGGCCATAAAATGAAAATAATACACTATTGGGATTAATCAAATGAGCCTTTGCTGGCCCTGACGGCCCACCACTAGGTATAAGTTAAGTTTTCAGTGGTACTAGTCACTATTTAACTGATGATTTGACAACAGAAGCAGCCGCATTAATTCTGACATGTTCAGATTCAGCCACATGGAGCGTTTCACTCGCTGAAGGCAAGAAAATTAAATAAGCAGCTGCAGTAAACATGTGAGCTTACTTCTCTTTTTTAATAATATTTCCCTTCTTGTTCCCAGCGCTGAGGATGCTGCTCAGATTGATCTAATGGAGTTATTTCCCGATCTCTTTGGATGTATTTACAAGTTTGCCAAGACCCGAAACTGGAATTCAGAGGTGCCCTTGAAGGGGATGTTTAAAAGAGAAGACATCAGCACCAGGTTTATGAAGCTGTCCACAAACACTGAGGAGCGTGTGGGTGTCCCAGTCCAAGAGTCTCAACCCAGTGACTCGAAGTGAAGTTGAATCTGTAATTGCTTATGAACAACCAGAAGGGAAAAACACACACACATGACGACAGGATAGAGAGTATCTTTTTTTATTATTACCAAAGCAAAGAAAGAGAATTCATTTATTTCATGTTTGTGTTCTATTTTTCTTCTATCACTGATAGAAGTCAAGTCTCTCCTTTCTATTTTGTTAGATTTTATATTTTTGAACATTCGTTAAAATTTGTATTTTTTTTTTAATTTTATTTTGCTGCATTTGTCTGATAACTGTATTTGCTTGTTTATCCTTAAATAATTTATTGCAATGTGTAATAACAAACACCATAATGCACTTAGAGTTGAAGTCATTCCTCTACCATGGGTTTGTCGGGTTAAATTATAGCACTGTTTACAGAGTGCAGCATTATTTAAAAAAAAAAAAAAATCTGAAACTACTGAACAATTACTTCAGTATCCTTTGACTTTATGTTTAGTTCTTATTACTGAAATTGTTTAACGGTAGTAGGATTTGATTTGTTTTATTTGAAATTATATTATATGTGCAATTAAATTATGCTAAAGGTATAAAATATTGAAACATGAAATCCTCAGGTTAATTCACAAATAATACTGTGACATGTCTTTTATCAGTACTGTGATTTTAGTTTCTTGACTTGCTCCATTAACTGCCATGGCTTGTCATAAAATTGTGAATGAAATGGGCTGGGGGTTTTATTTGAGGAGGTTGTTTTGTTTGTTTGTTTAAAAGTGTTATTCAGTTACTAAGATGCAAACTAATGAAAATACATTTTTATCACGAAAATCAGAAGACGTTTGCACTTGCATCAAAGAGGATTTAACTAGTTTGTGTGAACAGATGCTGACATTTTGGTTGACAAATGTAAATTTCAATCACTTTTGATCTACATTGAGTGAATCATATTGCAATCGTCTAAATAAATCTATATTTGATTGAAAGGTGTGTTTCTTAGATGTTTTTTTTTTAGATGTTTTAACTGTCAGATGCACTGTCAAATAACTGACAAAGAAGTGTCCTAAAGTTGTCTAATGTGTGTATCTTGACAAGTACATGAATCTCTGTTCTAATGATCTAAAGGTTTCATCAAGGGATCCGGTGCTTTTATTGTGAAGGAAAGTACTTCCGTTTTATTTTACCGCTAATTCCAGTGGCGTTTCAGTACTTAGCTCATAACAGTATGGATATTTCAGTGGTTCACGCACAAACGTTGCATCAAAAACTGCTGGTGCGAAAACGTATTTCCGACAAAAGTTTTTTTTTTTTCCTTCTTCAAAAGTTGTGCCGGAAGTCGTTCTATTCTTCCGCTCGGCTTGACAGGGGAGGCGAGAGAAAAAACGTGACGTCGGATAAACAAACAGGGGAGAGGAGAGACGGGGGCGGCGAGCCTGGGCATATTCGCGCATTTCTCGTGGCATTCCTCGAATAATGCAGTCTTCCAAGAGGAGCGAGAGCGACTGGCAGGGGCTCGTCAGCGAGGTAAGCGAGAGGCGAAGACCGCGGGGACACCGCTGCAGACGCGGACGCGTATTTTACAGATGCGCCGGTCCTCCGGTCCATATGGAAGGAGCGTCTGTGTCTCCCTGAGCTTAACACACCGGGAAGCTGTTTAATGTCACTTGAACTGCACTTTATTTTTTTTTCATAAGCCAGTCTCCTCATTCTCTCGGGCCTACTTACCTTCTGTGACGGTACCATGTCTAATAAAGACCCACCTGTGGGCCTGCATTTAATTTATGACAACAGAAGAGATTATACTGATAACGTGATGTTAAGCTTTAAGGGATGCTTAAATTACAAACATCTATTCGTTAAATGTGAAATTAGAAGATATGGGTCATCTTTATATTATGGGAATGGGCACAGGCGAGCTACGGGTCACACATTAAAAGTACACGACAGCAGTGCAGCCTATTCATCTCCCTGATAGGAGCTGTTGCTGGATTTGGTTAGGAGCTGGTCTGGCAGGTGGCAGGGTTTCCACTGCGCCTTATCTACGTGTTTGAACACTTTGCTCCAGTGTGTGTTTTCCACCAGCACACAGCGGTCAAGTCATTTGGCCCATCGAATATGTGAATAAGGTCTGCAGGCAAATCCTTAAGAACGATGCAGTAGATTTTTTTTTAAAAAAGATGTAGATGTTGTACACTGGACACATGGACTGCTTTGAGAAGGTTGAGCTGGGACGGTTAGATGACAGGGTCGGAGCATCCGACTGGCTCGTGGGATGTTCCCGGTCCGCAGCCATCAGTACCTATGAAAAATG
The DNA here is from genome assembly GCF_022458985.1 of Mugil cephalus. Taxonomy (NCBI): domain Eukaryota; kingdom Metazoa; phylum Chordata; class Actinopteri; order Mugiliformes; family Mugilidae; genus Mugil; species Mugil cephalus. The sequence goes on from NC_061770.1 coordinate 41,289,242, forward strand.
GCCAAAAGCAGTGAACCACGGCAGGGTCTTGGTGGGCTAAGGCTCGCTGATGCATGTGACGGGCCGAGGTGACTGCAGCTCAGACTAGAGAAGAAGTGAACGCTGCTCCCTGGGCGCCGGTGCTGACCTCTGTCCTCTGACGAGCATGGACACGAGAGACCGGATCAACAGAAAGAATCGCATTTTCTTGTCCATCATATTGATTAGCTAAGACACACATGCATTGAACACACCGCACAGCTGGTCTGCAGCGATGTTCAGGTGGTAGTTCATATCAAAGTCATGTCCACGTAAATGCCAGGACCTAGGCTTCCTGGACGAACATTGCGTCGTGAGAACGTCAGCACTTTTATTCACTCGGCTCTAACGTTGGTGTGTGTACTGGAATGAAGCCATAGAGCGTCGCGACCTGCAGTTACCTCTGTTACCACGTATAACGAAACCTCGTGCGCGTTGTTTGCTGTAGTTCCTGGTGTGTAAGCGCAAGCTGGAGAGTAAGAAAGAGGCCCTGCTCATCCTGTCCAAGGAGCTAGATACGTGTCAGCAGGAGAGGGACCAGTACAAGCTGATGGCCAACCAGCTCCGAGAGCGCCACCAGGGCCTCAAGAAGAAGTACAGGGAACTCATTGTGAGTAGCTCAAACCTTCAGAGTAATGCGTGTGAGGTATGTTCCTAAGTGAATATTTGCTCGATAAATGTCTTTCTCTCATGTTTTTAAAGGATGGCGACCCCTCTTTGCCTCCGGAAAAACGCAATCAAGTAAGACGATGTTTGTTTTGAGGTCTTTCTTATGTGACCTATGTATCACTTTTCATTTCAGCGTTTCACGGCAAACTGCTCTCTTAGTTACGTGAGAATAACGGGTAATTGTGGTAATTATTTACAACCATTAGAGAGGGTGCGGCTTGAAGGAGTCCTGTAAGACCCTTGATACGTCCAAGACGCTCCAAGACAAACGAAGCCGATCAGTTATTCTGCAGAATAGCATTTTTAAAGTAAGTAGAGATCATTTGGCGGTGGAAAGTAATAACAATCTCGCAGAGGGGACAAGAGATTGTGAGAATATTTTGGCCAACACCACAGAGCAGATGAAGGTCGTGGACGGGGACGGGACCATCTGGAGCCGAGACGTCGGTGGTTGTGAAAGCGAATAGCCCGATGGTGCCTTCACTGGAGATCGGTGGACGAGAGTGGTAGAGCGGAAACATTCACCTAAATCACTGTAAAAGTTGGCCACACTACAATGCGCTGAAGAAGAAAGACAAGCCATGCTGATTGAATGAGATCTATTAGTAGATTTGCACCTTCTCTGTGACGGATCAAGCGGCCTCCCACAACCTGCTTAGCTCTCACTCATCTCCTCCACCACCTCCTCCTCAGGTGAACCTGGCTCAGCTGCTGAGGGACTCGAGGGAACGAGCGAAACAGCTCGCTGAGGAGGTGAAGGAGCTCACTCAGAGGCTTACGGAGGCCCAGGGAGATAATAAGGTGCGTACGGGAGCGCGCATCTCACAACTCGCGCAGCGTTTTAAACACCGCTCCGTGACACTGAATGCGGCGCATGTGTTCAAGAGGAGCAGTGACTTCAGCCCGTCTTTTCCGCAGCTCTTACGGATGACCATTACTCGACAGAGGTTGGGGGATGAAGAGGTGGGGGTCCGTCACTTCCCCGCCCACGAACGCGAGGACCTGGTTTGCCAGCTGGAGAGAGCCGGGCTACAGGTTGGTGCATTCCTGCCCTTAAATTACTGATTGCAAACCAGCTATTAGCAGCTTTTGTGTCTGATGGAGTATTTACAAGAGTGTCAAATTTAGCTACAGCGAGTACAGCCCGCTACGTTCATCTATAATTAAGTTAATTTCATTTTTGTGTCAAAACAAAGACAGAAAGCTGTCCTAAATTTGCCATATTTGCACTAGACTATCGTCTAAACTATAGGGACTGTTGATTGTCACAATAAAATTGGAGGTGAGATAAAGCGAGAGGATGTTTCTGAATGAGCTTAGAGTAGGAGCGAGAAAAAGGGGGTATCTACCAGTAATCAGTGGCACATCTGTGCCACACACAAACCTTACGTTATTTCATTGCGTAAATTATTGAATTTTTTAGTTGCTGCTGATGTTCCTAATCTGAAGGAACATTGACTTGTGGCTCCATAGTTAGTAGAACCTCTAGACGAAAAGAGGTTTATCGAATGAAGGAAGTTTTTAATAGTTCCTATGATCTTCTTGTAGATTTTAACACTCTGTTTTAGGGTATTTGTTAGGTCCTAGTTCGAAGTAGGTACTTGAACGCAGCATGCAAAATTTTAGTCCTTTATCAACAGTGAAATCTTGGCTTTATTGCTGCAATATGCCACAACGTTGCGATGCTATATGTCGCACTCACTCTAAAAAACATTTCAGAGGACCTGTTACATCCACTTAATTAAAATATGTTGTCGCAATACAAAAAAAAAACGAAAAAAAAATTACTGATTTAGATTAATTTTTTTTAGTTAGAAACAATATTTGACGCGTTCAGAACTGGTTGAACTGGTTTCAAGATCTGGTAACTTAATAAAATTGACCTAATGACTCAGTATTTTAATTCCCCAAGTCTCAGTGCACTGTAAACAAAGAAATCTTTTGTCCATCTTGACTTCTTCACGATTAAAGACACTGTTGATTGTAGAAGAAAGGATAATTCTCGTAATTCAATGTAGTTTGTTGGTTAAAAGTGAGAAATTGTCGGAACTTAACTTAGAGTGATTGACGTCACTGCTGCACGGGGCCACGCCGTGGAAAACACGTGGTGAATTGTAGCAATAAATACAACGAGACTGGAAAAAAATGTACATTATCAGATCAAATTAAGGACTTTGAAAATGTGGATTAGCCTCAGTTTCAGGTTGTTTAAGTTACTTTCAGGTCAGTTGTGATAAATGTAGCTAAATAAAAGATGCTAACGCTAAGAGCTTTACTGAGAAGTAACGTTAGCCATATAATAATGTAGCACTAAAAGGATGACAAGGAGCCATCACAAATATTCAGTTTATTGTTTTATTGTCATTTATTGTTGGAACTGAAATAGTTACTGTCGGCCGTAACTATACTAAAACAACAACAAAACAATCGACAAACTTATCTGACAGCCCTCCACAATGTAACATAAGAAGTAACTTAAGGTATCAAAAAATGCAGCATAAATTAACATTACCTGACACTAAAGTTTTACACTTTAGACACTATTAAAGCCTATGATTCAAACTAATGCACAGAGACTTAGCTGGCTGTGACGTCACATGCATACCCTCCATTGATATATATATACGCGTAGATGCTGCCTCCGCTGCCTCTGTCCATTGGAACAAAGCGCCAAAGCAGCCGCCATCTTGGGCAGGGGGGAAGTGTAGCTACAGTTCAGGTTGATGTTATATATATATATATGAAACCGATAGATGATTTAGAAGCAGCATGGCCTACTTAGTACAGTTACATAAGGTGGCTGATTTCTAAGTGTCACTTTCGTCACCTTACTGATGTCTTACTACCAAAACCATCTTTTGTTTTCTTATCCTTACATAAGCTCGTAACACGATACAGTAGTTTAATTTATGTTAGCTTTAGAGATGCATCAAATACAACACGTTCGTAATAGTTAAATAATCTATATATATATATATATATATATAATATATAAATAATATGAATCTTCTCACTTGTGGAATGGTTTTTGTTGCTTGGTTTTTGTTGTCTGGCATTTTAGTCGGTCAGATGCACTGACTGTGGTTCGACCGCTGGTAAGAACCCCTGACCAAGATGGCGGCGGCGTTGACGTGTCTGACAAGCCAGAATCTGGAATGCGGCATCTAGTGTATATATCTATGCATACCCTCTATTGAGTGATGTTGCTATGCCAACAGTCGTCCGAGTACTACCTTGCTTTAGCAGTGTCACTGAGGGTGTGGATGCAAACAATAAAAAAATAGTCCCTAAAGGTATGTTGAGCTCCATCAACATGTGATACTGAAGTGTGTGAGAACTGTATCCTGGAGCTAAAGCCACCTCAGTGTGCATCGGGGGGCACGCCTTACTTTCAGCTAGGTCGTCTTTAACCTAATGTCACTGTCACTCCCTTCATCTGCAGGGCTTTCTCAGCTTCCTTCACTAACTGGTATAATTGAAAACAATCTACTCGAAAGCGGAGCATTCGAAGCACACTTAATAGAATTTATGAGGATTATAATCTTCTCTCTAGTTGTAGTTTATTATACCAATAAAACACGCGTTCTCCCCTTTTAAACCCACTGTCGAGGTTTTCTCAAGACACTTTATCTGCTATAATAGTCGAAGCCACTCTGTTGAAAACAGTTGGACGAGGTTTCGCAGCGGGGAGCACCAGAGGTGCTGATAGCTCAAAACGGCGCATGCACTCTCAGCAAACTCCACTTTAACGAACCGGGCTCGAAAATATCTTCTTTCAGCGGCTAACTTTTTTTTTTCTCTTTTACTTTTTCCAGATGGAGGAGATGGAGCACAACATTAAGGCCCTGGCAGACGAGCTGCAGGACGTGAAGTCGGAGCGCACGGTGTTCATGGAGAAGGCCGACCGGCTCAATGTGGAGCTCAACCACATTCTGGGGAACCACGAGGCGCGCATCATCGACGTGGACGCCCTCTGCATGGAGAACAGGTTAGCGCAGCGGTTCCCAAACTTTTTTTTTTTATCTGTCAAGACCCTCCTATGATAATATAGGAGCATTGTAAGCTCCCCCCAGGTCTTTACCGCACCCAACATCACTTACGAACAAATGGGTTGCAAGTTGCATTGCATTTTCTTCACTTTTCCACTTTTTTTCTTTTGTTTTACTTCAAAAAATAGCAATAATAAATGCAAGTATTGCTTTCAGGCATGTATGAATTGCACTTGATTATATTTTCAAGTAAAATTAACTTGAAATTTGATTTAGGAACCTTACATTTCCCCATTTAACAATAGGTTTTTCAAACTGAATTGAGAAAACAAAAATATCCCACAAACAGAAGAACAGTGACTCATCGTAGACAAGATGTGCAAATGCGCTTTCTGTGCACAAATCCCATTCCCTTCCTTTCGTCGCCTCCTCGACCTCTGGGCGCGGGCTTTAATCTGAGGTGCCGTTAATTCCTGAGGCTAATGAACTTCTCCTCTGCGGCAGAAATAACTCCGCTCCTCCTTCTCTGGAGCATGAAAGCCCGTTTCATCGCAGTGTCTGATGGTTTTTTGAGACTGGGAGAAACTTTCTTCAGTCTTTCAGGCTCACCAGCCTCCACGTCTCCCAGTGACGATGCGCTGTCATTTTGATTCAGTTAATTAAGGAGCCCTTGCGATAATGTGGATTGCTGAAAAACAACAATAGCATAATCGTGCTGATTTCTAAAGCACGCCAAAGATGCCACAAATTCGTATTTTCTGGAGGCAAGGCTGTCATAATAAAGATAAGTTCTTATTGTAGCTGTGTTTTGGAGCATGTACAATTTACAGAAATTGTTTTAAATGTTTATTTCTATCTCTGTCTGTCTCTTTGTTTCTATTTGATCTAGATTTCGTTTTTAACTTTTCGATTCATATTTTAACAATCAAAATTGTCCATTGTGTGAGAAATTTACTACTAATAAAACCTCAAGCTCATTAGTATTTGTAGGGTTTTGCAGGTGGAATCATTTTCACAATGAACTCAAAACACGTCTGGCGTCGTCACTGCAGGTATCTGCAAGAGCGTTTTGGCCAAGTACAAGAGGAGGTGAACCTGCTCAAGTCCAACATCATGAAGTACAAGGTACGGGCCGAATTCTTCTGTTAAAATGGAAGTCCGAACCAGTTTTAACCGGGGCCGAATTAATCCCGACGACAAGACGTTTTCATTCAGGCGAGCTTTTGTGTTTCCCTTCCCCACAGACGGCCCTGGAGAGGAGGAAAAACTCCAGCGCGTACGGGAAATCGAACAGCAGTCCCCTCACCGGAGTCCTCTCGGCCAAACAAGGTGAAAGCGCGAAACATCCCGGTCCCATCCGTCTTTTTATCATTCCAACTCTATCAATCAGGTGAAGCCGATCGTCTTTGTCCGTGACAAATCGGCGCCTTTTGTTTGTCGCCGCGTCCCGCTGCATTATTTAATAACTTCTCTTTAGCCGATCCTTCAGCCCACAACCGGCCGCCAGCTGGGTTGCTAATTGTATTCCGAGTGGTAGAGAGCGCCACCGGCGGGGAAACGAGCCTGCCACGATGACTGACAGCCGCTGGAAGAAGCGGCGCAGTGGGCTCCGGAGTTAAAGTTAGGGGAGTGTCACAGCGCAGACAGCTGTTCCTAACTCTCCATCTCTGTCTCGCTCTTGTCACGCTGCTTTTCCCCCCGTCTCTTGTTTTATCGCCCCGCTCTCTCTCCGTTATCTATTTTTAACTTCTGCGCGAGCTTTATTGGGGTTATTTGCAGGCTACAGGTTTAGTCCCCCCCCCCCCCACACACACAAATTCTCTGCCTCTCGTTCTTCTCTTTCTGCTTCACCCACGTCCTTGCTTTTTCCCTTTTTTTTTTTAGTGCAGGAGATGCTCCTGGAGGAGCAGGGCTGCAGCCTGCCCGCCACGCCTCAGTCCATCTCCGACCTCAAGTCGCTGGCCACCGCTTTGCTGGAGACCATCCACGAGAAGAACCTGGTCATCCAGCACCAGAGGCACACCAACAGGTAAGGAGAAGCCACAGAGACGTCAGAGGGCGTTAGTTTCAGGGTTTCTGGAGCAAGAAGACTCACAGGTAATGTTTCATACGTATATATTATGAGGTATAGAAAAGATCTGATTATGAAAAGCATTTTTGTCATTGAGGGACAAATCCTTACGTCTCCAAAGAGCAGAAGAGCATCTGGCTGCTTCTTGAGTTAAGATTAGTTAAAGGTGTCGCCCTTTTAACTCCAGCGCACTTAGGATGTTTGTCTGCCTCCTCCTCAAAGACAAATACTGAACTGTGACACCCACACCCACACACACACACGCATCACTCTGATGAAACCTCGCCCATCTTAACTTGGCCTGCAGGATCTTGGGAAACAGAGTTGCCGACTTGGAACGGAAGCTGAAGACTTTGGAGGTGTCCGGTTTGTGGAGTCTTCCAGGTGGGTCTAAAAAGAAAGTCGTGAAGCTTGCACAGTTGCACAGTTAGCGTGTGACGGTCGTTTGTAGGTTTTTATCGCACGGTTAGAGAAGATTTGCACAGGGGATCAATCACGTTGGCTGCCTGTTTCTAGTTAGAGACACACAAATTCTTACATTTCTGTCAAACAGTGATCCTAAGTGGCTCTTATAATGACATGTTTGCATTAACTGTGTTTAAACTGTAGAAGGCCACAGCAGTGTAGTGTCTGTACCACCCCATGAGCAAACATCACCCTGTGACTGGTGCTGTGTATGCATACAATAGATGATGTGTTTATTTTTAAAATGAAATGACCTAATACTGTGCACCTGAAGACGAATCTCTTGTTTTATCACGTCTCTTTTGAGTCAGTTTGTCTAAACGTGCGTCTGAGCCTAAACAAATTAACGAGGTTTCAGGTCCTTAACCGTGTGTCTTTCTCTCCTCTTCCGGCTGCGTCTCAGGCTTGACCTACCACGTATCAGTGGGAATTGGGAGTATGTATTCCTTCTGCCCCACTTAGCCCATCCGTGCCCTCCACTGTGTCATGCCAGGACAAATCTGGGCAGACGCCCAAATAACATGTCACCTCATGCCCACCGTTTACACCGTGTCGACTCCATTGACCACCGCCAGCTCATGTGTCTGCTCATGATACCATCGGCTGAGTCGGGGCTGCCTGAGTGTCGCACTCCGATGCCTCCCGGTCCCGCGGGGGGATCTGAAATTATACACAGCGGAAACAGAAATAGATTCATTCATTTAAAAAATCTATTTTTGGTACGCCGAAGCCCGGGGGAGGGGGGGCTCACCGGAAAGCATCGCAAATAAGAAGGTCGAAGGTCGTGATGTGAGTTGATATATGATGCAGAGGCGGAGAAAAATAACAATATTCTTATTTTTTATTTTTTTTGAGCATCAGGAGTCAAATTGATGAAAATGAAAATGCTGCTTGAATCTCTTTCTGTAATCTGAGCTAAGCTCTTCACATTTGAGCAGCCAAAAAGTTGAAGGCTAAATAATTCTTCCAAAAACCCAGTGACACACATACACATATATATGTGCCCTGTATTCCCATATTTGCATTTTTAAGCAAATTTAAATATAAAATATAAACTGTATCCTGTCACATTTTAAAAAGAAACACTTTACTTTTCTGCCCCAATCACAAAAAATCTAAAAATCTGATCCTTTTTTTTTTTCCCTCTTTTTTTTTTTTATTCTAAACACAAGTAGCATCCCAAATTAAATTCACAATCTGAAACCAGGCGACGGGGCAGCTCGCCCGAGCAAACAGTTGCCCCTCGTTCCCACTGGAGGGAGCTGTTGAGCCGTCCACGGAGCAGGCTGAAAAGGTGGAGGGGCTGCGGCTGGATGGAGGTGCCCTGTCATGAGACCGTCATTCTCTCCGCCATAAAACTGACAAGCATCCATTACTGAAAATGATTGCCCACATTACAAACACATTTAGGGGAATGTGCCGTTATTAGGGAATTTGTAGGCGAGGGCCCAGAGTGCCTGACGACCACGCTGTCCACCACAGTTAGGGAGACGGAGATATAGAGAGAGATGTGAGCGTCCGTGGCCTTGATGTGATGCGAAAGTTGGGCTGATGGATATCAAAGGCGAACTCGGATAGGACGGGAGGGCCTTGAGTGCCTACCGGAGGCCCGCGCGACACTCGAGGTGACTACATTGTCAACGGATGAGAGGGAGCCAAAAACAATAACGGTGACATCGACGCAGCGATTCAGATAAAGTTGTGATTGATAGATCTCCCCAGTCTGTCGGTTCAGCCCGCCCCGACGCCCGTGAGCGCCGGCTGGGATGCAGCATTGCGAGTGAAAGCCTGTCACCGCGCAACAGCCATTGAAAAGACAGAGGTGGATCCGGAGTGCACCCTTATAGCTCGGTTTTGGTCTACTGGCAAGACTCTTTCCAGTTAAAAGGAAGGCATTTCCTGTCACCCTAGAGCTAGACAACCCAGGGAAGGCTTGCGACTGCGTGACAGCTTGACAGACGTGTACACCTCCTTATTTGTGATATTGAGTTTGTGATCTGATGCGTCGGGGGTGTCACACACGCGCAGAATAGACCGGCATTATTGCCGGATGCGCGCATCAGCGTATACAGTACGTCGCAGTACGTCGCGGAGAGATGTTGAGACGGTTAGATGGCTGTACAGGCAGCTGTCACTGAGGTTTAAAAAGCGAGTCGCCGGAGCCCCCCCTGCCTCCATCCCGAGCGCTGCCTGCCTCCTGGAGACTCGGCTGCTGCGCTCAGCCTGGGCCCTCGCTCTGCATGTGTAGCAGCCGGCACCGCCTCATTATTGGCTTTAAAAGGCAACCTGCAAAAACGCTTCCCAAAAAAAAAAAAAAAAAAAAAAAAAAACTTGTGGCGCAGCTTAATGAAGAAAATATTTGAACACGAAAGAAACTGCAACATATATATATATATATATATATATATATGTACAGACACACAATCAATTGCCAGTTCATTAGGTAAACTAGTGAAAATGAATGCATCCTAATTAGTCTCATGCTCGAACTCTCTTGGCTTCAAAGATGGTGATTCACCTGAGGGATAGTTTTGGAGGATTGTAGTTTGCGGCGCAGTTAAACTGGGTTGTGTAAGTGTTTCTGTTATTTAGCCTAGAACGTGGGCATCAAAATAACAGAAACATGCGTCAGTACAAGCCAGTGCTGCTACATTTACTTATAGTGCTGGGCTGTTGCGCTGTTTTCACCAGTGTACCTAATGAACTGGCAAATGACAGAGAAATCAGTGGCAGTGCTCACAATTTACAGCTGATCAGTGTTTTTTTGTCGTTTTAGTGGATTCATTTCACGACAATCGCATCATAATTAAAAGAGCTGAATGAAAAATTCATAGAAACTTTAGAATTACATCTCCCCTCCCGCGCGAGTGTAAACGCAGAGCCCCCCCCCGGGACAATATGGACCGCATTCACATAACAATATGGTCCCCCGTTCACCGTTCACGCCTCTCACGCATCGTGTCGCCCAGCCATCCGTTTTCCCTCATTCCTCTGTTTGGTTTCGTGCCGCACACTTGAGCGGTCAGAGAAACAGTTTCTGCCCGTCCGCGGAGTTTTCTGAAAGGCTGCGTGCGTATATGGTTTTATGTGTACGTCCGCGACGTCTGCTTTACAGCGCGCGGTCCCCTATGAGCAGCATATGGCGTCGGCCTAAGAGGCGTGCAGCCATCACTAATGAAGACAGATGACAGGGAGCTGGAGCCTCTTCCTGTGAGCACTGCAATGCATACGTGCGTGTGTGTGTGTGTGTGTGTGTTTGTACGCCGCGGTGTGAGTGAAAGCAGCCCCGACACGTGCTCCATCCTCCATCCTGTTGTTTTTCCTTTTTTTTTTTTGTTGTTGTCGCTCAAACTTGAAGTTAACAGGAAGTGCTTCCTCCTCGGTTTCACAGGGACGCACGACAGCATCCCGCCGAATGAGCACCTGCAGCCGGAGCTCCGTCCGACGCCTGCCACGTCGCAGGCCAGAGTGCAGCCGCCCAAAGGTGAGCGTGTAACCGCGTGACGTGCCCGCCTTCTCCAGTCATTGATAAGAACCCCCCCCCCCCCCCCCCCACGGCTAACGGAATAAACACCGCAATTAGCGGCCGCGTGCTAAACGCTCCCCGTTTCTCTTCCACGCTTAACCCGAGTCCTTTCCCTTCCCGCCTCTGCTCCGCCTCTGCTTCTCATTGGTGCAAGCTGCCCAAATGCCATGGCATTTTGGAAATGTGAAGCAAATTCTCGCCCACTGACATTCAGAAACTTCTCTTTGATGGCGAGTGGGGGATGGGGATGGTGGTGGTGGTGTGGGGTGGGGAGGGGGGCATAAATATGGATGCCACTTGGAGTAATGTTGCTTTCTTCTTGCGTGTTTTTGCGTGTGCATGTGTGCGAGGAGGGGGAGGGAGGAGGAAAAAAAAAAAAAAAAAGAAGGTGGTTGGGACTCTGCGTGCAGTCTTTAACCTTTTTGACTGCGCATCCACAAATATGGGTCAGTAATCCCCAAAGTGAGAGCATATTTTGGCGAAGAAGCAGAACTAAGCTGTTGCTATTGCTGAGATGCGGGGCGTCACACTTGTCTTGCGTCCCCCTTGTCTGGGGCACTGCTGCTATATTTAGCCTGTTGCCATGGAAGCACTTCAGTCACATAAGTAATTGAAATAACTTTCTACGCTGACACAGTGTTCCAGCTTTTAAAGAGGAAAGTTTTTTCCTTGAGGATCAACAAGACTTTGCCACTTTCTGTTTTGCATGGATTTGAACTCTGGCTTTAGAACCTCCTTTTATCATCACTGTCACAGGTTTATAAAAATAATTCTTAGTAGCAGCCTTAAATTGTGGTTCATCATAGGGTTATTGTGGCAATAAAAATCGCAGAGCCCCCTTGTTTTTTGCGACATTTGTTTTCATAGCGCAGCACCATCAGAGCAGAATGAGGCCAAATGACTTGTTTTCCGATGTGGCCGTGGCTTCAGATCAAGTGAGTAATTAAAATGACCAGTCATCTCATCTTCCTTCTCCCAGCACTGTCAGGCGACAGAAGTTCACATGAATCATCTTGGGAACGCCACGCCGCCGCCGGTGACCTTGGCACAGATGGCATCAGCAGGGAAGACACACCTGCACTGCTCGACAGCCTGGAGCCCCTCGAGGGGATGGAGACGAATGGGATTGACAGGGGAAGGGTTGAATTGGTGACCCTGACGGATCCGGGCGCCGCGAAGCCAGAGGAGGGGCGGAGTCCGGTGGAAGAGGCGGGGCGCGAGGTGGAAGGAGCTGAGGATGAAGACCTGGGTTCCACGGTGGAGGAAGGGGAAGAGGCCGTTCTGGCCCTGGACGCCACACCCACCGAGTCAGACCTTCAGTGGCTGTCACTTGAACAAGCCTCTGTCAATCATTCAGAGGTGGGTCGTCAGCCCTGTGAACCCGAGGGCAGCGGGTCTGACAATGTGCACGAACTCAAAGAGGTATCAAGTCCAAAGAGCGAGTCTGAAGAGGTGACGAATAAAGGCGAGTGGGACATTCACTGTCTGTCTGCGCACAGTCATAGTAACAACTTGGCGTGATCAAACATCACTGCTGAATGATTGGAGAAATTTATCTAAAGGCCTTGTCCGGATTGCATTAATCACGCCTAGTTGCATTCCTGTTGCGTAGCCGCTGCTCACTAGCTCCCTTCTCCACCGAGCAGCTCTGTTTTAGTCAATAAAATGGAGAGAAAACACTTTTTCAGACACCATTGACAAAGCCTGAGGTGCACTTTGTATCTAGACAGCCTTGTTGCCGCGCAACAGAAAATCTTGAAATCAATGGAGTTGCAAACGTCATGCCCTACAGGAAGAATTTAGATAGGAAAATAACAAATATGGCAACATCAACTCCCGTGCCCCATATTCCCTTCTGTCTTTCCCTTGCGATAAGATTATCCCAATTGTTTGCTTTCTTCTTCTTCTTCCTAGGAAATGCCAATAAACTTGAATGCTGCATTTTGTTGTGATGCTCATAGGGACTCCACATTGACGTACCAGAACTTGTAACGAACGTGAGGTGCACACTTGTAAATATCAATCTAAATGTAATATTACAGATTATATTGATGTCTATTCACTGAATGTAAGGGTGAAGCCTAGCAATCAGTCACTTTTTATTTATCCTTATTTAAAAGTTGATATTTGGATGAGACTATATGTGCCTTACATGTGGAAATACTGATATTTATTAATATAAAAGCATAAACCAGCAGCGTTGTTGGTTTCTTTTCTTCTTACTGACGCAGATCTATCTTCAAGACTTCAAGAATTTTTGTGCACACACGTCTGATTTGTATGATTGAGCTATTTATCCAAGGGATTGGAATTATAATAGAATCCTTATATCATGTTAACTGTAATAGTGCATAAAGATTAGTAAGCAAACACTCTCTAAACGCTCCAATTAATCTACACAGAGCCTACGTAGTATCCTACATGAATGTCTCGTGACACTTAATCATTTATACATGTATGCATCTGAAACCCTAGTTGACAGTAGTCGACTTTTTTTATGTCACTGTGTGTCTTTGAGTACTTCAAACATTGACGAATGATGCAACCGAGTGGCTCATCCTGGAGTTGGAGCTAATGAATGCAGCAGAAAAGACGCCAGAGTAGGCGGCCGTGTAGAACCACCCAACTGAGCAGAAGGACAGTGAATAGTCCGTGCTTGTCTGGCACGCTGAAAGATGTGCAAGAGAAAATGCATTTTTGGACCAGTCACAGTTGTTGGGAGCTGCATCACCTAGACAGTAACATTTCTGGGGAGGTATGCGTGTGCTTCGACATAGAAACTGAACCTTAATGTAGGTTCTAGCTGTATTCGTATACACTAGTCCTTTGAAACTGTGGTTCCCAACCATTTCGCCCACTTGTATCTCAGAAAAGTTGAGCCCCCTAGCTTGTACACTCACAAAAGCTTGTTTTACTAACTTTTTGGGGACCATCCATTGACACAATGCATTCCAAGCCGTTTAACATAAACTCAACAAAGTGCCTTGGTCTTACTGTTCCCATAAACCTTACTTTCACTTTCAGATTTAAACAAACTCTTAACCACTTTTAACTCCCTGTAGATGACAAATTTGCCTTGTGATGCATATTCTAAACAATACCATGTATCACACTGTGAGCACTTTGCCGCCATCTAGCGTTCGGAGTGTAAACTGCATCCAGTTGATCAAACTGTCAGGGCCAGACTTTTTTCAGATGTTCAAAGTGCAATATTAACAACTTAAAACTTACATTGCCCTGTTTCACCAACAGCAGCCTCAATTAAATAATCTACATACCTGAAACTGGAATGAATTTATATCTATTGTATGTGCTACATTTAAATGAGCAATCTCTATTTCATTTAGCAAAAAAACACAAGTTTCTTCTTCTTATTTAATGAGATGTTAACCCTTCAAAAATCTGTCCTTCCAAAAGGGCCGCACAATGACAAAAAATAAGAATAATAATAACACACATCTTTCATACTGTAAATCTTTGTCTTTATTCTGATTAGCCAACTGCACTTTTAGTTAGACGCGCTCTGTCATTGATAGAATATTGATGCTCTGAGGAGAAAACAGCAGAGATGAAGTTGTTAGTCGTTAAACTAATGAAACTGATGGAGAGTGGCCTTCTAGCTTTTAGTTAGGACCAATAATTCTTAAAAAACAGTTGTTTCTACAGTCCTTTGATTATCCATTTATTTTTGACCACCTCACAACCTCGATCAGAGACACATTCCCTCTCCCATTCGACTCCATATTGGGAACAAAGGATTTAAAGCAACTTTAAGGTTAAATGGGCAATGTACTTAGCTTAAAGTAATAGCTAAAAGGTTGAAATAGTTTTCCAGAAGTAATGGTTCAAATGGCCAAACACTGTGTAGTTAAAACTGCAATCTGTAAGTTATAGATGACACTAACAACTGAAACAGTGAATAGCCAGATGCCATACTGCGATAGATCCGAACATCAGACCGACTTTGTAAACTTGGTGTAATCATGGTTTCATTTAAGCATACACATTAAGTTTGTTTGATAGTAATGATGATTACGTCGTCAAGGTTGGTGCCTCATCAACTGTAAATACAGAAACAAATTCAAATTTAAATTCTATTACTGCTTTAATTTACATATCCAGGTAGTTATAGTCTATGTAAATGGTGTATTTGTGTGAAAATATCTTTATATTTTGAGCTAAACATGCTACACACTCTGAGTATGACTGTGTGAAGTTGAGGACACCAGAAGTTTTCCAGCACTGGATGCGCAAACACTTTTGTCCATTTTGTCCTGCAGCCAAAGTCCAGAGCCCAGAGTGTATTGAGAATCAGTGGTGAGGCCCTCTCTTCCTGCACGCAGGTGACAGCTGGCCTCTCCAGGCAAACACAGCGTCAAAGCCAGAATCCATGAACTGCTTATTCTGCAGAAGGCCACTTGCTATTTTTAATCTCTGACACAAAATAGAGGCAGGGAGAGAAAAGGAATTCAAGCTAGGGAGCCATGTTGTGTACCCAGTGTCGGCCCTGCGCCAGGCAGCTGATTTGGCACGCTGCAGGATGCCTTTTTTTTTTTTTTTTCTTTTTTTTAAAGTTTATAAACCAGATGGAAAATGAACTAATGCATTTGCAGTTGGGTCCCTCACAAAATCACCGACCAATTTGTGGTTGTTTACATGCATATGAATGCGAAGGGGGTCGGGAAAGGAGTTAGCTTTGCATCGAAAGGAGTGAGGAGCGAGCTGCGTTGTGTGGTTTGACAAAGATGTGACTGTGAGCCATATCTGCTGCTGTTGTAGTCTAGGTAGACATGTGACATGGATTGAAGTTGACAGCATTTTTTTTTTCCTGTCATGAAATGTCATTTGAAACATTTCAGCCAGAAGTTTTTAAAAAATAGTCGAGGGCAGAAGTACGACCAGTAACTAGAACTAGACTTCGTAAACCTTGTGTTAATTTATATGTTTGTATTTTTGCGTGCACATGGTCAAGTGGTAAAATGAGATTTCCTGACAGCAATTATGAGAATGTTGGCTGTTTAGAAATAGCATTGCGATTAAATCACACATTAGGTGGCGTCTGCAGTTATTTGGTTACTGGTTTTACATAATTCTAGGGGCAGCACAATAAATTATTGTCGTTAACAGTGAAGAAGTATCGAGTATAATTGGCAATTTACCACAATCTTGTGGGCAACCGTGATTTGTTTTTATGTCCGTGTGCAGCAGGACGCAGTGAAAGGCACGGGTTAAACTTGCCGAGAAGCTGGAGGTGTGCGGCTTGTCACCTGCAGCTCACTGCGGCTGCTCTTCCTTGTTCCATTGCTCCCCGCAAGATTTCAAATGGGTCCCCTATCATGAAATTCACAAATCACACTCGTATTCTTTTGTAGACTCAGTCGACACATTGTATTTACTTTGAGTGCTGGAAGAAATATTTAGCATTCTCCCAACGCATCCGAGTATCTGTTTGACTTAACCGTTATTAAATGAGTCTTCTACCAGAATAGGTGGAAATAAATTGAGTGTATGTATCAGCCAGGAAGTGCACTGGAGGTTTACTTTTTTTTTTACTGAAATCAACCTCATATAAGCACAGAAGCTACACTGAAAGATGTTATGCTTGATTATGATTCTGCAGAGATACCGCGCCTTTGACTGTTACCCATCAGCATTGTATCGGCTGGTGTTGTGGTCTTGTCACACGGCTGATGGATTCAGGCTGCCTCCACAAACCTCCCCAGAGAGGGAACAGAAAATTGCTGGGAGTTGTGTAGTGCAGCTAGCCCATGCCAAAAACTGATCTTAGCCTCTTATCTGTGACAGTGACATCCTCCACTCGAGGGCGAGTTAGAAACGTGCACGGGAAAGTGACGACCGTCGCTGTGGTGCCTGAACCCCTTTCGTATTCGCGCGTAGCTTTCTACTTGCTGGCATTTCATGTTTAGAGATGTGTTGTTTTCCATCTGTTCTCTAGCTTCCTACTTTAACCACACAGGAGTTTGGATAGTGGGAGACACTAGCTGGGTTACAGCAATGCTTGCAGGCTCTAATAAGTGTGAGCAAGGAGTCGGTGGGGGGTTACTGGATGCAGGAGAGTCTGACACCCCATCATCTCTGGGTCCTCCAGAGGTTTGAGGGATGGGGGCATTTGGAGCCAGCAGTTTTCCAGGCCAGCCTCTCAGCAGGGTTAATTACTATACCAACCATGTGCCCCCTACCAGTGATGATCAGTGCCCTTATGAGCCGCGCGCTGTTCACTCACCTTGCTTTTTTTACGCTTACCTGCGTTTTATATCGTGTGGTGCCTCTGAGACGCTCAGGTTCGCAGAGCCACGCAGGTTTGCTCCCCGGGTGCTGCGATTTGAGCGGTACAACTTTCTGCTCTGCTGCTGACAAGGCTGCTATTATCTGAGATAATAGAAGGATGAAAAAAGGAAAATATGTCAGCCTTTTTTTCTTTTCTTTTTTAATGCTTATTTCATGTGGCGTTAATTGCAGCATATTAAAGATTAGGTATTGCTGCAATTAGTATGTGCATTTTCCTATTACTCAAGGTATCACGTGTAGATGTACCCTATAGTGAGTTGCAGATAAATAGTCTCTGCTCCACGGTGTAAAGGCAGTTCATTCAAGTTGTCCCTTGAGATGTAAGTCATAATCAGTGATGGGCAAACTGTGGCCTGTGGGCCACATATTCAGGCTGTTTACTCTGGCCCGTCAAGCATTTATAAAATTGTCCTAACGACCTCAGTCAATTTGCCTTTATCCTTAAGTTAATTCCACTAGATGGCAAATTTTAAACGACAACCTTTGCTAAAGCCGCATCTATCTCTACTCTTTACTCACAAGTAATTTATGTAAATTCACCCCCAGTCTGCCACTGGTTTTGCTTGTCTGTCAAATTATAAAACCCAGTGTGGCCCTTAAGTGAGAAGGTTTGCCCATCCCTGTTGGGGCTTTAATGTTTTATGCATCGTCACATTTACCAAGAGTCCAATGAGCAGAGTGGGACCACTTGCACACCTGTATGGTAAATATAAATCTACAGCTAGCAGCCACTTAGCTTAGCATAATCTCTGAAATGAGCTAATAGGCTGCAGGCTGCACAAGCTTCCGAGAGGTATCTCATTAATCTCCAGGCAATTAAGTAAATGATTGTGTTTTTGTATTTCATAGTACTTAAAGAAACTGGCATGTCCTTCTTAAATTAGTCAAATTACATGAGCGTATAGTGTTAAACTTTTTCATAATAGTATCGAAATGTCATCACTGTGTACTGCCTGCGATGCTGCCTATGGTTCTTTGTTCCCTGCGACCTACATCAGTGGATTTCAAATTCCCTGGTGGCAAAACTGAAACTGACTGCAGCAACAACAGCAACATGGCTCCCAAGGCCCCGCTGGGAAGCAAGGCAGGCAAAGTCACAAGATGTCGGAGGAGCGGGGGCTTGCGTGCGGCCGATAAGCAGAAAGGCCACGCTGGGGGTCAGCACACATCCACGCCGTACAGTCGGATCCCTATTAAGATAGGAGATGGTGGACCAATGTGATAAGAGCTGACAGGACCCAGTGATGTGATATCAGCGAGGGGGCACCAGCTGCAGATGCCACTGTCAGTCACCAGCAGGGCAATCAGGGTCGGACTAAACTTCCATGTTGGGATACTGAGGTCGTCCTCGTTTGTTTTAACCGGACTTCTGGATATCACTTCACAATTCAGACCACGCACCAGGACAGAAAAACAAGCAATGAAAGCTATGGAACTCTCTGTAGGCCTCCAAGGTAAAACTATGGCAAGCCATAGATCAGAGCTAGGGTATAGGACCATTTCTAAAGCTTTGAGTGTTCCCAGGAGCATCGGTGACCTCGATAATTGCAAAACGAAGAAAGTTCAGAGAAAACCATGACACTAGGAGTTGGCCAAACTTAGTAACTGAGCAGGAAGGGCCTCTGCAGAGATGGGAGAGCTTGCCAAAAGGAGACTGCAGCAGACTGTTGGAGGCTAAGGAAAAGACACTGAGTGTTCAGCTAAACAGCGTTTGAACCATGAGGGCAAAGATTATATGGTCTGATGAGACAAAAAAACTATTTGTGGAGCACACCTGGCACTGCTCATCTGGAACGCTGCCTTCTTGGGGTAGTTCAACTAAATTCAAGAGTTTTGATCAGATAGATTATTGTAGTCGAGCAACACCATGGTCCTTGTACACTCCCCTGTGTTTTATGTGTTGTTATGTAATGAAAAATTAGTCTTGCACCCTGACTCCTTCTAACCATCTGCTTATATAGAACATGTCTGTAGATGTCCGGCTGTCACACAGGTTGTGCAGTGTTGGGTTTTCTTTCACAAGTACACTACTGAGCGGAGTCCCTCGAGCGGAGCTGTTACTACCTAGTGCGCACAGCTGGAATAACTACTCTGCATTTCTACGCTAAATGCCGACTCTCCTGCTTATTTTTCAAATATTAAAATCCGGATTCATTCCTGGCTTGCATTTGTCTAAATAAGTGTCTTTTTGCTCTCACCACGTGAAAGCTCTGCAGGTCATTAGCGCATTTCCCAACGACTCCAAACTTCCTCCGTGCCCAGCACGCTTAATTCGCTGTTGTCCGGTTCCACGAAAGGCCTCACCCTTGTAACATTTCACCGATAGCCAAGAGACTTGTTAAAACTTCTCGTTAATGCAACATTAGCACATCATGCAGAGCCACGGGCTGCACAGAAAGTGTGTATGTGCACGCACGGATGCAATGACGACGCACAACCTGAGAAGCAAGGGAAAGCAAAAATACTTCACGTTTTTTGAGATACGGTAGTATAAAGTACAGACTACCCGGCTGATGTTTTTGTTCTGTTGATGTTAATGTTTTGATTGTGCGCTGTCCAATGCTTACACCTCTTGCTCACGGGTGGACAGAAAATATTCCCTGCATGGTCACAGGCAAAGCAAGACACAAACACCGAAGTAAAGAAACAGAAAGCAGCAATAAATGCTAATTTCTCTTTGCACAAATTGCGAAGCGCTTTGCTACTTTTCCTTTGTCAGTCGGTATCTGTTTGTGGTGAATTTGTGTGTAATTTTAAGTCTCTTTGAGGCTCTCTCACTTTGTGCTCTGTATTTGGACAAAATGTTTAGTCTAAGGACCCTGTGCGGCTGAGATATGAAGGCAGTTTTCAGTAAAAACAAGTTGGGATTGGATTTGGTTGGCATACACACAATATTAAAAGACTCTTATCAGGATCCCGAGGGAAAAGGGATAAAACATCAGGCATCCCTACTTTTAACTGAACTCTGTGGCTTTCTGACATTTTAACAGCTCGTTCAAACAGAGTCTCCAACCATGGAGAATCAGGACAACACAAACCATGTGGCCCTGTGCCTGTTACGCGACATTCTCAAATACTTTATGAACCAAAAACACGACGAGGGGTGGAAGAAAATGTCCCTTCCTGATCACATTTTCTATCCTGGACATGCGTGTTATTGCCATGCTATGTCGTGGCAGTTTGTGATCCTGTAGCTATATTCTAGATGATTAGTCCCTAGTCCATGCTCTCACTGCCAACCCCGCAGCTATGTTTGCCAGGGCTATTTCATACACAGTTGGACTGGTATTTAATAGCCTGTGAAAGAGAGACAGACAGTAAAGATGGAAAATTCCCAGTATTTTAAATTGCCCTTGAATATCAGAGCATTATTTCGTTTGTTGTAACGTCGACTTCTTTCTTAACCGTCACCATCCATCCCGCAGCTACAAGCAATGAACCATTCGCTATTATGCAGCTTGTTAGCAACGTCCAGGCTGTGTAATTACCTGTGTCAACGACAATGATTGCCTCCTGTGGCACATTATAGATCACTCTGTAATTGTGGAGGTTAAAAGAAGGATTTTTAGCTCTGGTAGCGATATGGTGTTTTTAGTGCTCATCCCGGTTGTACATGATTGGACCAGGTATTTGCATGTTTGCAATCGTTTCAGCATTTTTAAACATTAAACTCAGTGAAAAATACATTGATTAGTTGTGGCTGAAACGTACCCTGTTGGGCCTAATCGCCAGGGCTTCCGACATATATCTGTCACTGCCCCTCTAGTCCTTCTATCGGTTTATTAAGTGCCATTTGGAGGAAACAAATGTGGGGAATTTAGATAAAACTTAGAGAACCCTAGCTCATAAATTCAGCAAAGCGTTGAAGCAAAAAGCGCTACAGCCATACTCGGCCTTCCCTACTGCACAAGTCCTCAAAAAGCGATATAAGAATAATAAAAGAACCCATAAACATTTTACATGGCCACTTTAATCTAAGGCCATCAAGGATGCGTTTTATGAGTGTAAAAAAAAAACAGAGGGACGTTTGGATTTGTTCCATAAGCCATCAGAGCTGTAAACAGGCATAGTCAGTTTGCATGTATTTATCTTTAAGTCAGAAAAACTGAATATGACTGTGCTTTTATTTAAAGCCCTGTTTAGACAGCGATCAGTCATAACATTATGACCACCTTCCTCATTTTGTGTAGATCTCTCTTGTGCCTCCAAAACAGTTGTGACTCATTGGAGAATGGACATGGGTCGTCTGGTAACATAATGTTAGTGGGGGCCCTTTGGGTCCTATGGGTTGAGGGGGAGGGTTCCTCTGTGGATCATCCTACAGATACTTGATCAGTTTGAGATCTAGTGAATTTGAAACTAAAAGAAAACCCAGACTCTGCAGGGGGAGAAGGGGAAGCTTTGGCCTGAAGGAGGCCTTAAGCATATGGAAGAGTGTTAGGACCATCCATGAGAAAGTAACCTTGTAACTAAAGCCTCGTCCTCAGTGTAGTTTCACCACTTCATCTAACTGCATACAACGGGATCAGAATCAGCTTTATTGGCAAAGTACGTGTGCACATTAAAGGAATTTGACTCTGGTCACGTTGCTAAGTGGTACAAGAAAAACACTTGCAAGCATAAAAATAAAAGCATAAGAAAATAGAAAAACTGCACAACATAATAATAATAATAGAAGCACATATGTACACGGCATTTTGTAAAGCAGTTACATGCACTGGTTGTTATAGTCTCAAAAGGTCGACTTTTTTTTCAATATTAAATTTAATAAGATATTATTATTCTATTTTTTATTGACGTTGTATTTCAACTTTTTTTCTCGACATTGTATTTCGACTTTTTTTCTCAACATATTTCGACTTTTTTCTTGAAATCATATAATGACTTAATTCTCGAAGCGCATGATGAAAAATATATCTCCTTTCATTTTTATTTATTTATTTTTTTATTATTTATTTTTTTACCTCACGGATGGCCCTAATAGTCTTCCGTAGAAGAAGCCTGTGTATGCGTGCGTGCGTGCGTGCGTGCGTGCGTGCGCGCGCGTTTGGCGGGCTCCTCATCATCCCGACTCTGCTGGGGCTTTGAGGCGCAGCAGCAGCAGCAGACCTCCCGTATCCGACAGACCGACATCCTCCGCATTGAATCCGCGCCCGCTGCTGCTGCTCTGGAGGGACTTCTCGGTGGACCAGCATCATGCGCAGGACTCACTAACTCCTGTGGACGCTTTCCCCTTGCAGCGCGGTCACCTCCTCTCCAGCTAAATTTGCCGCTTTCGAGTCCCTTTTTTTTTGTCAAGGATAGTAATAACAATAACAATAACGATGAGGTAAGAGCTTCCGGTCGCCATTTTGCCGGCGTTTAAATGTTTTTTTTTTTTTTTTTTTTTTTATTAGGGGAGAATCTGCATGCATGGGGTA
The DNA here is from genome assembly GCF_022458985.1 of Mugil cephalus. Taxonomy (NCBI): domain Eukaryota; kingdom Metazoa; phylum Chordata; class Actinopteri; order Mugiliformes; family Mugilidae; genus Mugil; species Mugil cephalus. The sequence goes on from NC_061770.1 coordinate 41,311,709, forward strand.
ATTAATTAGTCCCTGTTTGGACGGATACCTGTGACAGGATGTCCAAGCGGCATCGTTTAGATTTGGGTGACGATTATTCGCCAGGGAGAAAGAGGTCCTCTGATGGGTATGTACCGCCAGCCTGATTTATGAGCTGCTCTGAGCCGCTGCAGGCTGTTTGTTGTTGTTCTGATGCTAACACGCGTTTAGCTGATCAATTATCAGAGGCGGTGACGGGAGTGCGTTGATAATGATACGATAAAAAGATGCCAGTTGTTGGCGTTTAATGATGCTAACTGGGTTCTCCATCCAAGCACTTTGTAAACAGTCCTCTGGCCTGGTATGCTATATGCACGTGGCTAATGCTACATGCTAGCCGGTGCTAGGCTAAGCTCCGGCTTTTTTAGCATAAAGATCATAACTAAGAACGATGTTATGACACAAACTCAGCGTTTAATTGTGAGTAATTATTGTCTGCTATGCCACGGGGCAAGTACGGGATGGCCATGCTACTCACGGGACACCTGCTTAGCCTGGCTAATGTTTGTAGCTTGACGTAATTAAGGTGTCACTGTCCTTAGCTAGGGATCATTTCAGGATAGCGGTACATTCACATGAGGCTTTTGGGTCGAGACGAGACACAGCAGCGACTCTATTGTGCAGTGCCACTGAGAAAACAGACTCAGGGTGACTGCTTTGCATTTGTCATCGCTTTGACCTTAAGTGATGGAGACGAAGCAGTGCACTACTACAGTGGTTATGATTACACAAAACGGACAAGTACCGTTTTAAAAGCATCATGCTCAAATGCTGGTGTGCAGGATGTAACTTCCCCGCAGTCAAGGGCATGAACACGAGAGATGCTCACATCCAAGGAAGCTGTCAGGCCAAAGCAGATGATGATCTGCACTCCACTAGTCATGCCTGGCATCATTTTCCAGCTCTTACACAGCAGGAATCTGACAAAAAAAAAAACTGTATTAATAAGTTTAGGATAATAAACTGTGTTTATATGACACAATTCCCGCACACACAAGTGTTAAACAGAAACGGATTTGTTAGAAATTCAGCTAAGAGGGATTTGCATGTTCAAAAGAAACAAAGAAAACATCCAATGCAAGGGTTGTACATGAACTGCTTTGGGACCTTTTGAATATATTGTGTGATGTTTTCCTCAATCTTTCTTTTATATGAATGGTAGTTGACAAAACTTTACTATTATAAGAAGGATAAGCACAATATTTGTATATATCTGTAATGTATTGTTTTGTTCTACTGACCAAAATAAATAAATAGAAATAAAAATATGTATAAAATGACTAATAAATCGAACAAAATTAAAGCATGAATAATAATAATAATAAGCCTAATAAAAACAAAAAATAAGCAAAATAAAAGCATGAATAATGAAAAATAAAAAAAATATTTCAAGCGAAAGCAATAAAAAAAAAAAGTAAAATTATGTGTCTTGAGATGTTGTAATTAATACACTAACTTGCCACTTAACAAGCCATACTAGTCAAAAAAAAAAAAATACACTCTAACGTAACAGTCCAGCACTAAATCTCAGCTTTATGAATGTTGGACTATTCAGAATTAGTTTTAAATAACTGAGAGAACTGCTAATCCAATTATGTTTATGGTAATACTGAATTGCATATGCGTTGCACAGGCGCATGTTTCTGTTATTTTGACCACCCCGTTTTAGTCAGTGGGCTCGGCTAAACATCACAAACACACTCAAAAAGTTAAATTGTTCAGTTCAGTCCAGTTTTAACAGCGCAACAAACATCACCCTCACAAGTGATCGTACAGATAAATTGTCGCAGTGTTTCCACATAACCTGACCTGTATGACAGTGATGAAGGGGTTTGGTGCAGGATGTTGCATTGCAGGTAGTAGCACAGGAAACAGGCAGTAGACTTGTATTTAAATTTGATTCATTTCAAAGTGAAACATTTGTGATTTAGCTCAAGTGCAATATACCAGACCCATCTTTTACATTTGGCCTGTGTGTAGTGTAGCCAGCTTAACAGGGCTCCGTTAACGCGCCAAGTTTTATGCATGACATTTTGCAGCTAATGTGAGGCTATAATTCACATTCTGTTCTGAATCCTGAGAATATATCTTTCTACAATAGGGGAAAAAAAAAAAAACACGCTGTGGACAATTACTTTATTCATGACCTTTGCATGCTCCACTTGATTAGGCTGTGCTTTTTACCACCACGACAAAGAATGTGCAGTAACCTTTTCATGTACTTTCAAAAAAAAGAAACATCTTGACATGGCCTAACATTTGGGCGCTGTTTGTTTCATGTTGTGCATTTGCAGCAGTTTTGCGCCAGCATCCACTTGAAGGTGTATACCTTGGCTTTGTTGGGAGCTTGACAGTGTGCGCGCGCGCGCGTGTGTTTGTGTAGGCCGTCCTTTATCTAATGTTGTCGCATTTTCTTCCTAACAGGCGCGACAGAGACCGCGATGAACGTTCGAGAGACAGAGGCCGAGACCGCGACAGGGACCGAGATGTGAGGCCTTCGTCCGGGATGCCCGGCGTCCCAGCTGCAGGCGGCTTGGGCTTCCTTAAACAGCCGCCCATGCAGCAGCAGCAGCAGCAGCAGCAGCAGCAGCTCAACCCTTTCACCAGCCTGCCCCACACGCCTCGCTACTATGAGATCCTCAAGAAGCGGCTGCAGCTGCCGGTCTGGGAGTACAAGGAGAGGTTCACCGACATCCTGAGGCGGAACCAGTCTTTTGTGCTGGTGGGAGAGACGGGCTCTGGAAAGACCACGCAGGTAGAAAGGCAGAGTATTCGGCATCTTTGTGCACCGCAGTAGTGATCAGTTGCAAAATAAACCTTATTTCCTGACTAAACTCATTAATGTCATAAACTTAGAATTAGGGCTTTTAAATCAGTGTAGTTAAATAATTAAAAATGAAATGGAACATTATGTTTCTGGAGTTTATTTTGCGTTTCCTGCAAGAGCTCGGTTTTCTGCTTTTTGAATGTGCGATTGAAATTAGATTTGATTAGATTAAATCACTGGTCTAGCTATGGCCTTCATCTGAGGTGAATATCTGCCGACTTAAATGAAGTGGAATCGTTTTGTCAGCGATGTCGATCTGGATGAGGCAAAAAAATTTGTTTTATTCACTTTCACTGTTCAAGCTCATTAAAAACAAACACACAGTACCCCAAGCTGGAGGTTGTTTCCCGCGTGTCTTTAAAGAAAGACAATCAAGAGATGATAATTAAGGTTGTTTTCTAAAATTATGGTTGGTGCAAACAGAAAATACTGATTAATTATCAGAAGTTTAATCATCGGGGTCTTTAGAACGTTTGTCGGCATAAAAAAAAACAACAGTTTTATCGTTTTGATTTAGCTTTTTCCTCCGGTTGTCGTGGAAGAACTGTATTCACTTTGCCCTAACATAAAAGAAGGTGAACGCGTCGTCGCGTATAGATGACACTTGAAATCCCAGTCTAAATGCAATTATTCACAGAGTCCCACAGAGCGTTCCACCCAGTGCCTCGCTGTTATTGCAGTCAGGTACTGTAAGTGTTAATAACAGGTTTAATATTGTCCGTGAAGTGTTTATCTCTTCCATATCTGTCCTTGGCATTTTTCTAATTCTGATTGGCTGACATTTCAAAGACTAGTAAGATTTGAATCACCTCTAAAGGTCAGTCATCCAAACCATAAGCTTAATAGAGTGAAAGACAGACTCAACATTCATTTTTTTTTCTTCCTAGCGAGCTGCTACTGCAAGAGCACATCTTCAACAATGGTTTTACCAAACTGCACTGACTAAACTCCAATTGTAGAACATTTGCATCTGATTTCTGTGAGTTTGGCTAAACGTGACTCGCGTGCCGCTTTTCAGATCCCTCAGTGGTGTGTGGACATGGTTCGGTCAGTGCCGGGGCAGCGGAGAGCGGTGGCCTGCACCCAGCCCAGGAGGGTGGCGGCCATGAGCGTCGCCCAGAGGGTCGCTGACGAGATGGATGTCATGCTGGGCCAAGAGGTGGGCTACTCCATCAGGTTTGAGGACTGCAGCTCTGCCAAGACTGTGCTCAAGTAAGAGAGACGAGTTTTCAGTCAAAAATTCTACTTTCTTACTTTATAAAAGCATACGGCTTTATTCCTGGACGTTTAGTAAAAGCGGATCCCCCTTGAACATTACGAGGTCCTCACGATTTATGACACGTTGTTCATTCGGTTAAGGAATGGGCCTCTCGTTAAGCAACACGTAATATCCCGGGGGGTGCGATGGCGCGTCAATCTAAGCGGTTATATAGAGGCTCGGGATGTCCCGATTAGAATCAGGAGCGATCCAGGCGTTTGTAAAATCATCGGATTGAATTTATGTAGTTGAGGTAAAAACATCTTCTTGGCTTGTGTCAAAGCTGTCGAAAAGAAAAAGTTAGTAAATTGTGCAATTTGCATATTTTGCAAAGTGGTGTTACAACTTGATTCGTGACCAAAAAAAAATAAAAATGAACAGAATACGTCAGGCAAAGGCTGCACCGTCACACTGACCGCTATGTTTAAAACAGAGTTTCATTAAGACGCCATAGAGAACATGGGTTTTCAGGAGTCGAGGTTTAAGCTACTCTCTTCACACGACCCTGTGTTTGGGAAAAAAAAAAAAAAAGCCTTTATGAATCACTAGGTGAGGAAATTTCGTTTATTTAAGATCGGATGGAGACTTGGACCAGCACTCCTAAATATTAAAAGATCAGTATCGGGACATCCCTAGTAAACTCAGATTGATCTGAAGTGTATTTCAGCTCCCTCTGCCAAGCAGGAAACTCTTAAACTTTTTAAAAACGCGATGATCTGCTACTGCTATAACCGCTATGCACGAGCATCCTAAGAGAAAACATCCTGACCTCAAACAAATCAGACGGCAGCATCAGAAACACAAGCCACTGCAGCTAAATCTATTATTTAGTGATAAGTTAACCAAAAATTTAATGGACTAAAAAAATAATTATCCGTTGCAGCTGTAGTATATTGTGTTTATCGAGTTCTGCTGTTTAAAAAGGGGAAAAGACGCCTTTGTGCGGTTGATTTACTTGCTGCGTAGATGTTGATAAAGCCTTTTCTTGGAGTCACCGTTCTCACAGTTTTTGGCTGCTGCGTCTCTCCTGGTCACCCAGGTACATGACAGATGGGATGCTGCTGCGGGAGGCCATGAACGACCCCCTGCTGGAGCGCTATGGCGTCATCATTCTGGACGAGGCCCACGAACGCACATTGGCTACAGACATACTCATGGGAGTCCTTAAGGAGGTGGTCCGCCAGAGGTCTGACCTGAAGGTACAAACAGCTCTTAGAAATATCCTTCATGTCAGGACTGGATACTGCAGTCCTTTTCACTAGTGATTTCCCCCTGGGATCAATAAAGTCATTCTGAAGTTTCTGAATGTTAGAGGGATTCATCTGCAGCACTGACGTTGCCATAAATGCGAAATGCGTTCCGTGCTTTCTATTAAACAGCCGAGGGCTAAATGCGGTGGCCGGCAGGATTTATGTCCCTCTCTGTTCTTTTGTAATTTTTTTTCCCGACCGCTCCGTGTTTGTTGAGAAAAGAGAAATGTTGTAGATTGACTCCGAAATTTACATCTCTTCTCCACCCCTGCTTTAATCCAGCCAACCAGGTGGAGAACAGCGACGTGTCGGCGTGGCTGGAGCAGGCAGACGTTTTATAGGCTAGAGTGTGCCAGACATAATTCTCATAAAGCAGATGGGTAATGACTAGTTGTTTGTCAGTGTGGAATCAAAGGTTAGATCGTTGTTCGCAGACTGTTAAATGAGGTCTAGGTTATTGGGAATGATCATCCACCCACACCCTCTATCTCCTTCATCCCTATCGCCTACCAAATTTGAAAGTTTAATTTGCCTTGATTAAGAGCAATTATGATGTCTCGCAGAGCGTAAAGCGAAATGCGGAGACGCTGGCCCCTGAAAACGTTCGAGATTGAAAATGGGAGACGCGTTTCCCATCAGAATCCTAATGCACTCTATCTAATGGCTCTGGAGAGAACATTGTGTACCCAACATCAGGAACAAGGACTGTCATAGCTCTGTGTAGGTCACTGACTCGGAGTGGAATGCCAAGTCCTACATTATGGACGCCATCTTGGGTCTGTGCCAGCACGCTCACCTTAAATTCAGAGCATCACCCCCTCCCATGAAGGGCTTTGCACTCTAACTTGCGTTTGGGTGCACCCTTGTTAATTTGTGCATCCTTATTCTCAACCATGAACAGGTGTAATATCCAGTTAACTCTGTCACTCGATTGTCACTGCAGCCATTTAATCTGTTTGATATCCTTTACCTCTTTCGTGAACACGTGGTCGCAAACGCGTAACTCCTCTCCTGTGCCCTTCTCGTCTTCAGGTCATTGTCATGAGTGCGACGCTCGATGCCGGTAAATTCCAGGTGTACTTCGACAGCTGCCCGCTCCTAACTATACCCGGACGCACGCACCCCGTGGAGATATTCTACACGCCGGAGCCGGAGCGCGACTACCTGGAGGCTGCCATCCGCACTGTGATCCAGATCCACATGTGCGAGGTGGACGAGGGGGACGTGTTGCTCTTCCTCACCGGACAAGAGGTACGACCCCGTAATGACATTATTTATGGATCAGCTGTGCTGTTCTATAAACACTACATGTGTACAAACAGACTTATTGCTGTGTTTTTTTTAAATGACTGGGTCTAAAGGTGGGTCGACTCCCCGTGGTGTCGCCCATAAATTGCATTAAGCGGTCGGTTTACATGCACCTGAAAAAAATAAATTGTTTCCTTAATCGGACATTAACCGGACAACTTAAGTGCATGTAAACATGTTACTCCGACTAAAATTGGTGTTCTCCTTATATGATTTAGACGGCCAGATATTGCGATTGGAAATCAATTTTCTCCGGCATGTATACACCCTAGTTGGACTTTAACTGGTCACCGCTTGTGCCCATGCTCCACAACCGCTGCACTGGTGTATGACCCAAAACAAAAACATCCAAAAAAGCCGGTTGCTGAAGAAGACAAAGCTAAACAGAGTTGGTAGAAGAGCCACCTGAGGGATAGCACCATCTTATATGTACAAGAAGTAGCGCACACATTACGTACGAGGTTAAAAAGCTGAACTATTATCCGTCTTGGTGTTGTTTGAAATGCCGATCTGATGCATGAACGACTCCAGTTGTTTGTTTTATGATGTAATAGGTCAACCGGAAAGAGGGCCATATCAAAGCACTGAAAAGGTGCATATCGCCACCTAGTGTGGAGGAGGAAGATATGTCCACGTCAGTTATTCGATTATCTGTGTCTTCTTCAGTTTGTGGCATTCCTTGACTCCACAGAGCATGAGTGGATCAGAGGTGGACAATCAAATTAAATGTACAGTTGTCAAGAATTATGAAATTAGCTGCTACTGTTTTTTTGTACCAGGTTGGAAACATATTTATCTCTGCTGCAGAGTTGGTCATTTTAACATAGAGATCTATAGGGACTGACTCCTCCCTTCTTCAACCAGCCCCATGTGGTCTTTCAAGAACTGCAGTTTTTTGCACATCCACAGTGGCTTCATTTTTCAATTAAAGTTTGCAGCTTTGCATTTATTCCATAAAGAATCATATTTGTATTTGATATATCTTCTTTCATCCTGTGTTTGTTTCTTTGTTTTTTTTTCTTTAATCAGACTAACAGCCCTTTCATTGGTGAAGCTGCATCTCGCGACTATTATTTCTGCTTCATAAAAATGATGGATCATATCTTCTACACATCTCCAAACCTAAGAGTGTGCACATTAATCTAATTACAAAGCTGCACGTGTGGTGTCATGACCACACGCACTCTGTGCACAGGAAGTTATTAATCTGCGGATTGATAGATGTTAACGCACTGACTCTGCCTGTCTGGGAAACGGCAAGCATTTGTACGGCGATGGGGAGGGGGGAGGCGGGGAAGGCAGAGGAGTGACCCAGATTCCACCCTTCCCACAAATCTCTGAAATTAAGTCATTTATTATTTTTTTTCTCCCCTCCTCTCCCTGCAAATGTTGTCCACTGATGTGTAATGGAGGGCAGGGTCTGTGCCCAGAGTGATGAATTTGGTCACAGCTGGGCGAATACACACACAAACCACACACACACAAACCACAACCACCAACAAATGTTTCAATCTCCTGGTTGCTGGACAGGAGAAACCTGTCGGATCTAACGGGGGGCTGTGTTGGTTTGATTATTCTCTCAGCACTTTGACAAAATGCTTTTAGAGACCTTGTGATTACCTCTGGTTGTAAGGGAGAATGAATGGCGGAGATTGAAATGCCACGTTTGACTTCATTTCAGCAATCATACCTTGGATGAATGGCACCGGTTCTTCATCTGCCTCAAATAAATTCATGCCACCGCGACTCTCCCGATCGCAATTTTTGTGTCGGCTTGTTTATAAGCAGTAATTATTTGTCACTCAACACCAGGCTCGAGTCTTGTTGTACACCTACGTCGGTTTTCATTTGTCAAACTGGGATCAATATGCGGCTTGTTACAAACAGGATGAAGTCATCGGGAGAGGAGGAGGAGGAGGAGGGGGATGGGGGGTTGGGGGGGGACACGTCGTTTGAAGTGGTCTCCTTTGAGAACCGGTTGATTGATTTTAGATTTAGTGGTATCCCAGCTACTCAAACAACCAGAAACATTGATAGTCGCTCCCATGAGTGAGTAGAAAAAGTCTGGGATGTTTGCAGGCAATGTGTTCAAGATTTTTTATTTTTTTTTATTTATTTTTTTTTGTAGTTAGATGTAATTTGTTGATTTATATAACCCCCGCGCCGTGTCAAGCTAAGGCATTACCGAGAGCACTCCCACTGAGAGTTCATTATCGCCCCCTCCTAATTGGGTTAAAGAAGTTAATGTGTGGTGGGTCTGACAGAGATGGTTGTTCAAAGGGTGCGGCAGCGTGCCCCTCCAGCGCTTCTTAACCTCTTCAGTCTCCCAGCAACTTTGATGTAGACTAATGATTGGGAGGCAGATCCGTGGCAAAGCCATAGACTCTTCTTTTTTTTTTTTTCCTTTCTTTTTTTTTATTTCATCCGACTGTCTCATTTATAACAGACGAAAGCGAGCGCGCAGGGCCGCGTTCGTCTCTCCCTTCCCCAGACTTTCTCTTCGATATGAAGCTCCCGCAAACAAATGAAACCGAGGCACCAACTCGAAACAAGAAAGTCGGAACTTATCACAGCTGTCGAGCAAAGATAAGTCCTAATATTTAAGCTTCCCCCTCAGCAGCTAACATCAAAACAGGAGGATTGGTTGAGGAGGAGGGGGGGGGGGGGGTTGTTTGCTAGTCAAGAGGAGTGCCTAAATGTGTCGGTTATTAGCTTGGCTGGAGATTGTTGCTTCTGGGGGTCGCGGGGAGAGCTGGTGGACAGGTTCCCGACGCTGGCCAGACGCCCTCATGCGTGCGCGTGCACGCGCATGTGCACACTTTGTCTTCGTGTCCCTCGGGGACAGACAGCCAGCTTGCTTCCAGCACTTTGGCAAAGAGGTCCTTTTTTTTTTCCCCTTCCATGGCAGCTGCTGCATCCAGCGGCTTGATAGGCTATTAATACCGAAGCTAATTTTACCAATCCATTCAGATTTACCGTTTTCCACTTGTCAGTATGTTGATTAAGAGGCACATGGCCATCAGCGGGGTTTGACTTAATGCGATGAACAAGGGGACAAACGGGGCTAATAACGCGCTTGCAGTCCAGAAGGAAGAGGAGGAAACATCACTCCGGTGCTTTCTCGCGTCGAGGCGAGCGGCGGCGTCTCGCCGCGGCGCCAATTAAGTCGGTTTTAGTCGTCATTAAAGCAGGCGCGCGGTGTTCTCGGGACACAGACGTGCTATTTTGCCAGTTTGGGCAAAAAAAAAAAAAAATGATGTAACGCCGCAGTTCGTCGGTAGGCACCAGTTGAATCAAAGAGCTGGTTCATCAGTTTGTGACGCTTTGAAAAATTAATGCATTGCTCCCGTGGGCCTGCAGGTGGTGCAACAGTATAGGCTGTAAAGTGACACATACATGCAGCACGGAGAGGATTAAACTATTGATGTTTGGGGAAAAAAAAATAAGAAAATAGTCGCTAATGGTGGGATTTGCTCAAAAATGAAAGAAATGTATTGTTTAGGTTCATACATGGAATTACATTAAACTTACATGCTGGAATTAACTGTATGTAGAAGGGGCAAAAGGGCTTGTGGAATATATAGAGACATATTTAGTACATTTAATGCTATACTCTAATATGTGTTCGGTTGCTTTCTTATTCCTGCTGGTACTCGGGGCCTCTGTCTGTCTGTCTGTCTGTCTGTCTGTCTGTCTGTCTGTCTGTCTGTCTGTCTGTCTGTGTGCCAGCCCACCGGCTCTCGAATGTTCAGCTTCACTAAACTGATCTGCCATGATTTGCCGCTGGTTATGCATCAGTGCTGCAGTCTCATATCACATTCCCCGCTACAATACTGCACTGTGGAATAATGAACCCCCCGTTTGAGTCTGTCTGGCTCTCTCTGTGTGTGTCTGTGTGTGCGCGCGCTTGTGCCTTCCAAGTGTGTGCACGTCCATGTTTCCCATGATTGCTGCATTTGACAACAGAGCCACAGGGAGCTCGGCAAAGCAGACTGCAGTCCAGGTTTAATTTCCTCCGTCAGATGGAGCGATAGTTAGAACAAATGTACTGTAGCGGGGAACCACGGTTTCCCCCGGCCTCCTCCTCCCCTACCCCCGCCTCCGCCGCCGCCGCCGTCCCCTATCATCCCAGATCCGCCGCCATTGTTTGCCCAGGTGTTGTTCAAAAAACCTGTTTGATTCCCGGCGTTCGCACGCGCAAGCGGCCGCGCGGATTAATTGTCGCGCTTCTGTTCTCTCAGGAAATTGACGAGGCCTGCAAGCGGATCAAGAGGGAGGTCGACGATCTGGGGCCGGACGTCGGCGATATCAAGATCATCCCGCTGTACTCCACGCTGCCCCCGCAGCAGCAGCAGAGGATCTTCGAGCCGCCCCCGCCCAATAAACCGAACGGCGCCATCGGAAGGAAGGTATGGCTACGCCGTGGGTATAAAAACACAGGGGGCGGGGGGGGGGATGAGTGAGTATAAACCGAGTGCGGCTGGTGGAGAAAGGCCAGATGGGGAAATAAGATGGGTAAAGTAAAAGAGCTGTAAGGTAGGGACAGAAACTTTTTTCCCTTTCTCAGCTTTAGCGCAGAACTGACTCACACAACATATGCTGCTTTTGTCAGCATGCGATTCTCTGCTCTAAATTATAACTGGGGTATTACTCACGCCCTCTGAGCCTCAGGAAAGTACTGCATTCTCAGTCATTTTTATCTTTCCACTACATTTGCACAGGCCCTGCTGGAGGCCCGCTAAGACCTCTGCTGTGTGAGACCAAGTGAAAGGTGCGCATTATATGCGCTGACCAAAAGCGGGACTCCGCTCGCCGTACACAGCACAATCTCCTCCTGCCACTTAATCTCAGAGGAGCGGATGCTCCCGTTATTGATACGGACACGAGAGAGTTCGTCTCTTAAGCGTGACATTTTCCATTCAGGTGGGTTCACCACTAGAGCAGCGGCACCACCTGCACTGGCGCACCGTCGGGTCTGACGGTCTATCAGAATATCATCAGCGCCAGCGAACGAGCGAACGCTGACCCCGAGCAACTGATGGGGGGACGGTGTTGATGAATGACTCATCGCCACCGCCTCTTTAATTGAGTCGGAGCAGGTTCAAAAATATTTATGGGCTGTCAAATTTAAGCACGTGTGATACTTTAAGAATTTTACGAACACGGGGGTTCCCTGCACCTTGAATAAAACGGGGTCTAACCACTGTTTTAATAAGTAATATTCGACACCATGCAGGTCTGTCATTAAATTTATATTTCCAGCAAGGCCCTAACCAGACGGCATCCCAATGTGATTTGGATCAAACATTTGACACGAGCCCCCTCTCCTTTTACCGCCTTGGATTTTATAATGTCTCGAGGCTTTCTGTTTGAATGGGCCGTATGCGTGCTGCACGGGCTTAAGAGGCTCAACACACTTAGTATTTCGATTACCCAGTGTTGGATAAGATCTTCTTCAAAAGTTCAGACATCGTTCCCAGTGTTTGCCTTTGCTGTTCAAAGGGATGTTTACATGAAACAGGGCCATGGCTGCTTAGGGATCGGCTTTAATATTACTCGGCTCTGGCAATGGCACCTGCTCGGCTGCAAGTGTGTTTATATACTACACACCGATCAGGCATAACATTATGACCAACTGCCTAATATTGTGTAGATAGATAGATAAATGGATACCTTGTGCCACCAAATCAGTTGTTACTCATCAGAGAATGGACATGGGCCTTCTGATGGTGTCTTGTAGTGTATGTATATATTATTTTTTTTTTAATTTTCCCCCACAAATTTAAATTTGTTTAAATACACATTAACATGAATCCAACATATTTTGGTAAGGGATCAATGGAGGCAGAAGATGGTATATTTCAGCACTTCACTCACTCATTCAGCCATATGTGAGCCGTCCTATCAGCGCCTGTCAATCTAAAGCGTCCTGTACACAGTGGGACACATCCCTAACGCTGCTGAGCCAATCTCTAGGCCGCATACTACACGCTGACTCTGTCAGGTTCCCCTCAATTGGTCCCCACGTGAAATCCCAGAAGCACATTGCAGTATTAGCAGATGAGACGCTAACAGTGCAGCTCGCTCCCATCAACATCCATTCATTCAAGGTAAGATAAGTTGTGTGCTGCTCCGCACGGTCGGACATCTCACTAAACATATCTCACTTATATTTGAAGCAGAAACTTGAATCTGTCAATTTCTTTATCTGTCAGTTATACATATACACACATTCTCGTTAGGTATGTTCATGGCCCAGTTTAATATAGACCATATGTAGTACGTATAGAGGGTCCCCACTTACTCTTTCCATCTTTTTGGGGTCCTTGGCCTGAAAAATGACCGCTGCGCTAGAACAAGGAGTTGTCCCAGAGCTCACTGAGCTGCTTAAATAGCAGTGATAGTAATATTTAGTTTTTTTCTGTAATGTCTCCATGATTCCCATCTGTTACGTTCATACAGGAAATACAGTGAATTTGGAGGTCTTCACCGTTTAACCCAACAGATATAGTATGTCCCTTCCACCCCCAATGGTTGAATTTGTCATGTGCTTGTTGAATCGGTCGAGGTGGCACCTTAAGTTGCCGTGCTTGAAGCAAATGTGCTTCTCCTCAGTGACTGACTGAGCGACTCATCAAGTGAAAAATGCAGAGATGTCATCCAAGCCAGCCGAAGAGGAAGTAGTGAAAAAGAATTAAGGTTCGCCACATCTGCCACTACGCATGCTAACGACTGCATTAGGCACCCCTCAATTAACATAAAGCACTTGCTCGTCATTGCTCTATTTCTCCCGGAAAGCCGCCGATCTTCCGTTTTTGAGCAGTTTAATCATTTAAAACCAAGGCAGGAATTGACTAATTACTGACAAAGACTATAATCTCACTTTGCTTTCCAGCGTCCTGAAGATCGTCTCTAATAAGTGCACTGTGATGAGTGTGAGGATTGTTTGTAGCATGGTCATGTTTGGAATAGTCCCTCAAATGTCATTCGTGATTCTGCCACGTATCCATTTCAATGAGCTTTGAATGTGCGTGGTGGGGGGGGGTCGACGCAGCTCTAGGCACGTTCTTCTTCCCCCCCCCAGTCTGAGAAAGGCTTTATTTGTCAACAAGGCCGTATTTCCCTGTAGGGAATGTGAAAGATGGTCCGTGTTAGCTATAGTAGTTGCTCTGCTGCAGGTAATAACCCAGAAATAACATGCAGAGATGATGCTCTAATGATATTACTGATGAAGAAGCCAGGATTATCCAGTGCAGCAACAGACTGGAAGGAGCCAGCCAGCATTCAGTGTAATGGCCCTAGCCTGGATAATCCTTCAGAATCAATGCAGTCAATGAGGCCACCCATATGATCATGAAATGTGAGAGGGTGTCATGTGTGGCATCTGCTGGAGCACCGACCGTGTCCCAACCCGCACAACAGTGGCGACCTCTCCTCGTCCATTTTTATAACTTGAAGCATTCCTGGCCTTTCTTGGGATGTTGGTCGCTGACAGGTAGGGGTCCCTCACGAGATGCTATCCGGTAGTCTGATCAATCGTGGACGACTTATACTCAGGGGCTTCCCATTGGCTTTTAGAAACCATGGCAGTCTCTGGTCGTGGGGTTCTTCCTTGAGATTTCATTGTGTTAAACCATGTAAGAAGAGGTGTTCTTAAAAAATCCAGTCTTTTTCAGTTTGTTTCTCTGCATCTCAGTCATTATTACACAGGATGAGATGTTACAATCCCTTGTGCCATGATCCGAGGCAAAACGCATTTAGAAACCCAGTCTAACTGAAAAACCGAATAGTAGGCTAGCAGGCAGCTACCACTAGGAATGAACAAGAAGACACCAGCTAAATAGCCTAACCAACAGCAGTAGGTGAGAAGTGATGGGACATGCGACTTCATGTCAACCAACACATCTCCCCTCTGCAAAACACGAGGCAAAACTCATTAAGAAACCCAGTCCAACAGAAAAACCGAGCAGTAGGCTAGCAGGCAGCTACCAACTAGCAACCAACAAGAAGACACCAGCTAACTAGGCTAGCCAACAGAAGTAGGTAAGAGTGATGAGACATGCGACTTCATATCAACCGACACATCTCCCCTCTGCAAAACACGAGGTAAAACACATTAAGAAACCCAGTCCAACTGAAAAACCAAATAGTAGGCTAGCAGGCAGCTGCCACTAGCAACCAACAAGAAGACACCAGCTAACTAGCCTAGCCAACAGCAATAGGTAAGAAGTGATGGGACATGCAACTTCATGTCAACCGACACATCTCCCCTTTGCAAAACACATTAAGAAACCCAGCCCAACTGGAAAACCGAACAGTCAGCTACCACTAGCAACCAACAAGGAGGCCCCTCCCTTCACCGATGTTTCGCCAAGTTAGGCCCACGACACCTCAAAAGGCTTAACAGTGAGTTCCAGTGTCCTGGAGTCATCCCCCCTCCATGCAACCAATATAATGGTGTTTCATTGGCTGGATCTGTCCCTGCACTGCTTGGCTGCGTGTAATATTTTTATTTCCACCTGTAAAAATAGGTAGACGTTGTTGAGATTGTTGTCATAATTTTTCCAGTGAAGGGATGAGTCTTCCACTTGAGCAATCATCTTCGACTGCGCTGCCAGTAACCCCTGAAAGTACCTGGAACTTGGATTTATTATAAATATAGTTTTGTGAACACGTTCGCATCAGTGCTGGAAGAAACGGAAGAATGCACAATAATGGTTTCACATTATCACATTTCTTTCTGTGAACGTAGGCTGCGACTGTTATTTAGATATCTTCGAGCGTTTTTACTCATATTTGTTATCTAGGTTGCCAAGAAGTACATATAAACCCAACCAGCTGGACATTGGTGTCACACTCATACCGGCCTTTTATTGCCACCTCCACATTTGTGGACCTGAATACTAAGGGGGGGATGTGTCTTTCGACAGGTGAATTACTTGAGGTCAAGGGAGGAAAAAAAAAGGCCCTCCCCAGCATTAATAACTAAACAGTCAGGCATTCTCAGGCTGCAGAGAAATCCTCGCTTAAAAGGTGGGGATTTAAAAGTCTCTGAGGCTCACAGCTTGAAGACAGCTGAAGAGGCACGGCTACAAAGGAAGTGTGTCAAGTGTGCAAAATTGGTTCTGTGGACCTGTTTCAGCAAAGACTACAGAGGACTGTTTGGTTTTGTGCTCGGCATTT
This sequence comes from Mugil cephalus, assembly GCF_022458985.1. NCBI lineage: Eukaryota > Metazoa > Chordata > Actinopteri > Mugiliformes > Mugilidae > Mugil > Mugil cephalus. The sequence goes on from NC_061770.1 coordinate 41,327,553, forward strand.
GATCATGGAGACTACCGAGAAAGCAGACGGCTACCACCAAATGACTGCCTGGGTCAGCCTGCAGCTTGTTCCCGGCTCGCGACACGTCGAGCAAGTAAAAAGATTTTCAAAGTGTGGAGAGGCGTTTTTTCCAAACACCCACGTATTAAGATATGACACTGGAGGGGCAGTTGCCACTAGAGAGGGCCTTGAACCGGGCAGCCGCAGTCTGAAGTGACTCGGTAAATGAGAAGGGTTTCTCTGTCCACTCATTTCCCCACTCTTATATAAGGAGAACTCACCCTAACCGAGGTCACGGTTGGCGTGAGAGCAGCTGCAAATCTGCCTTGCCCTCCTTGCCTCTTCCCTCTTCCCCTTGTTTGTGTATATGATGACAGCAATGGACCCACAGGCTGATGTGACTCATTTGATTTTCCTGTTTTTTTTTTGTTTTTTTTTCCCCCTCAACAAGATCTAAGATTGGGGGATGCGAGTTCAAGTTTGCCTATATTGTAGAATATCTTAAATTTTTAGCTTTACTGCACAACACATCGTTTATATGGAGAGTCCGTTCTTACTAAAAGATGCGCATTCTGTTTTCTCACCCCCGTCTCGTCAGCCTCCAAAGACGCCGGGTGGATTATTTCTTAACTCATGCCTTCTCATTTCCACAGGTCGTCGTGTCAACAAACATCGCCGAGACGTCCCTGACCATCGATGGCGTGGTGTTTGTAATTGATCCGGGATTTGCCAAGCAAAAGGTTAGCTTCCCTCTTTCTCCCCCTCCACCACCCCCTCCCCCATCTTCTCCCGCCACTCTCTATCTGCCGCGATCATCTGCGTCTGTTGCCTGCGAATCCCCAGATAAACACAGCAGTGCGCACCTGACAGCGGCAAAGATGGAAAAGCCTGTTATTTATTCCTCTGACATTTCACCAGCCTGAAGCCAAGTCATACACATGGCTCAAAAAGAGATTATGTATGTGCCACGGTGGATTGTGTGCATGTGTTATTGTGCGTTTTCTTGTTAGCTGCTTGTAAACATAGTAGATTATGGGTGTTGGTATTTGTAACTAGCATTTTACAGCTTTTCTGGTATAATTTTTATTTTTATTATTAGCAAGAAGCGTAATTCATTTGCTTCTTTCTTCTCTCAGGTTTACAACCCTCGTATCCGAGTGGAATCCCTTTTGGTTACAGCCATCAGCAAAGCCTCGGCCCAGCAGAGGGCAGGTCGAGCTGGACGAACACGCCCCGGAAAATGTTTCCGCCTCTACACGGAGAAAGCGTATAAGACCGAAATGCAAGTAAGAACCGAGGCGGTTTTTAAACGTTATTGGAACTGTTTTAAGTGTAAACACGTGATCCTCGTATCTCGCGCTCTTTGCGACGCCACGAGCACTTTGTATTCCCCCGGAGCAGCCTTCCAGCTGGAAGCCCTTTTTATTATGCAATATTTGCTCTTAGAACTCCTCAACCCCCGGTTCGGATGAATTACGATTCCAAGAGCCTGCTGCTAAACCACACCTTCCCCACCCTTCCCCATAACCCCTGTTAATGGCACAGCCACCTCGTGACAAATGGGCCTGTGGAAGCCCGGCTCTCTGCTTTAACAGGCTAATTCTTTCACATCACGCTGAGTGGCAAAGGGAATTTTTTAAACAAGTTAAATAGACCTTCAAATGCCCAAGAGTCCAGGTCTCTGTTCAAGTTGACACATGAGGGATGCATGAGTAGATAATGAGCGCTCTGACTAATCCATTTTGAATTGTTCCTCTGGCTTTCTTTTCCGTGCCGCAGGACAACACGTATCCAGAAATCCTCAGGTCTAATCTGGGCTCCGTGGTGCTGCAGCTGAAGAAACTGGGCATCGATGACCTGGTGCACTTTGACTTCATGGACCCGCCAGGTTAGTGTAGAGATATCGCGACACATCTCGAATGCCCGTCCCAGCTGCCCCCGGTTTAATAGGCAGGGTGCACCCTGCACAGGTCGGGTAAACACACTGTCATGCACACCTACGTTAAAACCATCTAATTTAGAATCGCCAGCGGTATTTGTCTTTGGACTGTGGCAGGAAGCGGGAATGCTCAGAGAAAACAGCACAACCTTCACGTTGCGAGACGGCAGCGCTGACCGCCCCCCCCCCCCCCCCACCTCCATGCGGCCGTTTAAAGTAATCACGTTGCAGCTGCTTCTCTGTGCAGCAGTTGGGGTCAACCGTTTCTACACAAGAGGCAAACTGCCCTCAGAAATGTCACTTTTATTGTGAGGCATTTGACGTACTTGTGCGCGCGTTGCTATCATTTTTCCAGTGAAGTGGTGAATCGTTCACTTGACCCATCATCTTTGACAGCGCCGCCAGTAACCCTTGAAAGTACCTGGAACTGCATTTATTATTTATTAGAAACAGGAAAATGGGAATTCGTCGGACACGGTGCTCAGCTACTGTTGAGGCCACAGGTGTCGGTGCAGCAGCCGCGACTGCGACGGCATGAATTCTAATGTAAATATCAGACGATGTGGAGATTAATAACGGTACTGGTTTTGATCAGTTTAATCAGTATCGGGATAAATGCAGTTCCAAACTGCTTTGAAATCTCGCGGCGTTTAGTTGGGAGTGTGGTTGTTCTGATGTATGATATCAAATCTGTGTTGACTGTGTCTCTTGGGGGATTTGGGAAAAAAAATAAAAAAAAATGACAAAGCACAGAAGGGATCTTGGCGCAGATCAAATAATACAAAGTGAATGTTTGGAGATTTGAGGACACGTGCCCCCGACAGACATGAACTACAGGGTGGCGGTTTTTGTGAGCAGATTGTTTCATGTTTTACACCGATCTGCCACAGCATTATGACCGCTGATACGTGAAGTGTTTAACTTTGACCGTCTTGCGACAATTCAGTCTTCTGCTGGGAAACGTCTGGACCTGGGATTCGTGTGGATGTTGCTTAGACATGTAGCACCCACCTAGACCGGACCAGACACCCCCCACCACATAGCAATGACACGGACGCACACATAGAAATGATTCAGGAACAACTCAAAAAACATGAAGCTCAAGGTGTTGACCTGGCCTCCAAATTCACTAGATACCAAACTGGTCAAGTGTCTGTGGGGTGATCCACAGAGGCCCCTCCCCTCAACCCATAGGACCCAAAGCCCCCCCCCCACTAACACCACAAGACACACTCAGAAGACCCATGTCCATTCTCTGATGAGTCACAGCTGTTTTGGAGGCACAAAGGAGACCTGCACAATATTATTAGGAAGGCGGTCATAATGTTATGCCGGATCATTGCTGTTCAGAGAGAGAGTGGGAGGAGTTAGTATTCCAGCCCATCGGCCCGTTTATGTTCTGCCTGTTTGTTTCTGTATTACACCTGAATCATGCAGTATCCATTCCCAAACATTATGATATTCTCCAGGAGAGTGTGTTAGAGCATCTTCCCGAGGATACCACCCCTCCTTTCTCTATCTTTAACCTCCCCTTCCCTCCTCCCCCCCATCCTTTTTTTTTTTTTTTTTTTTTTCTCACCATAATATAGTTTTCATCTCACCTCTGAGATTAAACCCATCTCTCCCCGTCCACTGTGGCAAACGCCATTTTGAGAATGAAATTGGTTACATCAATAGCGGCGCTATCACCTTGGCTATTGCCTTCCCTTTATATTCCTCCAGTGAAACGTGACTGACCTCCACCCCCGCCCCCACGTTTCTCACAAAACGAGAGGGTATACGTCAACAAATGGGGTCGGCCTTGTCGGCGGAGTCTAACTGGGAAGAGTGGGGTGAAGGAAAAGAGGAGGATTACCTTTTTATTTATTTGATCCAGCCGCGGCAGAAGGCTTCTCTTAAGTAGCTCCGGAGCAGCTCGCAAGCTGGAGCCAGTTGGGTGCAACAAATGAAGTCTGCTCTCAGTCGGAGAGTGTTCCAAGACAGGTTTTATGACATCTATTTACAGTGGATCAATTTTGATATGCTGTGTCAGAGGACTACCTCTGAAAATGTGCAGGTCTCTGGAGAGTCAGGCTATAGACAATGAAATAATGGTAGGGCATAACTATTACTATTTTTAATCCTTTTTTTGGCATTAAACTGGTTCTGGTTGGCCTTAATACACATTATGTTTCTCTGTGTTTAAGTTGGAGTCAACTTCAGTCCACTAAATCTCGTCCATGGTGCGACTTTTCTTTTACGTTAATAACGCATAAACATCGGGCTTATTTCCAACTTTTCGCGCCTCATTCCTCGCCGGCAAAACATAGGAGCATCACAAAGAAATGGAAAAGCCCAAAGAAATCAGTGGCGATTTACACGAGGACTCGGCTGGGTGGGGGGGGATTCATTTTCCTTGTGACATTTCTAAAGAAGTACCTTTCAAGGCCAATGCGGTTTAATGTACCTTTAGCCTTTTCGCCTCATTGATTTGGCCCTAGGTTAATATATCGGATTCTCGCGTGTTGAGCCAGTCAATACTTACTTTCTGATGAGTCGCGTTGGGCACAGATTGAATTTCCACACTGGTTCATTATGCTAGCAGTGCTTAAAAATGAGATTTCCACCTTTTTGTTTCGGCTCCACACAAGCCCCCGGTGTGGCAAGCAGTCAGTGTTTGCCAGCGCTCACTTTGTGTATAAATAAATAATTAAAAAAAAAAAAAAAAAAAAGTCTGTTTGATGCCCCAAATCAATATTTTGTTAATTATAAAAAAAAAAAAAAAAATGTCTCCCTTCTGTTTGAAATTGAATTTTTTTTTTTTTTTTTTGTCGAGCACTTGGGAGAAATGAAAGTGAGCGAGCACCGCGGCCGGCGCTTGAAGCTAATTTTCAGTTAACATGCAACTGGTCATTAGGCTTCAGCTCTCGGGAGCCAAAGGTCAATAATTGCATCTGGAGGAAAAATCTTTTAACCAAACGGTGGAAGCCTTTTGTGTTGAAGCATTAAGTAGAAAGTTCCCCCTGTAATTGCATTAGTTGTTTAGGATTGCTTGAGCCCAGGATGAAAAATGAGCTCTGCCATGATTACTTCTCCGCTAAGTTGCTGTCTAGCGTAACTCCGGCCATCACACAGCCGGAGCCTTCTCATTTTGATTCACCTCATGCTCCCTGCCACCAAACCCACTCGCAAGCTTCCCTTTTGTTTGAGTGTTTGTGTCTTTCCTTAACTCGCATTTGTCTTCCATTAAACCTCGGCGTGCAGCAGGTGATGGAGCTCAGCTTTTTTTTTTTTTTTTCCCCGTCCTCCTCTTTCTCATCCTCTGTCTGAGCAGGTGGCAGGTTATCGAGCCAAGAAGAACATTTCTGTCAGTAAATGCCGGATTGAACGACACCTCGGCTAAAAAAAAACAACAACAACAGTTTCAATTTGTCCGTTCTTTTATTGAGGAATATGTGAACGTGTGATGTTGAGTTTAGGGGTGCTCGCGTTTGACAGGTTGAAATGAAGACGACTCAGCTTCGGTGCCAATTTAATTACATTACCAGTGAGACAAACAGGAGATGAGGCAAACGAGCTGTAAATGAATGAGTGGCCAAATGTAACGTTTTATTTTATGCAGATGACACCTTTGTCGTACAGACTGACCCCTGGATCGGCTAGTCCACGTGTTATTTCCTCAGAGACATTATATAATGAAGCTGAATGGTGTATGGTGAAGAAATGACTGAAATCATGGGTTGATTAGACAGTTTTATATATTTTTTTAGTTTCCCCCCACAAATTTAAGCTTCTTTAAATACATATTAACATGAATATTTTAGTAAAGGGATAAGGAATAGCTTAATATTGAATTCAAAATGGCCTGTAAAACCTTGAAAGACCACTGTCTTTTCAAGTGCTTATTATAATTGTTGTTAAATTACGTGACTGATCATCACAGTTCTAAATATAACAAGAAATATAAATGTGTGTTAATCAGTTCTGACATAAATTAATACGAATCAGTCGAATTACACTTCCGCAAATTGGCCGTATCTGCCGCATCTATGTGTGTTTTGCCCACGAGTTGGATCGTTATAATAACCCACTCCCCCGCCTCTCCGTCCCGTCGTCTCCAGCCCCGGAGACCCTGATGCGAGCCCTGGAGCTGCTGAACTACCTGGCGGCGCTCAACGACGACGGCGACCTGACGGAGCTGGGCTCCATGATGGCAGAGTTCCCCCTGGACCCCCAGCTGGCCAAGATGGTCATCGCCAGCTGTGAATTCAACTGCTCCAACGAGATCCTCTCCATCACCGCCATGTTGTCAGGTAATGCTCGGGGCCGGTCCCACTGCGTGGGTCCGAGCTGCTGCTATTTCCCCCTTTTCCCGCGCTCACGGATCGCGCCACAGAACCGAGCTTAACGGAAAGGAGCAGCTTCTTTACCGTCTAAAACCTTTCTTTGGAAATGATGCTAAGAGCTAAAAAAACCATTAGGGGTTTTAGGTACTGGAAGCCCTCAATGACATATTTGAATAAATAAGCCAGACCCCAGATGTTCAAGTCTATTTAAAATAAGTCAAATGTGTACCTGCTAAACTTTAGTACAAGGCGAGTGGAGGATAAAGTCAGTGGTGTCAGCTGTTATTTGTGGAGAAGGGGAAAAAAATACATGTCTGTACAAAATGTATAGGTGTAGCTGGAGCAGCACCAGCATGCTACAGCAGTAATTGCACTTTGGGCTTGCCAAAGCAGAATGCTGCTCATTGAGATGAATCTTGACTCCTTTGAAGGCAGCACGAGGGTCTTTGAGAGCGGGGGAAATGGATTTAACTAGCTGCCTGGACGTGGTGTGCACTTAAAGCAGGTGTTTCAGGATGGCAGGTTTTTGCTGAGTTCATTAGAGTAAGCAGCAAAAAGTACACCTGAGAACGGTGCCGCCACAGCAACCAGCCATGAGGCTCAATAAACACAGCTTTTATCCATTAAAGGCACAATCAAGCGGGTTTGACGTTAAGCAATTCAGGGCGAGTTCACAGGAGGGGAGAGGGTGGAACGAGAGTCTGGGGGAATTCTGCATCACTGCATCAAATAGATTGTTTGTTTGGACTGGGTGTTTCTCATGTTTTGCCGCTTCTTTTATAAAGCCACACTTAAGCAGATGAGGACGGAGAAGCCCAAAACTCCCCCCTCGCCCCCACCCATTTCCCTTTTTCCACCGTAAACACTTGGCGATGCAGTGCGGCCTGTGAAGTGCTCTGTGCCTCTCTTGAGCTGAGGCCTTGTTCCTCTCTGTGGGATTTGCTTAACTTATCCCTATGGGCGGCTGTGTTGGGGCCTATACCAACCTTGTCTAGTCCCGCAGTGCTTCGTCCGACCCACGGAGGCCAAGAAGGCGGCTGACGAGTCCAAGATGCGCTTCGCCCACATCGACGGAGACCACCTGACGCTGCTCAACGTCTACCACGCCTTCAAGCAAAGTGAGTTCTACTAAATTAGCTAAAAGTTAGCGTTCTAAGCCTCGTCTCTACCCCGGCATGTGATTTACCGTTGTGAAGCTTTTTTTCTCCTGCAGAAGTCTGTCAGGTCCAAATATGGTCATGTCCTTTGTATTGGCAACCAATCGTGAAAGTAGAAAGGCTGATCCCAACCTAAACTCAAACTCCCATTGGTTGGTGTCAACTTCTGACAACGTGATTTGTTGAAAAGCGCCACCTGCCGGCCTGTGTTCATCCGTGAGGATCATTTAAAAATGCTGTGAATTCTCCTCTAAGAAGAAAATTACAGCTCAAAGTAGCAAGAAAAGTCAGACTCATCTGAGTTCATCCGGCCGTAAATTGTCTTTGGTAAAAGGAGACGAAGGTGGAGAAGATCCGTTATTATTAATTTAATCTGATATTTTGATATTATATGTGTTGATATGATTATATGATATGTTTCGAAGGGTTTGAGTAGAGCTGGTTTTGGTTTAATGCTTTCTAATCAAAATATACATGATTTTACAATGTAAAACTTTAAAGGCCGTTGTCTCAAACTGAGTTGTTCTGCATCTCCACTTCAGTCGTACTTATCGATACCAAACGTTCCAGATTTATTCCTAATTATACAACAAGTAGTTCCAACCAAGCAATCTGATTGTACTCAAATCAGCATTACAGCATGGCTGACTCATCACTAAAAATGTTGCTCCACCAAGTCTGTGGCAACACTGTAACTGAAACGACTGAAAAATACGCTACAAAATAGATCGGTTTGTTGTTCACAGCATCTTTGTTATAACTTGGGCAATAAAAGTAAGCATTTTTTGCTCATTTATGAATTATTGATTTAGTTCGGTAAAGTCCGAAACCGCATTAAAACACGAACAACAGCTCAGAGTTCACTCGTCTGGGACTAGAAAATCATTTCTGTTGCTGGGTCGTTACTAAGGTTCGGATTATCTGCTGCAGTGGTGAACTAGGTTCCATTACACATAGGAGTCTACTCACGTGACTGATTGTGTTCCAGTTATTAGTCAGACCCCATTTATTTCTATGGAAACGGGAAACACACTCGCAAAAAAACTGAAAATTTTGAGGGCATCAACATGAATATATATTTAATTACACGCTTTATTTTGTTGGTAATTGTTGTATAATCGCAATATTACTTTTGCTTAACTACATTCTGCGGGTATTTACAGAGAGGATCTTTCATATATCATTCAGAGCCTGATTCATATATTATTTTATCCTTAAAAACATGGCAAAGTTAGATTTTTTTTTTTGGACTATTGACAGTATTTTGTGATTTCTGAAGTGATAAAAAGAGATACTCAAAAGCCCCTCTGTAAACACCTGGAAATTGTATCTGCTAACAAAATGAAACAAGAATTTTGAACCTCATTTTAGCCATTATTCAGATTTCTGTCATGGAAATGTATGCTAATTAGTGCATATTTAAGTAGACGACTCCTCATATTTGCATATTTCAATATAAATTAATAAACCAAATAAACAGAAAACTCATAATACAAAAACTTGAGAGGTTTCGCGGTGATATCTATTAGTTAACAATTTTACCCTATTCTCCTGTAATGTCTCACCTTAAAACGTGTCTCAAGTGGGATCCCAGCAACGTCCTGCAGACGAACGGACGCATCATTGTGCTGCTGTGTCAAAACAACGGATCGCAGAGACCAATAAACAGTGCTGTTTGGCGATATTCCTGTTTAATTTGTTAGTTTTATTAGTTTACAGCTACAAGAATAAAAGAAGAAATAACTGCCTGATGTGGAGGTTCACTGCTCGTAATAGCACCCGTGATAATATAAAGTTTCCTCATACTTTCAAGGTGTCCTAGCCTTGAAAGGGCGAGGACCGATTGGATTGTGGCCACAGGAGGCACAGGTTCGCCTCCAAACGTGTTTCGGAGCGACCGGCTCTCAGATGCAGTTTGAATCTTTACCTCGGGACTCGACTAAACCCTCTCTCGTCTCACGCAGACCACGAGTCCACCCAGTGGAGCTACGACAACTTTGTCAACTACCGCTCGCTGATGTCGGCCGACAACGTTCGGCAGCAGCTGTCCAGGATCATGGACCGTTTCAGCCTGCCGCGGCGGAGCACCGAGTTCAGCAGCAGAGACTACTACGTCAACATCCGCCGAGCGCTGGCCACGGGCTTCTTCATGCAGGTCGGTGGCATCTGGGCGTGTTTTCTTTGTTCTTAAGCGTCTCAGCTCCTTCAGCGTGCCATCTTGGACATGCTAAGCCCCCCTGTTTAGTCTCTGAACTCGTTGTTGTCATTGTCAGCCATTGTTGCATTCCACCTTGATATCTTTTCATGTCAGATCAAACGCGGTCTTTATATCCAGCTCCACTGCAAATCTGATGCTCATTGAAGTTTCGCCGCGTTCAGTTTGATCGTTTTTTAAAAAATAAATAAATAAATAAGTGTTTGTACTTGTAACCGAGAATGCGCCTTAGAGCTGCCTTTAAAGTAAACACACGCACACAAATGCACGGTGTGCGGTTTTAAACACATAACCCGAAATCAAATCAATTTGTTTCTCGCTCACTGAAACAAATGGTGGCACACCGAGCCATTTTCGGGGGCTACCTGAAACAAGCAACCTGACAAGTTGAATTATGGTGTTAATATTTAAATATTTGTCAACATTAACCTTTATCTCGGAGACAAATTTGCAGCCCGTGTTCGCGCGTTCGCAGCGTTTCAGATCATGTCTTTGTTTTTGGAAGGGCCTTTATTGAGACTGATTGCCTTGGTTAATCAGGGCCGTCGCCGCAGCTCGACCACGGTGGGGGCCAATCCCTCACCAGCCCGTTACAAATGTGTCTTGAGGGTCATCTTCGTTTTTATCAGAGCACTAATAATTTACTCCAGATATTGTAGACAAATTAAATGAAGCACTAATAAAGGATTTTCTTTATCACTTTCTTTGTCCTCCTCTGCACTCCTCTCTGCCTTCGTTCCCGTCCTCCGTCTCTTCTCCGCGCCGCCGACAGATCGCTCACCTGGAGCGAACAGGCCATTACCTGACGGTGAAGGACAACCAAGTCGTGCAGCTGCACCCCTCCACGGTGCTGGACCACAAGCCCGAGTGGGTGCTCTACAACGAGTTCGTGCTCACCACCAAGAACTACATCCGCACGTGCACGGACGTCAAGCCAGAGTGGTGAGTTTTTCGCACAAAAACGCGTTGACACAGTTTATACGGTTTCGTTCAGCTTTGTTTTGCTTTGCCTTACGCTTCATCCTGCGTTTTTTTAAGCTTTAACTCAAGTTGAACCGACCTCTGAGAGAAACATCCAGAGAAAATAAAAGCAATTATTCCAAAGATCTAATAAAAAGGAGTCGCCAGCCTCACCAGTGTGCGAGCCTGTGAGCGTCGCACGCCGTGGGCGAAGCTCCGACGATCCCCCCGCCCCTCGTTTCCGCCTCCCCCTCTGCGACCTCGTCCAATTACGTACCAAATTTGTCGCGCCTGCACCGCTAGTCACCGCGTGAATATGAAAGAACGGCTTTCTCCCACAAGTAAACACCAAAGACAATTTTTGTGACTAATGTTTACTCGCTTCCTTTCTTAGGCTGGTGAAGATTGCCCCGCAGTACTACGAGATGAGCAACTTCCCTCAGTGCGAGGCGAAGAGACAGTTGGAGCGCATCATTGCTAAGCTCTCGTCCAAGGAATACACTCAGTACTGAGAAGATCTGCATCCGCCCTGTCTGTACAAAGTAAAATCATTGGAACTCTATTTTTTTTTTTGTTTGTTTTTTTTAATTATCATCTTCATTTTGAATCCTGTTTTTTGTCACGGTGATGCGTTTTCCTATTGCTGGATGTCCTGTTTTTTCTTAAAGACAAAAGAGCGAATGAAAGGACTATAAAGACTTGTCATCTGTGTCCGTCTGGAGCATGGTACTTCACGTACATTTCAGTAATAATAACAGATCTCACCGTTGTTTTGCTCGTTCTGCTAAATCAGTCTACAAAGAGAGGCTTTGGCTCAAATGTAATTTATACCGTATTTTGATGCGAGCATAATGTTATGTTCTCTTGTCGTGGAGATGGGCAACTGGGTCACATTTCCCGTCTAATGTTTAACTTAATAAAAATGCCTTTGTTACAAAGCATTTTTTAATTTTTTTGCTCCCCCCCCGCCGTCGGCATTAAAATAATCTCTACGTAAACGTTTCTCCCAACAGCTGCCCGCGCGCGCCGAGCAGCCGCGTCTTGACCTGCTAAAAAAGCCGGCTCGTTTCCCCGGCTCTTCGGGGAAGTAGAATCTTCTTACTGGGATATTGATAGCACCAGAAACAGTTGGAGTGAGGGAGAATGTTAATTACAAATGTTTCGGAACAAGATCAGTGTGAAATCCCTGCTGTGCCGGAGCCTGTTCTGGCTGTACGGCTTTGTGGCGCTTCCTCTCTAATGTGGTAGGTAAAGCTTGTAGATGGCAGGGTAAAAAAAAAAAAAAAAAAAAAAATCTTCATTCAGTTTTACTAAAGCAAAAACCCTTTCTCTTGAATATAAGAATGCCTCAGAAACAAAGAAACTTGGATGAGCCCTGACAAACTTCAAACTTCTCATCCCGTGGGTCATCAGCGCCCCCCCTGTGGCCGGCCAAGCTTGAATACCACGACCAGTCTGAGGACCCTTGCACCCCTGTGCTGTGTTCTGGGCCCGTCACCCGTGATGGCTCATTGCGGCTGCTCGACAGGTGGCAGTTTATTAAGTTTTTGCCTCATTTCTTTTAACCAGACTCTAGCTGTAACTCTGCTAAAATGCACAGGAATATCAGCGTATCATCACACTGAGCTTCTTAAAGGTGCACTTCAACTACGTCACATTTAACTACCAATCTAGTTGTAATAAGAGATGTGACACAAAGCATGCTTGACTTAGTGCACAGACAGCGGCACACTTAAAAATTAGATTTTACATTGTTTTTGTGTGCCATAACCATAAACTATATAAATATGGACGGTAAGAACAGCTCCTCAAAAGTGAAGCCAAACCAGAGCGGTATATTAGAGAGAGAGTCTGGCTAACCAAGGAAACAGACCGTCTGAGCTAACCTTCTATCTCATTGGTTCTGAGCTGGTCACGTGTTTCATGGGCGCCATGTTAGATACGTCTAACCAATATTAACCCATGGAGAAGTGACAGTAACAGAATAAACAGAATTGGACTAAAAGTTAAAATATGTCAATGTTTCTCTTTGACGTTTGACGTTAAGAATTTAAATAGGATTAATAAGGTCATATCATCATTAACGTGTACCTTGATCTCAAAAACCCCCAAAACACCTTCACAAATGAATGAAGTTTGAAGTTAACCAAGCCTTATGCTAGCTATCCAGACGAAAGGCTTAGAAAAATAGCATCTACCTTAATATATATATATATATATATATATATATATATATATACTGTGAAACCCACGTGCGCATGTAATTCATGTCCATGTAGATGGACAGATGGACAAGTAATTGACACTTAACTTTGCCTCAGTTACTACTAAGTTATTATGGCTAGCGTGCTAATGTTACAATGATAATACTAATTATAATACTAAATAACAGTAAGACTAGTTTAATTTTCACTATTTCTGAGTATTTATAATTTTTCTGAGTAATTTCAAAATTTTAACCACGCTGGATGAACACGGAGACTGAGGAGAAGGTAAACACAGCTCTACGAGTGATGACGCAATTAGGCCACAAAGCATTTTACAGGCTCATTTCAGATATTTAAAGTAAGCAGACTCTGGCATATCTAAGTGAGGGCCTTTTACATGTTGACAGACTTTGGCAATAACATATATAGACCCGTTAATGGTGAAAATAACACATTTATTCCAACATAGCACATCTGTCCTATAGGGTTACACTGTAGAACTGTCCCTCTGATGTTTCCAACATGGCGCCCATTAGTGAAGTTGGCCAGACTCTCTAATATACGGCTCTGAGCCAAAGTAGAGTAGAGCCCTCCCCCGTTGTCTGGCCACAGTATAGGTCATAAGCTCCACCCCCTCTATGTTAGTGGGTGGGACTTGTGAGTGTGGAGGAAGTACGGTCAGAAGCCCAAGGAAGTCCATATTCATATACAGTCTATGGCCAAAGTCCTGATTTGGCAAATATGGCAACCGTAAAAAAAATTCCCTAGATCTAAACTACCTATGGGACCCAAAGGGCGAATGGCTTGAAAACTACAAGTTTGAGAACTGCTCAAAGTGGATTGTGGGTAATGCAGGTGCCATGCATTTTTACTGGTGACCTGAATAAACATTAACATTGTTGTGTCTGGGAACTCCCCGGTTCATTTAGCTTTCATCCCTCTATTTTTAAAGTGCCTTGTTTTTTTTCCCTGCAGGTGCACGGTAGACCATTATCACAAGCTTACTGCATCCAAACTAAACATCAACTGTGTGGTACACACACATACCTTAAGACGATATAAGATACACAACACAAGGATATAAGGCCAAAATGGACCAGTAAGCATTTTCACCATGTCCGTTGTGTCTGGACGTAGGCAGGGAGAAGCGCTCGATCTGCTATGGGAGTTTTAAATTAAGCCCGCAGATTGTATAACATGCAAAGTCAGGAAGTTAGCATGTGCGCTTCAATATTTTTGGACTGCCGGGAAACGTGTTTTTTTTTTTCTTCTTTCCTTTCTTTTTTTTTTAAAGTGGACACTCTTTTGCTTGGGAACAAACACGGAACGGCAAAACGGTGCCAGGGAGATTAGTCTCTCCCTTCCGAAAAGAAGCCGATAGAAAACCCATTAGTTTGAGCTGATCTGGAAATTATATGGAATTGATTCCGAGGTAAGAACAGTTTTTCATGCTCGATACTTTCCATTGATTTTGCGCTGCCATAATTACAAATGAAAATCATTACGTCTCCAAGTTGTATTTTGTTAGTGTCTGATGCGAGGCAACACAATGAGAGCATTACCGCTCGTGCATAATGTGTCTATATGTGGGGTTCACGCGTAGGGATGCGCGTCCTTTTTGTTTAGCCGCACCAGAGTACACTGTATATTTCACCCCACAGCTGTTCCACATCCTCACTTCCGCCGATGTCGGGGGGACATTTTATGCAGCTTTTTGACAGTAACTCACCGAAAGTAGCAAACACAAACAAATACCAGACAGGTATTGTTCAGCGTGTTTCCAAACAGTGTGAATCACCAGCTCGCCACAGCTCAATCTCCTGCCACCCACAGAGTCCTGGATGGCGCCTCATCATCATTTGAGCCTGTGGGTAGGGAAGTTTATTGCGGCACACCTCAGCGTTTCAGGAAATCCATCCGCCCACCCAGTCCTCCTCCCAATCCCACGCCGGTCCCTCCCCTCCCCACCAGCGCCCGAGACAGGTGTCTTATCTCCATCGCGCAGCACAAGCACGGCCAATCTTCCAGGAAGATGGCGACTGGAATGTGACAAATCCATCTGTCCTGGTTTGAATTTGTATGCTAATTTGAAGTAATAGCCCCTCTGGTGACAGTGCAAGGGAACAATTCAATCATGCCATCTATGACAGTTGCTCTGCAGCCTCCTCTGTGATACGGGAGTATATGCACGTACCGCCGGGTTAGGCTTGATAGATTGGTTATGTAGGGGAGATGTGGCATGTAGACTGCATGTTTAAAATGGGCTGCCACTTTGAAATGAATCACGCGGGCGACTACCGGAGGCACCTGTGCAGAAATGTTGCAGCCGCTACCTTTTTTTTGGCGGAGGGGGGGAGACAATATTTGATTTGACCTAATTTATTTCCACACAAAGGCCCCCGGAACCGTCCTGAACTCTCACCCGATTTCACCGGCGAGATGGGTGTGAATGATAGAAGTATCCCCCCCCCAACGTAAGATCGCGGCAACCCAATTGTTGCATTGTCACACCGAATTATCCCAGGCTGTTGATTTGATTCAGTGGAAAGCTTTCACGTGCGACTGGGCGGAAGAGGAAGCAAGTTCGAGGGAGGACGCGGGACACGCCATACATTCGGGAAGAGGACGATTTGAGATTTCTCCTGTGCCTCGGCGGCTCTCGCGAACGTATAGCGCTCCGTTATCTTTAAATGAATCTACAGCACAAGGGCAGATTATGGTTGATGGTGACAGATAAGGCTGGAGAACAATTCATTTTGCTTGCGGCGTTTCTTTTTCTTCGCCTCCACATCAGAGCTTTCTTTCAAAGCAGAGTCGGTGCGTTCTTTCCCCCCCTCCAATAATACATTTAATTAAAATATGAAAACCTAATAATCACTTCAGCTGTTTTGAAGTAGTCCAAACCTTGCTCTGTCCCAGAAGTTCTGTCCCAGTGCACAGGGATGCATTTGATTAGAATTCAAAGTGGACACGGCCGGCGAGCCTGATGAGGATGAATGAAATGCGTCTTCTTAGAGAATATACATTGACCACTCTTCAAACTGGGGCGCATCGTGCCTCGCAGATGCATCTAACCAAGAAAGCAGGAAACAAGGAAGCCAGCGGAGGAGACTGACGCAAAATTGGCGAAGGTTTCGAGACAGCTCTCCAAAACGGGCCCTGTTAACAGCACACGGTTTGTTTCCGTGCTCAGCATGGCTGCACGTGCAAATTTTCTCCACTGCAACTCTGTGCTGGTATCGTTCTGAAGTTTCTGAATTGTTTTTTCCACATTGCCTAATTTTTATTCTGAAGCTTGACACGCAGGATTTGAACCACTAGTTTGTGTCTAAAGCTGTGGGAAAATAACTTAAACTCAGCAGACCTTTCATTGCCATCCATCACAAATGGGTTCGACACAAATTTTCCTCTCAGTCCGTGTTCCAAAAAGTTCCTACGTTTTTGATATCTGATTTTAAAATGTACATGTACCATGAGTAGATTTACATAAGAACGTAAACAGTTTTAAAGTGCATGGAACTGTAAAAGCTACATCAACGTAAGAGGGATTTAATAGCAAACTAATCAGTCTCGACTTAGTAAGTTAATTAAACTTGACCTGCCGAGCTAATTTTTCATTTTATAGAAATCTTTATGTATCAGTATAAGAATTAGGTCCAGGGATTGCTGACGGAAGATTTTTGTTATATATTGAGTTTGCACTATAAATGCGCTGAAAGGAGAATGAGCCACTAATGACTGAGATTGAAAAGTTCATCAAGAATCATTATAGCTGTAGGATCGTATTCTTGTTTTCAGTAGAGGTCAGTTGTTTTCACTTGTTGTTCAGACATTCAAACGTTGGGCACACAAGACTGAGTAATTCAATGTTATTTCAGTTTGCATGATTTTAGGTGCATATTTTAGATACATTTTTAATTAAATGAATCGTTATACACCACAAAATAAATTTTAAATCCCACATTGATTGGTATGGTGATGTTTTGACTCAAATTAATTAATCAATAATAGAATAAGTCCAACCATATAACCCTCTTAACTTGTGAGGTCCCTACACTACATTTAACTGTACTCCACAAACCTCCCTCAAACCCCTTAAATCCACCCTATGACAGATTTGGCTAGTTTGGACTAGGGGGGTGAGGGGGGCAACATATTTGCCCGGGCCCCCCCCAGAACCTAGCACTGCCACTGCCTCTTCATTAAATGCCTGAATGTGATAGTCCAAGATATTATATGTCTGTCTGACTAAAGCATCTTTCATCCAGCCTGTACCAAGTGATCAGCTGATACGGGACACGTTCAACTTAACAGGGGAAATTAAAGTTGATACGATTTTGGTTTAACTGTAGCTGATGAAGTGGGGTGAAGTTCGGAGTCAGAGTTTTTGTAAATGTACTCAAATGTAGCTCGAATCTATTCACCCGTGCCCATTTCTCCTGAGGAGTGCATCAAATTTCCCACAATGCCTCCAAAAACGATTTGTTGCTCAGGAATCCCACAATGCACTGCTGTGCAGGTAATAATGTAGCTGCAACGAAATAAAGTCACTTCAGGACTTAAAATGGCGAATGAGTGACTCCAAAATTTCCCATAGTGCCTCCAGTCCACAACTACTTACCTTGTTGCTAGGATCCCATGTTGCATTGCTGAGCAGGTGATTGCTAAATGCTAATGATGTGGTAAACAAAATGTCACAAATGGCGACAAGTGCAGATAAGCCTGGTTTAATTGGATGCAGGTAACTGAAGTAGGTGAACTCAATTAACAGAAAACTAATTAGCTCATTTGTCTAAAAGAGAAAGTTTGAGAATAACACTACTGTCAACGTTCAGTCGTTGAGATGAGGGGTAAAATTTTTAAATATTTACCCCCACCATATTGACCCTTATTGGTCGACGCCTGACGGCGGTCCGCGCACCCCACTTTGGGAACCATCGCACTCGCACGCGTCCCACTCGCGTGGTGTTTTTTGGGGGGAGAGCGCGGGCACGTGACTCGGGAGGCAGCAGCCAGCACTCCGCCGCTGCTCGTGTTTTCTTTTTTAGCTCCCGCGGACGCCGGACGGAGAAGCGAGAGGGACGGGGGAGGACAGAGACCGAAGATAAGAAGAAGAAGAAGAGACACTCGCCGAGGGACAGTCTCCGCTCGCTGCGTTGAAACTCCGCCGACTCCTCCTCCTCCTCCACCACCAGACGCGGCTGGCGCATCATGGACGGTTACGGCAGGAGCGAAGACGAGCTGTTCTCCTCCTGCCTCCTGAACCTCACCTGGGAGACGTGCTACGAGCAGGTAGGACCCGACTCACTTCCCTCGGAGCCGCCTCGCTGCCGCCTGTAAACAAACACGCTCCGGTTTGAAATAAGTTGCTCGCGTCGGGGTGAGTCAGCACATGAGGTGAGAGCAGGTGCAACTTCACAAACTTCATCCGTGTGCGGTGTTTCTTTTTTCCTTTTTTCCCAAGCAGGTCCGCAAACCCAACTCTTCCCCCCCCCCCGAAAGGTTGCCTTCAGGAACTTCCGAACATCTCGGCCCCTTAAAAAAATCAATCAGAAATGAATCCGGTAGACGAAATAAGTCTCAGGAATTTTATCAATAAATTAGAGATAAACGTAAATATAACGGAGAGGCGCCATCTTTTAACATTATGGAATTCCTTTCAACACCTGCCTCTTCACAATGTGTCTGTGAGACCTGCGGGTTGCCAGGTAGGTGTTAAAATCAGGTAACTCACTTTGATCCTGGGGCGCGGGGCCTGCTCTCACGCAGCAGAGCAGCTCCGGTGTCTGTTTGGAGATAATTACCTAATTCCTCCCTCTCCCCTCAAGCTCAATCAGTTCTGCCTTTAAAATACACTCATGGTGCCGTATGAAATCCCTCCTAATTCTCACATCCTAATTCGTGTGCGGCTAAAGTCATCTGCCACAAGAATGCAGATGATTCCCTGTGAATGCTAAGAGGGCTCCGAGCTATTTAGCAATTTACGCTCAGTGATTGATGCCAAAATATTTGTACAGTGATTTTTATGGTAATTTCGCTTGAATGCCACCATGAGAGCTCGGGATATATACGCGGGATATTTTGTTTCTCCGCTATCAGCATCCAGGTTGCACGACAGCGGAGGAGGACATTTAAACAATCAATCTCCTGTGGTTTAGTGGCCTACCATTTTGAATTACAAGCAATCACAAATTAAAGAGGATTAGGCTCTCAAAGCCGGGGCTCCTGATTGGCTGAGCCCGGAGTCGTATTGTAGCGGCGCGTTTGGGGCGCGGGGAAACAAAGGCCGCCCCCAAAACGCTCCGACTTCGAATCGCAAAGTCATAGCGGATGGAATTTTTTTTAAAACGCGCGACGAATGAGAGCTGCTGAACCGCGTTCTGCTGCGGAGCGGATTCCCGCACGTCGGCCTAGAGCCGCGCATTTACCCACTTTGAGACACTTAATTCCCACAAAGAAAAATTGACTCGGCGTCGTGCATTTTTAAACTGCGCTCAGCTCCCGTCGCCGTTCAGACACGACTGCGTCTGAACGCGAGAATTAATGCGCCAGTTCAAGATTTTGGCTTCGTTTTATGCGATTCTCAATCAATTAGCCCGCGAACCAATTAGCTCGACAATAGAAAACGAATTGTGACTTGATTTTTACCAAACATCAGCTCATCGTAGCGACTCGAGTTTGAGGATTTTCTTCTTTCGTGACTCAGGAAATCATTATAAGCTGTGTATCTTTAGGTTTTGGACTTTTATTTTGAAATACCCAGCAGTCGGAATTCAATGCCGAAGACTTAAACTTTCCCAAGAAAGCAAAGCTTATAACAACAATTAACTAAGTAAATACATCTGAGAAAGTCTAACAACATTTGACCTGATGACACACACTGAATTACCAGTTTATTAGGTTGAATCGGTTTCACACCAGTTAAAACAAATGTAAACAGTCCAGCACTAACTGTTCAGGAAGATATCCAGCATTCTTCTAAAATAACCGAGCTGTTGATTCAAATGTGTTTCCATTCTGAAGGGTGGCGTTTGCATTCGGGCCGGGTTTAAATAATCAATTTCCCATTTCAAATTGATCTCCGTTTGAAAGATCCAATATGGATTCCTAAAATCCATGCATCATTTTTTTCCTAAATGTGCCATTTTCTGAATCCCCTTCTTCTCGCTGTGGTCTCGCGAAACTGGCTTCGCGTGACCGGTCTTGCGAGACCGCACAAAAAAAAAAAAAAAGGTTAGTCTACGCGTGAGCGAGATCCAAAATCTCCTAATTACGAAGGCAGCACGAATAGCGGCGGTGCCCGGCCCCGGTCCGCGGCGCTGCCGAAATGTATCGCGCTGACAGATGTTTCTATTATTTTTGACAACCCCGATTTAGCCACACTTAAGCGTCCGGTTTAACGGCGCCGCAAATCACATCCTCCAAAATGATCATTCAGTTGAATTACCACCTTTCTGACGCTGTCTCGACATAAACCGAACATTAGAGGAGTCACAAAGGAGGATTTAGTGCGGGGCTGGAATGATAGAAGGCATTTGTTTTCACCACTGCATCTTATTAACCGGCGACTTGAGCGTGTGCGATTGTTGGTTTAATCCATGGTGAAAATGATTGATCGGGGGGTTGCGGGCGGGCGGGCGGGCGGCGGCGCGGTGCCGTGCTGCGGGAAACCCTGGAACGTTCTGCACGTACTTTCCTTTTAAAAAAAAAAAAAAATCATCCTGGAAGCAGGTCATGCACTCGGCCGGCGCGTCGTTAGCCATGCACGTATCCTCCCTCGCCCTCCCCGAAGTCCTCCGGCGGGGCGGGTAAATAAATAAATAAATAAATAAGGCAGTAAAGGGAAATGTTGACACAGCCTGTCCTCGTGGCCAGATTATCCACTCATGCTTGAGCGCCGGGTAAAGGCCCTGCATTATTCAGCCCGAGACACAGAGACGAGGAAAAACTGTGGAAAAGCTGGGTCTTGCCGCAGGAGCGTGTGTGCGTGTGTGCGTGTGTGTGTGTGTGTGTGTGTGTGTGTGTGTGTGTGCTTTGGGGTTAGCGCCTCCACTTTAAAAAAAGAGCAGACACGGGGATAGCTCGGATGCACTTGGCCGGGGAAAGACGCCGTCTTAATTATCGAATGAACTTATTGCTTCTTTTTTCAATTCCATCTTTTTCTTTTTTTTTCCTCCCTGCCACTCTCTGCCTCCCTCGTCAGGCTTCTGTGAGGGCCGCTGTCCGTGGTGCTGAAAGTTTCATCACACGTTTTGTGCATGTCCTTTTTTTTTTTTTTTTTTGGAGTTCCAGGGCTCCGGTCCCCGCCCGGGCCGCGGCCGCTCTTCAAAAGCAATGTATTCAGTTTGTCTCGACAAAAAAGCGGGGCCAGCGCTCGGCAGTCCGGCTCCAAAAGGGGGCGAAGTCTATCGCTCAAGACGTTTCTAAAAAAAAAAAAAGAGGGAAAGAAAAGCTGCAGGTAACACGGCGTGCTCTCAGAAGCAGCAGGGACTAATGCTTTTTTTTTTTTTTTTTATGCGCCTGCTCCTGCCTACAGCGTGTTTCATCACGGCGCGGCTCAAGTTACGTTACTGCTCGCTCAGCGGCTCGGTTAAATGAAAGCTCTTTGTGTGCGCTCGCATGTACAGTATTTGATCCATGCGATTCCCTTCTTCTGTGTAATGAGTCAGGAGCTGCAGCGGTTTTAGTTGAGGGATGTGTTGGAGCAAAAAAAGCAGATAATAACATTGAAATGTGGGATTATTTTGTTAATTCGGAGAGACTTTTTTTAAAAACTGTGTTTTTATTTGAGTTTGATTGCAGAATAACGTGCTCCATTGTCTCCTCCATCCCACCCTGCTCCCTTACGTCAAGATACCCGAGCGGCATTTGGGTGAAAGTTCTCCTAGAGTCGATTTCCAGAATATGAAGTGGCAGCTGTTTTGATATTAATTAAAGGACACTTTCCCTCTAGTACCAGCATCTTCATTGTGAGGATTTGCTGCTGTTTTTTTCTTTTTTTGTTTTCTATTGTTGTATCTTTGGGGAGACGTGTGAAGCTGGATTGTGGAGCTAGTTTGCGAAGCTGTATTGATCGGGTTTATTAGTAATTAAAGTAATTGTTCACTGCAATCAAGTGGAAGCCCCCTTGTGAGAAATAAGGAAATGAAATGAACATCCTTGCTTTTAAAGTGTTCCTGAACTGGGTTTCTGTGGAGGCTTTTCTGCAAAAAATCAGGGCAGATACCGACACGTGATCCGTCAGCCAGCAGTGAGTGGAGTTACCTTTTAATTTGAGTGGTGTTACACAGTCGACACTGTTTGGATCTTTCGATGGTTTGTTGCCAAAGGTGCATGTAAATCTCATGTGTTCAAAACATCAAATTTAAATTATCCCAATCAGCCACAACATTAAAACCACTGAGAGGATGTGTAAATCACCTCAACCATCTTGTGACAATTCAGTTTTCTGCTGGGAAACCTTTGGACCTGGCATTCATGTGGATGTTACTTAGACATGTAGCACCAACCTAGACCAGGCCAGGGTACCCCCACCTCATAGCAATGACCCAGCAGGACGCAGCCTGACACAGGCACAAGTAGTTTAATAACACCACAGAGGCCCCTCCCCTCGACACCCTCAGAAGGTCCTTGTCCATTCACTGATGAGTCACAACTGTTGGAGGCACAAGGAAGGAGGAAGGCGGCCATAATGTTATACCTGATCAGTGTGTGTTAAAAAAGAAGTCAAAAGCACTGTAAAATGGAAAGACTGAAGTACAAGTACAAATCAAACCGATCGAGGGAGACCCCTTTAAAAAAAAAAAGAAAAAAGAATAATTTAAAAGCAGGAGAACTCGATGTAAATATTTTAAAAAGCTTTCCACGTTCCAGTTTCTCACTCTTCGTCAGGCTTTCAGTTCATGATGTGCTGCTCTCAGCCACTCCCAGCCCTCACAAACACAGCTCTCACAGGAGTGTGTCTAATTTCCACATTTTTTTTTTTTATTTTAATCAACAAGTGCGCGCCCGCAGTACCCCGTGCTTTTCGACGGCGGCCCACAGATGCAGCGCCTGTCAGCGGTGTAATGAGAAGCGCGTTGTTCCCTTGCAACATATTGCCGAGCTATGGATGGGTAATTATCTAATCAAGACTTTGTGGAAGTGCCGCCACTTACTCACCGCTGACCTGCTAAGCGTCTGCCAGAGTTTCTCCCGCAAGATGTCTACATACGACGCGTCATATAGGTGTGAATTTCACAGAGGGCTGCGAAACAGTATAAACTCAACGGTTATAATGAATTAATTGCTTCAATCAAGCTGCGTTTTAATGCTCAAGTGTAACATCTCATCGTTGGTTGCCGCTGCTCCGTGTCTTAACGGCCATTTTTAAAGATCTGAGGGTGCACAAAGTGGAGAAAGGAGGTTTGGTGGACACTTATTAGGCGTACGTCAACCCGAAACACGCTTGATATCGACTCCAAAGGGAGCTGCAAACCACCAGAGGGAGCAACAAGCTTTGATTCCTCATTGAACTATAAAACTGTCATGCAGAATATCTAATTATTTGCAGCAGGATTAGTTATTTTTTTTAACATGCCCCTGCAGAATTCTTACTGTTTGTTAGTTTGATGTTCTTCAAGCTCATTTTCCCGTCTCTCTGAGCTTTCGCAGCTAAACGAACGCAATTAAAATCTGATTTCCAGAGGTTGCGCGTCTCGTCTCGCTTCCTCTCCGGGGCCTCCTCCTCCTCGCGGCCGCCGCCCCCGTCCGAACCGGGGCGGACCCCGTCGGCTCCGCGCTCTCCGGGTTACGCGTGGGAAAAAAAAAAAAAAACGTCTTCCCTCGCCACTGACAATCTGTTGATACCTCGCGCGATCTGAGATGAAAGGAAAATGCAGCTTACGCTGTGAAAAATCCTCGCCTTCTCACCGGGAGGTAAAAGCACTCTCACAAACATTGAATTGTACTTCTGAAGTGTTATCAATTCCACCTGAAACGGAGGGCCCCGGTGGCGGAGCTGAACCCCCCGCGCTTTTGATCGCGCCAGCAGTGCCTGTAAACAAGTATTTTCCCATCTTCCTCTCTGTCTGTCTCTTCATTCCTCTCTCCTCCCTCCCTCTCTCCCTCTCTCTCGCCGCTCCCCCACCAAGGTGTCTGGAGGGGGAGGTTCCTTTGATTATCTCTGCTGCCGATTAATTGCTTTTCTTAACCTCTGCACAGACGTGCTCCTACACCGCCCCGGAGCCTGCTGCACGCGCCCAGATGGACCCCTGCCAGGAGGAAAAAAACAAACCACGCCGCGCCTCCACCTCCCCACCTTCTCCCAATTACTGACCTTCATCCTTTCATTTTCGCCGCGGACGCTATCGCCGGCATCATCGGCGCGTTCGCTTTGTTTGTTCGGCCAGTTGCTCGGCGCACTGCGGCATCCTCGGCCACGTTTTGAGGCGGAACGGCTACGAACGGAGTGGTAATTATTAGGTAAAAGTATCTCGTCGCACGTCTTCAGGTCACCACGCGAGGCGTTAGAGAGCAGATTTTATGCAGGACATTTTTTTTTTTTTTAAACTGTCCTTATTCCATGATTAAATACATTTTGGCCTTGAGTTGTGCTGGCCAAGCAATTTCAGTCACGCTTTTTTTTTTTTTTTTTTTTCCTCTCCCCTCCCAACGCTGAGTGCTCTTCTCCGTCTCACTTTGCCTTTGAGACACGCGTGTGCGTCCCGTCTCAGTTCCCCGCTTCCAGACGCTGTCACACGGCGATGGACTGCCTCCTCCAGACCTTGGCCCGTTCCAACCCCTCCCCCCCCTCCCGCCGCCGCCGCCTCAAGACATCTTGAAAGCAACGTCTGGGGGCCTCCTCAATGATTCATGCGCTACATCTCACATGCCGACCACCTACAATACCTTTATACTTCGGACTGTGCTAAAATGTTCTCGGCGCTCCCTTGCCACAGGGGTAAAAAAAAAAGAAAAAAAAAGAAAAAGTTTTGATATTTTTCTTCTTGTCTTTTTAGCACTGACTGACAGTTAAGGCATGAAAGTTTATTTATTTATTTTTTTAGCCAAGATATGTTGGCAGGAAAGTGTTGGAGTATAACCTTTTTAGTCCCTGGCAGAAGTTTTCTAATCCATAACTCAGCCTCTTTAGTCTTGGTTTCCCTCCAGTTGATCATTTTTTTTTTTTTTTTATCTCAATAAGTTTAAACGTATAAGTTTAGCATGACTGTTTATGGCATTACTGTAAGTGGCTTTAGGGACTTTATTATTTATTTTTGCGCGTGTAGCTTAATTGGTTCAGGTGTTTGATACAGAGAGCACTCTGGGGCTCCGGTCTAAGTCGAGACAACACTCTCCCGGATGCACGAATGCAGAAATCCGCATGTGAAGCTTGAACAGACACTTGACGTGCACACACCGTCGAGCTCATTCGCTCGCTAACAGGCTGGACTCCCTGGGCTGTGTGGTGCGGTGTGGTGCTGGCTGATTTTTTTTTTTTTTTTCCCCATCAGCAGAAAGCTGGGGATGAGCTGAGCTAATTGAGCTGGGAGGCCCGGCGGGGGAACGGGGCCCCTTCTCGCACCGGCTCGTCACTTCCTTTCTTTATCCAGCCACCGCTGTGTCTTTAGTCCCACGTCTCCAAACCACTCTGCAGCACAAAAGGAGCACTTTTATATGTGCCTCAATGTTCCGTTAATGATGGATGCATGTTGATGTGATGCACAACGTAGATTAAAGGGATAGTTTGTTTGTTTGAGGTTCTTCTCCATGGTCGACATATTTCCTGCAATAGATGGTGCTTGGTACTGGCTGCTGGAGGTGGTCAGGAGGATTCTATATAAAAAAAAAAAAGTAAATGCTCCTTTGTTGTTTAGTCGTTTCCATACTGAAATGTTTAGGTTGACGCACCAAAGTCACACATCAACCAAGGGGTGAAAAGTCTGGACTCCGTAACAGAGGAGGCTCTGACTGGACCAAACATGACTTAACTGCATCATTATTTTTGTTGAATAGATTTCTTCTTTTACCTTGACTGGGTTACAGAGGCAGCGTATACATTTTAGGACCGGGAGATTATTCCGTTACGTTACATTACAGTATTGAGACGTCCGCAGTCAGGGCCTCTCTACCTACTGAGCCACTATTGTCTCCTACAAACACCAAATCATCATCACAGTCATGTTCTGCCCTCTTCAAGTCAGCCTACATCACCTATATTAGCTGCATTTAATGTAAAACATCAACCGATACCGCATATACATCCATAATTATTATAATGGCTAATTAAAGAATACTTATTTTTACACTTGTATGCCCTAAATAAAACACAAACAAACATATTTTTTACATCTATTTTAATATATTTGAATACTTTTTTCCCCACAACAAACACAAATACTGGATGCTTTGTATGTCCCCATTGCATATACATCCAAAATTATTATAATGGCAAATGAAGGATACTTATTTTTATATTTGCATATTCTAAATTAGAATTGTAACAAACAAAAAAAATTTTATTCGAATACAAATACTAGCTGCTTTGCACACCCTGATGAATACTCAGTACATCCAAACGATGAAGGAACACATATGGATTTGTGTTGCAAACAAAAAAAAAAGCCACAAATGAGGAAGACCAGCACAAAGAAGAGAGTTGCTTGGGCCAAGAAACACAAAGAATAAACATGAGACCAGTGGAAAATCGTACTACTTTGGTCTGAATGTGAGGTACGTCTTTGTGTGATGTAATAATGTGAGCGGACGGTTCCCACCACCGTGGAGCTTGGAGGAGGAAGTGTCATCATTGTTGGGAAGCTTTGCCGGTGACCCCGTTGGTGAATTATTCAAAATTCAAGGCTCGCTTAACCATCAAGGCCACCGCGGCGTATCTGCAG
Organism: Mugil cephalus; assembly: GCF_022458985.1. Lineage (NCBI taxonomy): Eukaryota > Metazoa > Chordata > Actinopteri > Mugiliformes > Mugilidae > Mugil > Mugil cephalus. The sequence continues at coordinate 41,354,236 of NC_061770.1, forward strand.
CGACGTGCCATCCCATCTGGTGTTTGTGCACGATTACCACAAACACACCTTCCAGGCTACGCAAAGGTAAAGGCTACTTTACCCAGAAGGACACTGATGAAGTGCTGTCTCAGTTGACCTGTCCTCAACAAAACCGGACCTCAGAGTGAAGACAAAGCAGCCAACAACTACTGGGTAGATGAGAATGATAAGAACCTCCTATAGCCACACTTCAAACAGACCATACCATTACTAATTCCATGCTTCATGGTAAAAGAGCTCTTTGAAGTTGAGCCCGTTGTACCACTTTAAATTATTTCACATGTGCCCAGTCTGACAGGTGATCATTATTTTTTGAGCGCCGTGCTCCACCTCACCCTACAGATATTACAAGCTAGGATGGACGGACCGTATTGTCTGCATCGCAGCGCGCCAGCTGACAACAAAAGCAGATTACCTGTTCTATTTGAGGGATATTAAGACATTACATGCCACTCGATGGGCCCTGGGAGGCCCGTCGTAAAAAGCCGCGGCAAGCTGTTGAGACGGCGACTCCGAGTTGTTTCCATCCTTTAGCCTCACTCGGGGACTGATTATGGTCAGCCTTTACCTGGAAAGTCACTTTCACTTTCTCGTCCGCCATTTGTTAGTACGGCTAATGTCTCATTAAGTCTCGCAGAGGGGGAAATGATGTGCTCTTTGGGTGAAGGTTAGGCTCTCGGCTTATCATGAGACAAAAGAGAGACTGATTATCGCGGCGCGGGCGTGCCTTCGCCTGTGTCTTTCACAACAAGTCCTATTTGTGTTACTGCTCGCGCTGCTTCATTACCCATAATCTATTAGCTCTCCCTGCACCTCCCCCAAGTAAAAGTTAAAACATTTGGGCTAAATGATGAATGCTTGATCAATTTTCGCATGGTGTTCTATGGGAGGGAGCGGATGGGAAAGGGGGGTGGGGGGTAAATTTTACATTATCAAGGAGATAATTACAAAGCAATCATAAGCTGTTTCCGGTAAAGTGGTAAACAAGCCAAGGGCTTGTGCTCTTTTCCCAAGAATAATTAAAAGTCGCTTTGCATTCTATGCATCAGTGTTCTCTCCTCCACTCAGCGGCCACCTCTTGGCATATTAAAGCAGGCTGGAGATTAGCGTCGGGGGGGTGTGGCCCTTCACTCCAAAAGCGATTTGGCATTTTCTAGACCTTTTCCTCTCGTGCGTCTCGTCGTAAATCGGGCTTTACAATCCCAAATTTGAAGTTGTCGGACTTTACCGTTCCTTAATATTTTCTTTATCTTTTTTTTTTTTAGTAATGGACACTTCTGAACAGCTGCAAATTGCTGTGTCACACAGTGGGAATGTTTCCAGATATGGACTACTACTCCTCCGCGGCTTTGGCTCTAATGCCTCCGAAACGAGTTCATTCATTGATTGGTCTAGACTTGAGAGCGTGGCAGCTCGCCCTACGGAGGTGTGTGGGAATATTAGATGAGGAGCCCGTCCATTTGGCTCAACCCTCACCCATAAAACATCCAGTTTACCTTTACTCTGAGTGACATTAAAGGAGGATATTTATATGCGACGTGCATTTTAGCTACAACTTCGCAACGCGTACCCACTCAGTGAATAGTGGATTTTTGGTTAACCTAAGAACAATGTATCATCTAATCTAATCTAATCTAATCACTGTTAGACATCTTGCCACAGTCTGCCCGCTGAATCCTTTTAACGCACTCCAGGTCTGTAAGAATGGAGCGAAAGCGAGTGACAGTTTCCGTAGCGCGTTATCAACTTTCTTTCTCCGGCCTGTTTATAACTTAAGACGCCCCCCGGGCTGTGTCCCATCGCTACGTGACATGTAGTCATTACTCCACTTCTAACAACACGAGCACCAGTCAATTATCCATGGAATCGATCAACGCGACCCCACCGCCGCTCGTTTAAAAGAGCCAGTCAATCTGCGTCCCCCGCCTCGGTTTTCCTTGTTACGATTCAAGCACGTGTGCGGTTTTTGTGCGTTTGCGCGACGGATCTGCTGAACCGACGGCTCGTCTCCTGATTCGCAGCTGTTTACAAGACCGGAGTCGACCTCGCGTCTAGGTTGCCGCCATTTCCTGCTTGACGACGCTCATGGACAAAACTCAAACCACAAGGGGGAAAAAGAGAAAAGAATTAGCGCGATTTTAAAGTTCTTCATTTCGACTTCATCTACTCCTCTGTGACTTCATTACTAAATGAGGCAACCCATAATTCCACATCCCACCGTGGATAAATGCTGTAGCGGCAGTCTGTGATGCAGCGAGGGGGGGGGAGAAGAGGGCGGAGGTGGGCGTAGGAGGGGAGGGTGGGGGTGGGGGTGGGGGGGGACAGCGCGTCCTCCATACCTGATGACATGCAAGGTTTATCACGTTGAGCAGAGACATGGTCACCTTACCCCGGGCCTCATTGTGACAGCCAGCAAGTCACTCGAGAGCACCATTGGAAATCAATATCCCTCCACTCTTTAATTGTTGGAAAAAAATCTTCCCTGTTTACAGCACCACATCATCAGTCAGGACAACCTGACTTTCATTTATTTTTTGCCTTTTTCCTCTCTCCCTTTCTGTCTTCCTCCCCTCTCTCCCTCTCTCCTCTGTGGGATGTGCTGGCTGGCTGATTGTTTGCTAGATTGCGTAACTGGAACTGGCTGGATTTTTATTTTGGGGCACCTACTTGATATGCATGCAGAAGCTTTTCTGGTTAACTTCAGGCCGCTTAAGGCGTTTGTGTGTCCTATCTCATTGAGTGTTTGCTTCGGCGTAAGCGCTTCCACTGTTGACTCGAGCTAACACAGGCCACGTGCTTCTGTCCTCCGTTGACTCCTGCGTGCAACAGCTTCACGACGCTACCCATTCCCGTCGTATTTTCTGCCACATTCCCACGTTGGAAAGCTTTATGGACACGCATGCTCCTCACGCTTTACCATAGATTATATGACATCTAAAAATCTGTGAGCGGCCTAAACACAGTGCGATACAGCAGAGAATTTATTTGTTGTTCGATCCTAGCGGTGTCGCAATTATTGTTTTATTTGTCGGCAATTAATTATCGCACGGATAATTGCGATCGACGGCTCAATTGCCGTCATCCAACCTTTGCAGATTTAAATGCTTGTTTTCCGACCACGTTGAATCATCGCACTTTCATCAGAAGTGAAACATTCGGTGGCAGTAATGCTCCCCTCCAGTGCCATTAAGTTTTAGTAGAAGATGATGAGGCTCAAGAGGTGAAAAAATTATGTGGAAACAGGGTCTTTATCAATGCCAAGTACCAACCCTTAGACTTGGTAATTCATACGCGACGAGTTCGACTCTAAAGTACAAACTCGGAATGAGAAGACTCTCATTCTGTCTGTAGTTTGATAAAACAGTGTGTTGTTGATGCAAAACACATTGTTTAATACCTGGCCGTCCCCAGTCCACCATTAAAACAAACAGGAACCCATCAATGCCCTGGGAATCGTCTTCGGTTTGATGTGCACTTTGACTAGGACAGGACAGGATAAAGAGATTGACAGGCCTGCATTCAAATTACACCCACTTTCCAATTTATTAACTAACTAAACTAATGTATTCCAATGATAGATGATAGATACATATATACAAAGATGTCGTAACTTACATACATACACGGCACCGGAACAAACCATTTATACTTACACTGCAAAAACAGCATCACTAGAAAGAAGCAAAATATTCTTATATTCAATCAAATCATCTTGTATAAGAAAAAAAAAAATCACGGTTCTTCTCTGTTCTTGTGTCTGAACAAAATATTAGATGTATTTCTTTGACAGAAGGATTTTTTGCTTTCTTGAAATACCTTTTTAGCAGTGTGTGCACTCTTTAGTCTGGCTTGCTCCGTAGAAACACCACCCAAACGCTAGTGGGCGCTGTGTCTTTTTCGCCAGTCGGGTTGAAATTCCCACCCCACCGCCAGTGTCTCACAACTGAAGAAGCTACTCAGATGAGCGGAGAAATGTCTTCAAGAAGTTGTACAAGTCCAGTTGTCTTTCTTCAAACGCCTTTTGGATTAGCATGACCTGGACGACTGAGAACCTCCACAGACGTAGTAAAGAGGAACCAGTTACAGCTCTAGTGGTCTGAGTTGCCATGACACGTAGTTACGTGCGCTGTCGCCATAGCTACAGCATCAAAGTGATGCAGAAGCCTAAACTGCCTATTGGTCTTCACAAAGAGCTGTTGTTTCAGCCGTGTTTTTTATTTTTTTTTTATTTTCGAGCCTTGTTGTTGTGTTTTACTGACATGTGTTTCTATTATTTTGGCATCCCCATTCTAGTCAGGTGGCTGGGCTCAAAGACAGAAACTCTTCAGTGTTTCACTTAAGTTTTACCACAAACCACACGCTCCAAACTGAGGGTCGAGTTTAACGACCACCTTTCTTATTCAGTTTTAATATTAACTGAATTAACTGTGAGTTTTTGGCGAAGGAGTTTATGTCCAAAGTAGCAAACTGAAACTCAACCGCCTCATGTTTGAACACTCAATCTTGCTTTTTACGTCTTCACACTAAATCAATCACAGGTGAGAGTGGCGTTATCTGTACTGCAGCTGTACCAGCACTAGCATCTACCACTTTGTCTTAAAATGCGGGCGCAGCAACTGATTATTATTTCCCATCTTTGCCGAATTATTTTCCCATAAAAATAAGGACGTGAGGAAGCCAGAGGACATAAACAAGGTGTTGTGTACCTTCTCTGCTATTTTCTAAAGGATTCCCTGTGGAGTCGTGGACCATTAGTAGTGATATGAAACAAGCGTGTCCCCGTTTTGTTTTGCATCTCCTGCAAGTGCACAAGGGCACCCTTAGAAGCCTGTGAGCAAAGTGCGTGCTTTGGTTTTCACACCGCTGCAAGCGCTGCCATCTGCAAGGAAGAAGTGCGTTCGCTAACAAAGCGCAGTTTTTTGTTGTTTTTTTTTAAGATATGATTATACGCCTAAAGGCTTGGGTGATACACCCAGTGTGTTTTGGTGTTAAATGCTAATTGTAAACATAATTTGGTTTACAAGAAAACTCTATTTGGGTCCCTTCTGAATTATCTTTTGTCCCATTCAGTGCCCCCACTCAAAAGAACTTCTAATATTAATTAAAACCCGACCAAATTCAAAGTCACAAATTATCGTTCTTACACAGGGGTCAAAACACTCACGCCTTTCCTTATGAAAAGCCCGAAGCCAACAGTTAGCTTGTTTCCACTTCTCCATAAGCTCCTGCTATCAGTGTGTTACCTGGGGACGACCACAGCACCAAAACTGTGATTAGGCCCTCTCTGGCTAATTAACTGCTCGGGCCACAGTTGGCCATTTGCAGCATTTAATGGAGGGACGATGCCGCAGCTGTCCTTCGTCCGTCATTCATCTGACTCGCGCCCTTTATGCCACGATTTGTGCTATAAAATTTATAAATGGCCAAAACTAGCATGGCATTCATCACTCTCATTAAAGTGACAGAGGATACGGCGGAAAACTGCGTTCTCGTTTATGCAGCAGCCGAGGCTGCACTTTAATTACGAGATGGAGCTCGTGGAAAGCCTTTTGTCCTGGCCGAGGAAATTCCTGGTGATTCCTAGAGAGAGGACCTCATTACGACGGCGCAGTGATACTCTAAAATGCCGCAAGCGCGGCTGATCGCTGTTAATTTTTCCTCTTTCCCGCCTCTACTCCTTTGGTCTCTGTCTATTCAGGGCAACAGGCTGTTTAATTATTTATACCTATCCATTACGGTATGAAAATCGGGAGGACACTAACATGCATACACGAGAAGGAATCTAATATTCCCTCCTAGTGTGTCTAGTTTAGGCTTCAGCTCCCGCCTAACCCATCCCTCTGTCTAGTGGGGAATATTAGCATTCAACTGAATCCTGGACAGTTTGTATTTTACCTAAGCACCAGCATAAACAGCACATCGTGATGGAAATGTTTCATCCATGATCACATGAAATAATTGCTGAATATATTGAAAGGCCTACACTCAAGTACTGTATTTCCTGTAATCGTGGCCCATATTCAATTAATAGGTCTCTTTTAATGACCAGGGGCGTGGTCTCAAACACAGGCTGTGTGGCTGGGCAGCCAGTAATAGATGTAGTACACACAGGTACCACTGGTGGCAGTAGTTACATTTGAAATAGGGGTGGGCGAAACAATTTAACAGTATAACATTTAAATAATTCCCTTTTATTACACACAATTGCTTCAGAAAAAAAAGTCAGTAGTGCAAAATAAGGAACAATGTACCGAAAATATAAGTAAAACAATGTAAACAACACAACAACAGTGGAATATAAAGTCAGTTGAGCAACATAAGTAAACAAAAGCAACAATGTCATTATAAATATGAACTGCTCAGAGGGGGAAATGTTGACTCATACATTTTCCACCTTCTCTTCCGAGTCCCGACGCATTTCAATAACGGCAGCTGTTATTGAAATGCGATGCTGCTGTGATACTGGAGAAACTGTAGCAAAAGCCTCGATGTCATCACGCTAGTACCAATCCGATACCGATGCTAGCATTGGTGTTAGCACTTGCAACTGGACTAGCATTGGAAGAATTTTCAATGAAACACTGTCAAAACAACAGAGAACTTTAGCAGCATGGCGCAAAGAATAAAACTTGACGTGAACTTCAAGGAGAAGGTGTTGAAATGAAAAATACAGGAGGAGAAGCTGCGAAACACTTTAATATTGAACCATGAGGAATTAGTTGCGACACCGGGGAAGGTTACCATCTGATACACTATGGCCATTTTAAGTTGCTGTAAATTTTTCATGTGTGTACAGCACCGTTTTTTTTTTTTGTTGTTTTTTTTTTAAACTTGACCAAGTCAATTTGACCAATGAATGGACCTTGTTTATTTTTCAGAGTTGAAACTGATACAATGGCGTCATTTATTTGTTCGTCCGTTCTGACCACTCATGATTAAGTGTTTATTAATTCTGCCCAGATGCTGTTGCATGTATGTTGTACCTGCCAAAGTGGGGGAATAAAAAATAAAAAAAATAGTAACAAATATACCAGTACGTACCGGTATGAAACAAAGGGACTTGGAAAATAAAAGCCTCCCTCTAATAAAAGCCTGCCTCCAATAATGGCTCGGCCACTACCAGAGGAAATACGGTATTAAAAAAAAAAACAGTCCTGCACTGAAGGCTCGTTTGAGGACACAGACGCCGTAACTTACGTACGTAGCAGACGAGCCTTTTATACTCGCGCGCTCATCAGTGTGACTAATTTTTGTATCTTACCTGCTTGCACCTACGCACCAACATAAACATGCTCATAAAAAGAGAAAAAAAAGAATCCAATAAAACTATACACTCAACTCTCTTCCCGCCCACCCCCTCTTACTCATGCAAGCCCCAGGCGCCACAGTCTCATCCAGTTGTCATGTGTTCATTAGGCAGGAAGAGTGTTGGCTCACTCTGCCCTCATGTGTGCATAGAAATAGTTTAATCTTTTCCTTCTTGAGTAGTGCTGCTGGATTATTTTGAAACTGTTTGATTTCATTTCTACTTTAGGCCATTTTTTTTTTTTTTTACATTCCAATAATTGCATGAAATTCTGCACAAGCACGTTTGAAGAAAGTGCTGTTTTTTTTTTTCTTTTTTAAACAAGTTTAGCACCCAATCTTCAAACTAGTTAACGTTCTGCGCCTGTTTTTTTTTTTTTTTTTCACCCCTCTCTGGATGTTTATTTCCAACAGTGTTCTCTCGTGGCTGTGATGTGACCAGCCTCCGCTTTTCTTTTCCCCCAGCCCTTCCCCGAGGGAGAGCGGACGGCACGTGCGAACGGATCACTTCTGATTAGCGGGGGGCGCGCTGTAGAAGGACGCCCGTAGTGTTGCTCGCCCGAAACAAACAGTGGCGTGGCCTCCCCGGGGAAGGCTGCCTTTTTCTTAGCACAACACAACCCGCCTCCTCTCCCCTCCCTCCCTACCCCCAGAGAAGTTGTGTTATCTCCCAAGTGCTGGTAACTTCAGGCTTTTAAAAATGTGCGCGTTGCTTTTCACATCAGAGGGTGATATATCGTGAGGGAAGGCGACAGAACTGATTTAGGGAAAAGAAGACAGTTGGATTCGGCTTCGTCGAGTCTACTCATAGGACGGCCTTTTTAATTTTGCCGGAGCCTCGCGACGTAAAACTCGCTGTCATTCAACTCTCACTGCAAATTTACATATAAAGTGTCTGATAAGAGTATTTGTGCGTCGCCGACGCACTTTGCACAATTTGTGTCACAACATAAAGGCCGGGAGAAATCCCGACTTTGTTTTGAATAAATATGAATCATGTGGCATTTTTTTTATGTGAGAAGAGGCAGCGCCGAGGAAAAGATACGGGAGGTAGGTAAATAGTGCAGGAGGGTAGGGTGGTGGTGGTGGTGGTGGTGGTGGGGGTGGTGGATGGGGGGGTGGAGCAGAAGCAGGCGACTGATTTGTCTCCGTCCTGTCGGGAGGATTTACGGCGCAAGTGTGTTGAGCCATCAATCAATTGTGGCGCACTCCAAGGACAACTTTGTCTCTTTATGCAATTTGTAAGGCTGTCCAGTCAAATTGATTCCTTAACCAGGAGCCGTCCAGCTCTGAGAGAAGAGTAACCCCCCCCCACACCCCTCCACCCCCCACCCTTGAAAAGCACATCAACCTCTGTTTGCTGTAAAGCAGACAATAAATGATACGACTGTTGAGTGTCAGTGGACAAAATCCAACTGGAAAATAAAGTGGGTGACAAAAAACAACAAGATTAAAAGTGATTGCGAAAGTGATTGATTAAGTGTGATTAAATGGAACTCCTGAAGATTGATGCGTGCGAAGTCTCGGTGACAAATGTTTCTGGCGTTATGATCGTTGTACTCAGGCCTTTGTGGATTACATCTCCAGGAAAGGAAAGGGATTCAATTTACAACCAAAACTCAGCAGTCACATTAGTTGTGCAATCTGTTCGAAGGATTTATTATTTGGGGCGGTAGCCTACACCGGTTCATACCGAATACCGGCATTTCTCTTTCATTACAATATGAATTTTGAATTTTGAATTTTGATCACACAGCGCTGGGAACGCTGCGCCGCGAGACACTGTTTCAGACCGGACCATTTTTAGCGTAGCGCTTCTAAACACGCATGGTGCGACTGTGTCACTGTGAGGCGTGGTGAAGATGGAAAGGTCCCAAAATGAAGCGTCAGAACGAGAAGACTTGTGCCAAATAAAAGGTTCTGTGTCAGTTGTTGGGGGGTTTTATTTATGGTGACGAGATGTCCCCAAGTTCTGGAGACAGTCCCCGTTTTGGATGCCCTGTCCCCCCGGCTATAGCTGTCCCCGAAAATGTCCCCAATTTTAGCTTTATGGATGTTTAAAAAAAAAATGTTGAGCGCAGACAACAATTATTATTGTAGCCAGTCATGCTGCTATTTACATCACAGACATAGCAGTTTAAATATGTTTAAATATGTGTCAGAATAAATGAAACTTGTCCCCATTTCTTCATTTCATCTTGATAATGTTTAATCCTTTATTTCTTTTTTATTTCTTTATCTCCGAGGTGTTCACATATTTCCACATCAGCAGGCAGTGCTTACACAGGGCCATGCAAACCTGTTTTACTAGTAGTGTGGGATTATTGTGCAATATTTACTCATCATCGCAGTGAAATAGTCCATCCTTACTCAATCTACTGCATTAATTCCTTTCTCAACCAGTAGGAAATGTTGTGAACACGTGATATGCATGAAAAAATAAAATAAAATACAGCGTTTCTGTCAGAATTTTGAAAAATACTGTGATATACATTTGTGGTCATGCCATCCCCGTATCTTCGAATATTATGATGCATTAGAGAAAAGGTGTCTCAGAGTTGTGACCTGATCTTATTTCAGGGTTTGATCTGCACCTGCTTAACCTAATCACGAATAAAAAATAGAAATTATAGTTTGTTCATCAAATTTGTGTTAATTGTCCAAAATTGCTGCAGATTTAAAAATAAAAAAGACATATTGAACTAATCATGTATAAGATTCTCTTGTGCTGACTGATGTTTTCCATCATTTGAGTTTTTGGGAACAGGTTTAATATATTTTTTTCCTTTATTCCCATAGTTTGTTTAATTCCATTTCCCAAGGTCCTTGGTTCGGTTTGATTCAGTGGCAATAAATAGAAAATATTAGTTTTTGAATAGTTTTACTTAAAACTTAAACAGATGTGGTTCTAGAGATCTAGAGAATCCTGGCTCATCTTACATTTGACTTTCATGAAGTTCTTCTCTGTCCTCATTTTAAAATGAAATCATATTTATATTGATATTTATGAATTGAATATTGATTTGAATGAAGAAGGACATATATATGTATATATACATCATATAAGTTAACAGTGTTTTGCCTCAATTTTATCTGATGATATGAGCTTTTGCCTGTTTGCCAAATTGTGCCAACTTAAAAAAAAATAAAAATAACTATGAGAGCGATACTGGAGGAAGCCACAACTCGTCGTTTCCTGCTGAGTGTGCACTCGCTCTTCTTTCATGTCGACCGCGTGGTGATTTGGGACGTTTAGCGGACAATAGAGAGCGATTACAAAAACAGGCTGTACACTTGAATAATTGATGCCGGAAATCGTGCTCAGCTTTTCAGAATTCATAATGATACCTCCTTATCCTTTGCCCCATCGCAGTCACCCTTTACATTTTCACATTTCTGGAGATGTGCCCTGACCCTAAGCAAAACCACTACTTAATTGACCCAACGTTAAGCCAAGTCTTCATGATAAAATACAATCTCTTACGTTATAGGGACGTATTTTTCATCCGGGAGGGACGCGAGTCCCCACAATGTGACTGCATAAACACATTTATGTCCCCACAACATGAGTAATACAAGCACATAAACCCCAAAATATCTCATTTATATTCAACCACCTACGATCAGCTGCTGTGACTTGCCTGGGTGCAGGGATCACATTAATGTGGAAATAATAATAATAATAATAATAAAAAAAATACAACGTGAATGGCACATGATGAATGACATGCCTGAGCAAATGTCTTGCATTTAATGTGGTCTTTAAAATGTTAGATTAGCATCCCCTCGTTTTTTGTGGCGTGAGGAAATTTAATCCAGCAGAAACGTTTGGTTCCTTTCAGCTCTCGGGAAAGGACTAGAAACATAAATATAGAAACAAATTGAGTCAAAGATTATCTAATGGAGCGTGCGTCAGTGCAGTTTGTCACAAGCTTTATGGAGGTGTTGCTCAGTGGCCACAGTTCTGCCACTGTCGAAACCGCTTTAGTTTCCGAACAGCTTTCGGTTTCGGTAGTGTTGCGGCGTTACTTTGCTGTTCATCCAAGACATGAAAACATTCTGCCACCGCCAGTGAGCCTTTTGACAGCTGGGACGAGGCACATATCATATCCACATGAAGAATGGCTGAATATGTGACAACAAATAGCCTGAAAATATAGTTCATTTCAGTTTGATCAGGGCGGGAAAAAAAAAAGATTCAATCTGAGGGCTGTCTGACAAACAGCACCACCACATGTCAGTCCTGCTGCACATTTCGCGTGTGATAAGGGGAAATCTAGAGGTAAAGAGATCCAATATTAACGACAGTGGCTTCTTTCACAGAAGAGATCTTTTTGAATGTGACATCCCTCGCTGTCATAGCAAGATGTGAAAAATATGGGTATTCTCGGGCCTGGACGATGGATTCTCATCTAAAAATGATGAAACTTAAATATATTTTTGGGTCAATTTCCATCCAAAACAGTATTTTTTTTTTTTTTTTTGACTTTTCCAGTGCATTCAGCACCATCCAGCCCCTGTTCCTGAGAGACAAGCTAAATAGGGATGGGAGTGGACTCGCACCTCATTTCCTGGATAGCAGTCTATCTCACTGGGAGACCTCACTGTGTCAGGTTGGGGAACTGCACATCAGGAACTATGGGCAGCACCACTGAGTGTGCTCTCCTCTGTGGAATTCACCCTGTCCACATCAGACTTCAACTACAACACGGAGTTATGTCATATGCAGAAGTCCTCAGATGACACTGCAACTGTGGAGTGTATCAGGGATGGAGAAGAGCAGGAGTACAAGAACAACTTCGTCTCATGGTGCGAAGCAAACCACCTTCGGCTCAAAACTAAAGAGACGCTAGTGGATTTCTTGAGGGCCGTGGTCATACCTGCAGCCTGTAACCATCAACGGGGAGTGTGTAGAGGTGGTTCAGACCTGTAGGTACCTGGGTCTACAGCTGGATTATAAACCGACTGGTCGGCCAACATAGCCTCAGTATACAGAAAAAGTCCAGAGCCTTCTCTATTTTCTTAGGAGATTAAGATTGTTTAATATCTGCTGGAAGCTGCTGGACATGTTCTACCTTTCTACGGCGTAATGTGCTGGGGAGGCAGCACTAAGAAGAAGGTCACCTCACGGCTGGACAAACTGATACATAAGGAGGGCTCTGTGGTAGGGGCACAAGGACCCCGAACAAACACTGGGCCATCATGAACAATGACCACCACCCTCTACGCAACACCATAGTCGGGCAGAGAAGCTTGTTAAGTGACAGGCTGCTAAGACATCATCAGTGGTACAAAGATCATCCAGTGTTACTCTGTGTAGACCAGCCAATGGTTGCTACTGTTTGGAGCTGTAACAGCTGTAATAAAGAAATAGCATTAGTTTAACAGTTAAGCTGTGGTAGTGGTTAGTGGTAAGAATATTTATTAAAGTAATGAGCATTGACTAAAGCTGATGGTTTCAAGCTGAAAGTTGAAGTTAAGCGTGAAGTCGACAGAGGAACGTCATCAGTTAAGTTTGGGTGAAGATCTTGTGCAGATTCCCAGTGTACAGTAAAAAAATGGAGCTTCAGCTGGAGTATGAATCAACACTGAAGACAAAGCAAAAGAGCGATGCAGCTGGAATGGGACACATCCCGTTTACCATTGAATCCATACGTGGGAGACGCTTTTCCTGTAAACCTACTTTACCTCTTCTATGTTGAGCTGCATTTAAGAGTTGACTTTCTCAAGGGAGACGTGATGAATTTTCATCAGTCTGAACGTGTCTCTAGACACTTGTAGTAGGCTACAGTGTGAGACATGTCTTCCATAAGCCTGACAAGAATTCAGGAGTTAATTTACATGTCACACTGCGACTGAAAAACCATACCAGAACAGCCTTTCCTGTGAGCGTTTCTAATCGGTGAACTGATTTCTGATCTACAGTCCTGGCCCTCCCAACCTGCCCAGTCGTTGTCCATTCTCAGCAACTCCATAATTTTCCACTCTTCTCACAACAGAGTCCTTCTTACATTCATAATTGATAAGAATCCGCTTACTCACCTGTAACCAGCTCTCACTGCTGGCATAGTTGTCCGTCTGCTCTTTTTTTGTCTTTTCAACAGTAACTTTGAGGACACTTTATACCCACAAAACTCTTCTATAATTAATCATTTAAATGCTGGCTCTCTCCTCTTTATCCAGTATCAATCTTGCATGTGTCATGCACTCCCTATATGTATCATGTAAACCTGCTGCATGTATTCTTTATCCAGATGCCTGTATGAATACTGCAGCTCCCTTTCTCTGTCGGCCTCAAGAAGCATGGGTCCCACGATATTAGCTGGTTTCTGCTCAAGGAATCTTCCCGTTTGCTTTGGGGTAAAACATCTTGAGACAACTTTGATTGTTAATACTGTTATATACTGATACGGATTACGCTGGCCTGTGTGAAGTTTCATAAGAACCATTTAAAATCTGGTATTACAAATACACTTGATTTGAAGTTCTTTCAAATCTCTCTTTTCCATCTCTTTAAGGCAGACTGATGCAAGATGATTCTGTGTAGCTTTTGTCCACTGTGGTTTTCAAGATTTTGTTTTGTTAATTATTTATCTAATGAGAGTACACAGGTGCAAGAGGACACAAATCCAGATGTATTTGTACTAGGAGTGGGAAAAAGTATTGATATGGTAATATATCATATTATGGAAATAGATCATTTGGAATATTATTATTATTGTCATCTGATGTACATATATACAACTTTTATTTTAAGCTGCATTTAAAATTTCTCAGTGAACTATTTAGAATGTTGCAATATCATAATATCGCAATAATCTATCGTATCGTGACTCAGGTATCGTGATACGTATCGTATCGTAATAATAATTTGTACTGATCAATAAATAAAAGAAGTTTAGAATCAGGAAGTGAAACAAAAATAGAGAAGTCTTCATATTGTTGCCACTATCTATAAGTGAAACAACCAACTTTTCCTTGCTATTACTTTGTGTACCTATTGCTGGAAGTATTTTGCTAAATGTGAACGTGAAAGGTTATGACAGTGTACTCTGGGAAAGCAAAAAAAAAACAAGTATTTGAATAAAGATTGAGAGAGAGCAAGCGTGCGCCAGGAGACACTTTACCATGGTGATTGGACGTACATTACAAAGGTTAATCAGTGACTTTGCCACGAGGCAGGTTTGTTTTTTGGCATTCAGGTAACAGCAGGACACCATAGTTTAAAAATGGATTATTTGGGCATGGTTTCCTTATGTCGCAACGAAAATACTGTGGGATAATTTTGTCCTGGATATGACAAATACACGTGACCGTCATGTATAAAGTGAAGCGCGGCTATAAATGTGTCGAAGGACTGCGGGTGGAGGGAGTGATTTTAAAAACTGTCGTGCGCCGCTGTGTTGATGCACATGGTTTTTCCGTAATTGGTCTCTACGGGCAGATTCGATTACCTTCGATTGCCTGTGAAACCTACAACCTTTTTTTTTTTTTTTTTGTACCAGCTAGTTCTCTAACTCCTTCCTAGGGCTTGGGGGATTTCATAAAGGAGAAATGAACAATTCATGGAGCTCAACTGTGCTCTGGTTTTTAGCCACCGGCTCCCTGTTCTGCCCCCTGGCGGGAAATGACAGAAAAATAAGACATTTTGATCAAAAAAAAAAAAAAAAAAAAAAAAAAAAGCTCCATCCAGACAATTGGGAAGCAGAGGTGCCATTCTGCCACATCCCCCTTTCTAGGCTGTACACTTGGATAAAGTGTGATGTCCAACTGCTCAGCTCAGAATAGAGTTCCTGTCTAAAGCGCTGGACATCACAGCCAGCGCTGCCTGTTCTCGCTCCATTAGAAAGTTGGTCTTTGTTCGACTCGGCGTCTCACCGCTTATTTGACATTCTGCTCACCTGTGCATTTGCCAAGCGAGGCATTGTGCTGCTATCGATTGGCCGAGACCCGGTCAGTCAGGAAGAGTGTGTGCCCACCAGGTTATCAGTGATATCACTCCTCAGAAAAGCAGCGTTTGCCTCTCCCCTTCCTTATCGATAAGTTGGGGAGTGCATTAAGTGTGGCTGCTCGGTCTGATTTATTGAGACACCGGAGCGTCTCTCCGTGCACCCCCCCCCCAAAGGCAGCGGGTAACAATCCGGTCTCACTTCCTTTCCCCCGCAAACAGTGTTTATTTACTCACTCTCAGGGAGCCAATGAATGCGGCTCTGACTGACAAACAATCTCATGATGCAGCCTTCATGTCGGGACTGGATTTTTTTTTTTTTTTTTTTTTTTTTTCTTTCCTGCCTCTTCCTTCCTCCAGAATATCTCAGTCAGATGTCAGTCCCTTTTCCCTAGCCATGGGCCCTGTTGACACAGGAATCCGTCACTTCTCACATGGGTGGGGAGGTGGGGGGGGGGTGGGGGGGGGCGGAACATGTTGGCGGCCATTACTATTCATGAGGCAGTGTGATCCACTCTGTCACCCGTTGTCAGCGAGAGGTGTCTGTCTGCACCGCCGCTCCCCTTACTCTCTTTATCAGCCAGGGGTGGCTAATGAGAAGCACCAGGTTAATACCACCACTAGAACAGCAATGGCTTTAAAACCTCTTAATTCATTTAGACACTGCTAATTGAAACCCATGTGAACTACACTCTGGACGCCATCCATTTTCCTGCGAGCCTCCGCTGAAAGGGGGAAAACGCGTACGCGACTTGATCTACTTTTCCAAAGTGATGCCAGGATTAACTCACCTTGAACCCCAGCGTTTCCCTCCCGAATTTGCATCTTTTCTATTTCGGAGCGTCTCCCAGCCTTCGAACACGAGAAGTCAGATTAATTAAGTCTTTATGGGAAATGTTAGAAGACAACCACGACCAAGTGCTACACTCAGAAACCGGGAGTGACACGCCGCACCAAAAATAACCAGCTTTAGATAGAAGCGTCTTAGTCCAATTAAAGCGAGTAAAAACAGCAGCCATGACTAAGACTAGACAACCTCCTGGATGCGGTGGTGTAAATTAAAAACTCTTTTTTGCGCCTCACAGTTGTCAGACTTGACTTAGTCATCCTGTACTTGAGTGTTTAATCAACATGCAGAAAGCACTCCTGGCTTGTTGACTACAACCAGCTCTGACTCTGCCGCCTTCCGCCTCTCCTTAGCCCCCTCGCGCATTTGTCCTCGCCGCTTTTGTCATTGCTGCGGGAAATGAATATTGACAAGAGCGAGAGGGCGCTCTCCGTGCCGCCCGCTCGGTCAACCCGGCGCACCCGACACCTTGAGGCTTTTCTGTCCCTCACTTAGTGTGAAATAGGTGAGCGCGATGCGCGCCGACTTCTTTTACTGCCGCCCGTGATGCATCTTTATGCCGCACTTAAGGGCCGCGGTCTAATGACGGGAGATCATTCTACCTGCCTTAAATGCAGCTGTAAATATTCAAATGAGCAATCATCAGTCGGCGGTATGAGAGATAACGGGTCCATCTTTTACCTGCCCCTTCTTGTGCGCGACAGCAGGATATATTTAGTCGGCGGCGGCGTCGTCCCTAAAAGCGCTCGATTTTGCAGCATAAATTTTCAGCAGACGCGCGCTCCCTCCCTGCGCCCGCAGAGGCAAATGCTTATTCATTTACCCGTTTGTCATTTCAATAGTTATTTTATGGCGGTGCTGTATTAATTGAACTGCTTCTACTGCACAACAATTCAAGGCCCAGTACATCTATTACAAAGGGGAGTGCGCCGGAAACGTTGCTGAACAGGCCCACAAATCAGCCTGAGCTGAGAGGGGAACCTCACAATAATGTAACACAATCGCACTAATCTTTCATTTGCAATGTGCTCCTTCCTCAGCCATGCAAGGAAAATGTCTTAAAAGCCCAAAGTGGCTGTGGTGGAAGAATCGGATTTTGTTGCACGGGAGTTCCACTAGATTACCGTTCGCTTGGAGTTGTTGTTGTTGTTGTTTGGCTTCACGAGAGGAAATAGCCTATATGTTAAAGAAGATTACTCATCATCGGAGCTGTCACTTTGGGGGGAGGTTGTGTAAGATAGTTTTTAAAGTTTTTTTTTTTTGAATCAGTTTATAAGGAGGGTGAGAAATGTGAAATATCCGGAAGATCCTTATTATAGCCTATAATCGTCATGGTAGGGGTGGTGGGTCAGGGAGTGATCTCCTCCACGCTGTCTGTGTCTGAATGTACTCGCTAATATTTGCTGCTTTACATCTAAGCAAGCAAGTGCTTTTACACTTTTTTTTTTTATTCGTTTCATACTGCTGTTTGTTTGTTTGGTTTTATTATTACTAGATTTATATTAAGACTGGCAGCACATACAGATGTAGGTTTTCAGACTTTGGGTGCTTTACTGCACGTTTCACAATCTAACAAATGGAGGAAAAAAAATAAAACATTGAAGAATTTTTGAGTAAAGCTTACTTAAACCTTTTTTTCTTAAGGGACTATCTTCAAGTTTAATGTAAACTACAGATCACATCTATTCATTTCATTTTGCAGACAGAAAACTGGTTTAACTTCAGTTCAAATAGTTTTAATAAAGTGGAAATCATGAAATGAGAAAACTCAAAATGTGTTAACCTACAGGAAGTCTTGTTTTCAAAGAATGAAATATGATGTGTAGTAGGAGAGTACTGAGTTGGATAAAACCTGCAGTCTCATCCACAATGTCACTAAATCCTTCACTTTGAATCTTTTAATAAAATTACGCTCCTTTTCACTCCGTTTTGGTCTCCACCACCAACTCCTATTCTTCTGTACTGTATGAATGTTCCCACTGTATTCACCAAAACTAAAAGAACGATCAAAAGGCGGTGACAGATTTAACAAGAAACTATCTGTAACCTATCTGTGAGGTCCTCAAGCAACACGTTTTGCACAATTTGTCGTGGGATTACAATTGGTTGTCGTCTTTTGCGCCTTTTCCCCAGCCATTCAAGTGCCGCCCCTGTCCACTTTTATCAGTCCCCTGCCTGTTATCGGTGGCGTTGCTCAACATCACACATTCAAGTCATGAAGCTTTAAGACATTTTTCGTTAAATTTGTTTAAATAACACTAATTTATCTTACATTTAGATTGCGGCTTAACAGCGTTTTGAGTTCTCATTTTCTTAATAAAGCTGGTAGGGGGAAGAGGAAAAAAAAAAAAAGCCATCAGCCTCTTGTTCGCTTTGCTGCTTTAATTCATCTGTTATCTTCTGAAAGACTTAATAATACTTCTGTGACTCAGCATCCCGTTCTCT
This sequence comes from Mugil cephalus, assembly GCF_022458985.1. Lineage (NCBI taxonomy): Eukaryota > Metazoa > Chordata > Actinopteri > Mugiliformes > Mugilidae > Mugil > Mugil cephalus. The sequence continues at coordinate 41,372,802 of NC_061770.1, forward strand.
AAAACAAACAACATGCTCCAGAGCTGATGGGGACATCCAATTTAACTGCCATCTTAATGGAATCTATAATAAGCGCAGGGGCACAATAATGGCAAAGCACTGCATCTTCTGATAACGCAGCAAGCATCAAAACCCCTGCGATCACCAGACAAGTCCAGTTTTCCCCTCAGAGGAGGGAAGAACAAAATGTCTAGATGTCATTGTCAAGTTGTGGGTAACGCATTCCCCGCGGGCTCCTCGCAGGGGGCCGCCTCGGCTCTCCAGCGGCCCTCGCGCCATATAGAGGTAATCTGCAGTCTGCAGCACAGGGGCTCCTCTGCATTTCCTTTCGCACACTTCTGAAACCTCCCCCCGACTTTAATTTCACGGGCACCTGTTCCCTCATGCGCTCGTGGCAAAAGAGTCAAATCACAGACTTTCATATAAGAACTGGGACCGAGCCAGAGGGCGGAGAGAGAGAGAGAAATGCCTTCACTGCGGGGCCGCGCTATATGATGAGTCTGTCTGGTGCTGACATTTGAAGCGATGTTTCACAGAAACAAATTTGGGCCAATGTTCGTCATCCGAAGCGGCCCCGCTGCAGTGTGTGGCAGGTTCGGCGCGCGTGCACGGCGTGAAAACGACGCGGCGTACGGGGGACCTTGTCCATTACGGGGGAGCCACGGGGGCCGCAGATGCTTGATGAGGTAGAACTCGGCCGTAGAAGGAGTGTTGCTTAAATTACTTCTGCGCTCTGGCTTCCTTCTCGGATCTCCTGGAGGTCAAAGGAGAAAACGAACCCATAAACGGACCCAGGAAGCCCAAAGAGTTCAAAGTTGTCCGAAAGCGGCGAAAGACTTGGCGCGACTTCGCGCCGGGCGATCAAACAGGCCGGGCAAACGCCGGCCCGAGCCGCGGCACGCGCGCCCCGATGAACCGATAGCGACTTTGGCTCCTCCGCAGATATTCAAATGAGATCGCATGAAAGCCAGAGGAATGACAGGCGAATGGACACAAATCGGGTTTCATTTGTTTACTCTTCTGCAATTGTGTTAGCTGCCGCCGCCACCACCACCGCCACCCACCGCCACCCACCCCCTCCTCCCCTCCTGGCTCCGGAGGTAATGATTGTGGTGGGACCAGATTAAAGGCTGTAGTCAGCTGTTTAGTGGGGCTCTGCTAACAGAGATTAGCGGCAGCTGCTTGGCGACGGACTCGCAGCAGGATGAAGGAAAAAGGAAGAATCTCGGCGGATGGGCTTCGTGGTCTCGGGCCACGCGGCCACCTCGGCGAGCACGAGTCCCGACGACAGGAGGCGGTATGAGCACGGAGGATCGGCGGGCTTTCGTTTCCGTCGGGCTACGCGAGAAACGCAGCTCACCAGCTTGTAGTCTTTCCCCTCCACTCCCCCCACTCCCCCCCTTCCTTTCTTCTCCTTTCGCTCCTTCTTGGTGGTGTACGCATGGCGAGTCATTGCAGATGTTGCCCGTAATGATGCAGACGGCGCACACAATCACACGGAATGGAAGTGGAAGCTAGCTGAAATTAGTAAAAATTACTTTCTCATTACCTCCCTCATTGCTCCTGTAAGTAGTCTGAGTTTCCGCACGATTAGGAGAACGAGCCGTGGAGCACCGGGCCTTGCCACATTCAACACACACACACACACACACACACACACACACACATTCGCACACACAAGGAGAAAAAGTAAGTTAGGTAAGCCTCACTTCCTGATCCACTCCTCACCTTACACCACCTCTCCGCTAACCGCTGAACAAGCGCCATGTCAAAGACGGGACTGTTAGGCTGCGCGCCGCCGTGTCATGCTTCACATTTGACCCTTTTAAAGTATTAACTTTAATGTTTCGACCGCTCAAGCGTCAACCTTTACTTTGGACCTGACGGGAACTAATTATTGCATGAGCTTCGGTGAATGCGCTCTGTTCACTTATTTCTGGGAAGCCCGGGGCCAAATACATTTGAATAAATTCGCATGGTGAAATTACCTGTTTGGCTCGTAGGTTATAATGAGTGATACACAGCGCGCTGGCGCCTCTTGTAGTCTTTTACAGCGCCGTGATACGGTTTTAAGACGGACTCCCGGGTTACTCGTGCTAGGTTTACGCACGCGTGGACGCTCGGAAAGCTTTGCGGTAGAACAATGCACCCGGAATGGCGTCCCTAAAAAGCTGCCGCCGGGGCTGGAGGACTTAAAAGGGTGTATCTGGCGCGGCTGAGTAATGGATCGCTTCGAGATGGTCCGGAACAGTAGTGTGCCAGGATCGCTTTACTCGAAACCCAGGAACAGAGAAAATGCAAGGTCCGCACAAAGCGCTGCAACAAGAAACCCGGAAACTGTTAACTCGTGAACCACAGACAAAACTTAGCTTCTTTTTATAGGAATGATCATCTTTTTTAATTTTTTATTTTTGTTCCCCCCCTCCTTTTTCTTTGCTCTGAGTGTAGCGTGCAAGGTGTGCTGTGTAAATCTAGGACATGGCACCTCGCCCAGGAAGGCGTTGATAATGTAATGAGTTGCTCTGCAAGAGAAGATATGAATTAGAGAATGGGGGTGGGGGGTGGAGGGGGGTGGAGGGGGGTGGGGGGGGGGGGGGGACTGTCCTTCTATATTTGCACTGTGCACCGTGTTCCAGAGCCAACAGAAGCTCCTATTTGTTCTGCTCGCATCGATTCTTGCACCTTGTTAGTCATCTCCAAATTTGCAAAAAAACACAGGTCTAATCTAATTCATCAGTATAAATAAAGCCGATACTTTATTTATATTTATGCATAGTAGTCTCCTCATTATCGCATTAGAGGCTGGTAATGTAATCGTACTGTCGGGGACGGCTTCCGGAGAGTGACACGTCAGAAGCTGTGATCTTTTTTTAGGTCCGGGGAACAATATTACACCCGTAAAATTAGAACTTGTCCCCCAGCCAAAAGCGGGCCCACGACTTTATGTAGGGTACGGCTGTTTTAGCACCTATCCCCGGCTGCAGGGACCTCATACAGTGTCAGATGTGTCATGCACCGGCTCCTTCCAACTGCGTGGTATTTCTCTCCGCTGCGCCTGATGCCTTGTAAAGCACTGCCCAAAATAACTTCTCCACTGGAATGCTGGAATAGGAAGGAATCGTGCTCATCCAGACGCTCTCTGGGAACCCACGCGTTTTATCCCGAAATACTCTGCCTTGCGTCACCGCTGGACGTTTCCATAGCTTTTCTTTTTTTTTCTTTTTTTTTTTGGAAGGGGTGAGGTGGGGGGAGTGGGGTGTGCCAGCTCCGGAAAGAGCACGAATCTCAGTTAGATTGTGCCAAGTTCTCATGGTGTGGAAACACTTGCCAGCTGACTTCCCTCCATGTAAATGAAAAGGGGCTGTTTTGGCTCGGTCGCAAGTTTGAGTCAGCTGAACGGGACTGCTGATCTCTGATAAGAAAGCTGTTTCCCTACGCATCTGGTTGGCAGTTTAAAGCGGCCAGAAGTACGTCTATCTGTTCAGTGCACCTCATCATTTTGTGGACATTTATATGCACTATGCTACCTTGTTGCTACCGGTTAGTGGGTAATATTTGCTTTTTTCTTGCAAGGTTTCACAACGCCTGCATTTCTACCTAAATAAAACTAGTCGCTGTAAAGTGACAGTGGCTCTGGTTCTTGCTCTGGTGTGAGAGATTAGTAGCTTTTCTGTTTTCTGCTTTAATTAAAAAAAAAATCTCTGATCGCCGCTGTTCTCTGATCTCTGTGTGAACTCCTAATGAAAACAGTTTAATGCGCCGTTCACTAGTGTGGCTAATAAACTAGCGAGTGAGTGTACGTTGAATACAACACGACTTTAGAGTGTCAATTCTGCTCAACCATGTTGGAAATCATCCAATAAAGTTTAAAATAAGGGATTTTTTTTAATATAATGTTGAGCGTTACATCTGAAAAGACTAAGAGTGTGACGTCTGCTCGCTCTCGTGGCCGCACAGCTGGCTAATCGCGGCGTGAAATGGGTGTGAATGTCAGAAGTAACAGATATCGGATGTCATCAAACGGCGTCTTTTTGAGCGGAAACTGACCTTTTTTATGTGCTCTACGTAGTCCGGCGGCTGTCAGGCTTATTACGCTGTTAGTTGAGTCAAATATTTTGATTAATATTCCCAGACATTATTGGTTTAGCTCTGACATGTGACAATTGGCGCATAAAAAGTAATATATGTAACCCTAACCCTAAATGTAAAGTCTATAACTATGAATATAGATAACAATACTTTACAAAACTAATAAATGACTACTAACATTTAAAAGAGCCTCCTTGGTATCCGCCCTCCCCAGTAAATGTGTTCCTATAAGGATATAGCCAGAGCTGTTAATCCTCAAGGACTTGGGTTCACACAGAAACAACAACTATCAGGCTTCTCCTCTGGCAGCAAGAGATGACCAATAAACGATTAATAAACGTCATTTTTTTTTTTTTTTTAAATGTCCGCGAGGGTATTTTGTAGAATAACTGATAATTCAAGACCATCTGTGATTACAAAAGTTGCTCTCCCTCCCAGTGTTCACCACGTTCGCTCAGCCGGACCTAATTAATTTGGTGTAGAGCAGATTCTTTCCTTATTTTTCTAATTAAAGTGTCTCTAAAATCAGAATCAGACTACGTCTCCAAATTGTTCTCGGTGGATGGATACGCTCGGATACTTGCAGTGAGTTTAAGCGCCGGCGATATCTTTACCATCTGATGGCACGTGTGCATTTACTGTGAATCAGCCGAATATACTATATATATATATAATTCATTTAACTTAAGTATTGTATGTCAGCACAGGGTTTCCGATACAATGCTTAATACTAGGGCGACCCGCCAAGGCCTGATTTAGTCCGAGTCGAAATATTTTTGCACATTTCGAGCTACATTGCGCCTGCAACACACACCAGGCGCTCACTCACTTTGCAGCCCACTGAATTCAACCTGACGGAGAAAACGACACGGACGTCTCACGTAGCATGTAGCATGTGTTGTTCAGTCATAAAAATTCGAAAAGAAACTGACACTTTTTAAAAGGGAGTTGGTCGAAACCCAGAGGAAATGACTCCAGATGTGACATGAATTAGCTCAACTTTGTTAGTGTTACCTAGCAAAGCAAAGGTAGCAAAGGTAGATTGGCATCAACTATTTAATATAAATTAGATGTATTTGCTGGAATTTTATTTAATGTTACATACGTTTCTCCATAAGAGGCCACGTGTCAACGGTTTAGTACAACTGTAACCTCACAGTCTGCTGAAGTTTGTCGCTAATTACAACATCCACGTAACTACGTACTACCTAATCATATTTTATTAGAGGCCTTTTATGGGAAATACTACAGCACACTGCCGCCCTTAAACTGATCAGAACTGACATTTTGGCATTACAAACTGAGTCCTCACTCCTGTAAAGGGTTGGTTGCCCTGATTCATCTGTGAACAGGCCTACAAGCTGTTGATATTCAAATAATCTTAACCCGCAGCCTCGCTCCATCCCGCCTGAACGACGGGTTACGTCGGTTAATCTGCATTATGAGGTCACCCAAAGAAGACCGGCATTTTACCCGCGCGAGCCGCCTCCTTGTCGCTTTGTGTTTGCGATTCCAACCTATGTAAATAAGGGAGCTCTGCTCTCCTGTTCCGCACTGCTTCAGAATTTGTTTAGGATTAGAAATCTCATTTTGCCCCGAGCCCCGCTTGCTTTAGATCAGTCAGCTCATCTGCAGATCTCGGAGCAGATAAACACCGCCCGTTCTCCGGGCCTCAGCGTTTTTTTTTAACATCCCGCAATTTGCCGAGAACCGGCGTGCTCTGTTCCTGTCACATCACAGGGCCGAACGGGGGTGCAAGCGGGGGGGGGAGCGAGGAGGCGTTGGCACACCTGCAGGTCGTGACAAGTGTGCAAGGCATGGCAGAATGAGTAAGCGCTCCAGGGGTTATCTACCTAATTTCAAATCCATTCTGGGAGGGAAGCCTGAACGCTATTCCCATCTTTACAGAAAGATTTAGAGCGAGTCAGTTGACAGGGCAAAAAGGCAAGGACAGCCTTTGTGTGGGAGATGAGTGACAAAATGAGTCATGGCCGTCAGTTGGGTTATGGAGTGTGATGAGGAACAAAGAGACTGTACTCCTGTCAAAGAGAAAAGCTATTAGGCCAAGTCTCACTCCACCTATCCTCACCGCTGGTCCTAGATTTCAGATTTTGCGGTGACAAATGGGAGACTATCTTTAAGCTGTCTAACTTAAATAATGTCACAGGGCTGGGTTTTTGTCATAAAAGCACAGGTATTGCTAGGAATAAGTTATTTTATTTTTTTCCAGCCTAAAATCTTTTTTTTTTTTCATGAAAATGAGCGGGGAAGGGGGGAAAAAACGAGATGCTAAAACAAGCAGCTGAGTGATGTCTCCTGCAGCTTTTGTTTTGTCACACTTCTCAGGTGCTGTCATGCATGGCTCCCCAACACTGTGCCTGGCCCGTGGTGCTATTTCTGGGTGCCGAAATGTGGCTTTGTTACATCATTTTTTTTTTTTTTTTTTATTTCTTATAATACGTCGCAAACGCTTCTCGGGTCCTCCACCTTGACGCCGCGCAGAAACTGGGGCTGGAAGCGGCCCCAGTGCAGAGCACTGAGTGTACTCACTTTGCGCGGCGCGCCAATCTGTCGGGGTTGAGTCAGAACGGCCACCCGCGAACCGCTTCCTCTGCATCGACGCAGGCCGGCCGCTCGCTGCGAGGCGGCAGCCGCTAATCTAGCATAACGGGGACTGAAAATGAAGCGGACCAGAAGAGTGGCAAGGTATTAGCATTTGAGCGTGGCGCGCAGGAGGGAAAAGCTTTTTGCCAGCCCACTGCATCCATATGGCATTAGCGCATAAAATGCCGCTGTTGACATTTCGGGAGGCTCGTGCCTCTTTAAGTGCAGGGCGTCGATACCGGAGCCATTAGAGAGGGTACTTGATCCCGTATTTATGGCGAAACAGTCGAGCGGCGCCCTAGCCCGAAGGATTCCGGGTTCTGTGACTCCTGCCGTTATCCTGAGCTGTGAGAAATGTAATGAGGAGGAGCTCGAGATCCACCTGAACGTCTCTCAGCTTGGGAGAGTTCTCGTATTTATGTGGATTTTAAACGTGACCACTGCAGGATTATACCACTTCCTCTTAGCTGTTTGATGCATCCTGTTGCAAATCCTCCTCCTTGATGGAACCAACAAATTAAAGCTGCTTAAAGGTCAGTTAAAGGTGACGCTACGCTCATCAGCAGCCCCCAGGTTCCTCCGCGGTTCCTCGTATTGATTTTAGGTTTTCAGTGCCAAAATAAACATTTATTGTATTTTGTGGGGATTTTTCATTCAAGTGGTAACATATCTCTACGAGATTAGAGCTTGATTGCACGTTAAAACATTTTGCCTCGGTTTTTGGCGGTGGCACAATTGCACAATTAACCAATTGATTGGTCTAAATCAGCTGTTTCCTTTCGGAGCTGGTTTTACGAAATGAAAATGGGTGAGGTCTACTCATATTTGGTAGCGTTTATTCTCATATTCTCGTTTCAGCCCAAACAAGCGCGCTGAGCTCGTTTTGCCTGAACATTTTCAACATGTTGACGCTGGTATGTGTCTTTTTTTTTACTTGTCTGGCGCTGCAAGGAGTCCACAAGAGCAGCACAGACTGGAGTGCATCCCCCCAGGTTCACTCTTCTGGAGTCATTTAAATGTTCGTCTGTCAATCTTGTTCTGAACTTTGGTTTTATGACATTCATGTCAGAAACGGCTGACTCGCAGAGGTGCGTAGGCCCAAACAAAGCAGACATTTCGAGAGCTGCTCGGTGACGATTCTCCGCTAAGCTCAAGGAATGCTGAGAACGCCGCCGAGACTTAAACTACGCGTCGTTTTGAAGGTTTATAACCTCAATTTCCGTTTTAACAGGATTCAACGCGGAAGAGTTCACCCGTTTGTCCTGAAATCGCACTTGCATCCGCATCCATGAAAGGGTTTGGCCGTAAATGCGATGACGGGCGAGATTTCTGTCGTCCTGTTTTGGTCCCCGAATAACGTTTCAGTCATGGCTTTTTTGTGTGTCGTCGGGAGGTTTGTTGTTTTCCAGTCGTTTATCTAGTGTCATGAAAAGTTGGACTTTGAGGAAACAAAATTCTTTTTTTTCCATTCAGTGATAATGGTAGAAAATAGTATCTGTTCAGCCTCTTGTTGCTATGGACACCTGCCGCTGCCATCCTCCTGGCCAAACAAGTTTGCTGAGGGACCCTTTGGTGAACGACGCGTTATAGACCCCTGGTTTAAATTTACAGGACAGCAACCTAGTAGACTTCAGTAGTCTGTCACTAGTCACAGGAGCTCGTACTGTGTGTTTGCCATTTGGTCATGAAACCTGTGATCAGAATCTTTTTTTTTTCTTTTTTCAGCGTTTCGTCTCGTTTTGAAGCGAGAATCTTGGACTTGGATCAAACCGTCATCTCAGGCAACACAAAAGCAATTCCTTAAAGAGACTGATGCTTACATTAACCTAGTCCTCTCTCGGATACGATGTGAATTGTGTCTGCTGTAATCATTTGAAACAGTTTTATGGGCTGCTGACACTTTTGGTTTATCTTGTTGGAGATTGATTTACGTTGTCAAGTCAAAAAAATAAAAAATAGTTATATAGGGCTTAAGCCCTCACACTGGCCTTAGGTCCAGGCTAGAAGTCGGTCAAAGTACAGCATAACAATGTTAGTCATAATCTAAATAATCTTTTTTATCATTTTAGCTGCAGACATTGATGTCTAAAATATGGAAGTACATTACATACATACTGTCGATACGTAGTGATCAATCATCCTGGTCCCTCCACATACCTAAGTGTCCTTAAGTTATGCGTGGAACCCAAAAGTTGTCAACAGTAATGGGTGAATCTGTGAAAACACTGCAGACTCTTCCAATTTAGGTTGAAAAGATTTTTTTAAGAGCAGAGCATTTAAGGAATTGAACTTTCGGTCACTGTTACGTGCCAAGAACGTTGTTGGTGTGGATATTTTTACCTGGAGACAGCAGGAGAGTGGATGGGTAAAAAAAAGTTTTGTTTGGACACCAAAAAGCACAAAGTTTAGGCTAACACAGCTATTACTGTTGACTGACTGACATCATGGCTGCAACACTGGTTGAACCACTGGATTGGAGGCATCTTCTGCCTTGAATACCTGATCAGCTACACCTGTGTGCATCAGCTGGTGGACACCTGATGGGCAGACACAAAGAAAATCAAACATTTTTTCAGTTTTGTTCAATAGTAGTAGCGACACAGTTGGGTAGAAGATCACTAGCTTGGTGCTTACTATGTCGTCTTTCGGCTGAGACCTGCAATAAGGAGCATATCTGCCTCTACACATTAAAACCATGTGCAATATTAACACGATATGAATATTTTATTTTTGAAATATTAAACTTACCTCCAATGCCAACCTTTAAACCAGGGGTCTGCAACGTTTTTCTGGCCGCAGACCCTCAAACCGATGGAGAGATTATACTAATGTGTGTTCTATATTAAACTTCTATATTATAAATATACATTATTATTAGCATTTTGCATTCAATATTAAGCTATTCCCGATGATGTCAGCTTGTTGTTTCATGTCGCCAGTTTGCATTGAAAATGTGTTGCAGCTTGGCAGCTTCTCTCAACGCTAGTGTAAACTCACTAAAAGTCTGCGTTTTGGTTTTTCTGAGAAAAAAGAGATTTTATTCTTGAACGCTACACTTAAACTCATCGAAACCCAAACTCAGTTTCCCTCAGTTACTCAGTTACACGGGCTTGAAGACGTTAAATCCCGCCGCGCGACCCCGCCCGACAGCGAACGCTCACTCCCTCCCCGTGCGCACCTTTCCCCCATGTTGTACAAACCCTTTTCACCTTTTGTCATCTCCCCCCGACCCCTCCTCCCCTAAATAATCTCCTGATAAGAAATAACACAGCTGATGATTAATTATATCCATTGTGCTTGTGGACTGATATACTCCCTTCTCACATCTATCTTTACCCCCCCTCGCCCACGTGACCGCTTGGCTCGGAGGATAAGTTTTCAGAGGGACATAAAAGCGAGTCAGCTGGAAAGCTAAATGAAAGTCGTTTGCTCTCCACATAGTGTACTGTTGTAACGCGCAGCTTTAGGGACTATTGCTCTTTCTGTAGTTATAAAGTGACTCGCTCTTTGAGGCGGCGTTTAATAATTGGAAGTGATGGAAAGGAACAAAATTAGAATGGGCATAATTTAATGATTAAGTGTTCATTCCTCTTCTCCCCTCTGTCCCCCAGCTGCCATCTTTCTCCCCTCTCCTTTCATTTTTTATTTTTTATTTTTTTTCCCCCCAATTCAGAATCTGTACTCGGATAGATGGTGATTTACTTTTCCATTTGTGTATCACTCTTCATTCAGCATTTGTGTATTTATTTTATTTTTTATTTTTTTTTTGTGGTTGTTGGCAGCGTTCGTCAGCGCGCATTGTTTTCTTTCGCTCAATTGATTAAAAAAAGATGTTGTCTCATGCATTGTGACAGAGTATTTCCTCCAGAGATTGCAGAGTTATTACAGAGCGGCGGCCTGGACACCCGTTGATGTATTGTGCTGGGCTTTGGGACGAGAGGAAGAGGAGGAGGAGGAGAAGCGGGGCAGGGAAAGGACGGGAGGGCCCCGCTCGGTTAGGAGTTAAAGACGGAAAAAGGAAAAACAAGCGGCTCGCTGGCGCGCCGACTTCATCACACACCTCTCGAAATGACAGCGACTGGAGCAGCGTGTCTTTTGCCGTGTTACGTCCACTCAATCATCTTTCCATCAAACACCCCCTTACTAGCGTTGAGACACATTCGCATTACCTTACTAACAGGTTGTCATAGCGCTGCCGCATGGTTGTCAGTGTCAAGGAATCTCCTCGCGTCTGGAGCAGGAAATGTGGAGAGGATGGTTCGTGTTGTCGGTGACAACACCCTGTCTGAGTTATCCCGAGACGTGAGAGCAAACAATATTAGAGGAGAAGAAAGTCGCAAGCGGAGACAGATGGGATGATGATCAGTGTAATTTAATGCCTGAAACGAGTGCGGGATCATTCCTGGTAACCTCAAGCACCAGCCTAATATAAAAGCCTCTTCCTTTTCCACGTTGTCCCTCCGCTTTTGTCTGGTTCCTCCACAGTCATTTGAACCAAAAATACAGCTTCAGTCATAGGCTTTGAATATATCCGAGCATGGAACGCTATTAGTTAGGGCTGTAACGGGCCGATTGATGATCCCACCGATGCGTCACAGTGTTTACGCTCATCCCCAATTTAATTGTGGCTGATCCCGCAACCAGGCGTACGAGACAAGAGACTTCATCCAAAAAAAGCCCAATCCTGTGAGTGTCAGAAACCTGGGAAGGCTTCAGACGGAGAGCTAATGAGATGTGGCAGCGCAGCCGCTATGTTAAAAAGAAAAAAAAAATACCCTGACCTCAAAATGACAGTGCAACAGTATTTGGACTGTCCTCATATGATGTTTTTCAGACGGAAACTTAAAGATTCCAGAGCAGAGTAGATGCTAATGGCTAATATGACAACACTGCTTTCCAGCGCATGAACAGGTTGTAGCAGTTCAGTCTTACAGATCTAAATCCAGATAAACAAAGGAATCTTTTTTCAGATAAATAATACGGTGTATTTCCCATTAAAATCAGCACAAATACCACAATTTAGATCATATTCAGTGCTGTGTATGCTAATTAATGCCAGACCACGGTAACAACTTCACTGGTTGGATCTACACTGCATAAATTAAAACTTTTATGATGAATATTAACACCGGATAAAAGTTTCAAATGCTTTCGTCAGTCATAGTTTTAAATTTTGAAAGGCGTTCTGAGAAAATGTCGGAATGAAAGTTTAAAGGTGAATGTCATGTTTATTATTTAGTCGGGCTGGGTTTAAAAAAAAAAAAAGAAGTAACAACTCAATCTCAATTTGAAAGATGTGACCTCATGTGAGAAGTCTGCACCGGGCTGACGTGACGTTTATAATAGTCCACGCGTTGGGGAGATCCTGGAGGTAACGTACCACACACCCAAAACCAGTGGCGACGTTAGTTTTTGCGAATATTTCTTTCGTAACTAAACAAAAATGTTTCGAAACTGCAACTGAATTGTTCTAGTAAATCACCCAATAACTGTTTCTCCCTCTCATTGAAATTAAAATATGTATTTATTAACCGAAGAACAAATCATCTGTAGCAGCCTTGCAATTATTTCAAACAATTATCAGATATAGAGGCTGAACTTTACATTCATTAAATATGTTAAATTTATTATTTATGGGATTCTCTTCAAGCATGCACATATCTCAACCTGAAAAATAAACTACTTTGGAATTATTTTATATATATAAATATATATCTGTATCCACAGCTTAAAAGCCCATCAAATTCAACCTTCACAAAAGCGGGTTGCGGCAGGTGCACGGGGAAAAGACGGAAAATGCACTTTTGTGGGCAGGGAGAGCTCGGAGTGCGTTTGTTTTACCGGCTCTGTTCTCTGCTCCTGCGACTGTGTTGCAAACGGTAGCGATGTTTACTGCAGCCTAGTTTCCCCGGCGCACGCCCGCGCTGGCACGCGATGAAAGGTTCGTGAGGGGGCCTGTCTTGGAAATTGCGGTTTCTGAAAAAAGTTGCACTCAGCTTCCGCTCGGCTGCATTCTCTCTCTCTCAATGAGACGCGCTCATTTTGAGACCTTTTTTATATGGGTTGAAATCGTTTTGGAACAATGGATGAATTTTGCAAGTTGCATGTGTAGAAATCCGGATACACGCGAGGGCGAAATAGACTGTGTGAAGTAAAAATTTGCTGCACTCAGTTCAACTTTCTTGAACAACATACACATACAGAACACAGAGTTCATATTAGTTTCTTTACCGAAATAGACTTTTATAGGATTTATTGCATTTTTACAACAATTTAGAGCGTTCCGAGCTCGGGGACAGGTGCAGTATGTCTCCGTCAATCCCTCAGTGGCAAAGAGGATGAAGTGAAAACATCTGTGATCTCTCCTTAGCTGTCTTAAACATAAATTTAAATTTTTACGTATGGAAATTTAAAACAGTCGCTGTGAAGCTTAAAAGTCAGAGCCCTCCGGCAACCCGGGTGCAGAACCACTTTTCTTTGCCTTTCATTGTCAAGATTTGAGACCGGCGGCCTTTTGTGACTTCTTTACTGGGGTTTGCACCTTGATTTCTTTCAGCCTTTTCTCTTTTTTTTAAAAAAAATTAAAAAAAAAGGAGAAAAAAAAACCCAGCAGCTTAATCGCACGGCGCGGCATTGAATGTTTTCCCGATTGTGTCATGTTATATGTGAAATCGCCTTATTGCTGTCAAAACATCTCAGAGCACAAAAATCATCTCCATTTAGATTTGTTGTTTATTGCTGCATCTCATGCATTTTAAAACTGCTGTTTGAATAAATAACTCCATCACAGTCTGATGTAATTCCGTCTCCCCATCCATTTCATGCCATGGCATGAAACAATTTCAAAGCGTGGGAGATATATTTGCAGGATGGCACGACTTCGCAGCAGACGCCTCTCAAAATGAACTCCGTGCAGGTGCGGTGCGGTGCGCGGTGGTGCGGTGCGGTGCGCGGTGGTGCGGTGCGGTGCGTTGCGGTGCGGTGTTGAATCTCACGCGTGCACGTACAACGGGAAGTGTCCAGGTGACCTCTAATTGAGCGGCCCGCTCGCCCGTTCGCCGCCTCCGCCATAACCGATGCGGGCTCCATTCAGCTCCGCCCCAGCGCCTCCCTCCTCTGCCCGTATCAGCAGCAGATGTTTGATTGGAGATAAGCACGACGGGGTCAATGTCGAGCTCATCACAACGGACCCCGGTTTCGCCCATCACGCTGCTAACTGCCGGGTGACGGGTCCTCCCCCTTTGCCCGCGCTCTGACTGACAGCTCTCCGCTGACAAGGTTTATGGGGGTCGAGACCTTCCCCTCCCGTCTCACCTCTAATTGGAACGCCGCGACATTAACCGGCGGACCCGGACCTTGGCTGGCAGCGCCTGGACGGTTGTCCTTCTTTGTGCGTGAGCGGAGCGCCCTGATGAATTATCCGCGGCTCTTTCTGGGAAGGCGAGCCAGCTGTTTTGAGTAATCAGCCTCCGCTCGGTAAGCACAGGTGTGTGTTCAATCAATTGTTGAGAGAAAACTACCTCGCACGGGCCGTTAAGAGGGCAAATATCCCAGTATGTCAGGGCTGGCCTTGATGAAACCGCTCCACTCAGCCCTAAACAAACAAATGAGTTAGAATAATTGACCTTCAGGCTGTGTTACTCTGTTAACCTGTCCTGCTGGGAGTTAAATCTCCACTGTGATCCACCCCACAACCCCCCACCCACTCCCGCCCCTGCGCTATTCCGCTGATTCCACACGGCACGCCTAGCCTCACACGCGCGCTCTGCAGGTGAGCTGACCACATTTGCATAAGTCCGTGTAACTGTGTAAGCGTGCGACCCCCGCCAAGCGGAGGCGAGGAGAGATCCCGAGATTCCATAAACCATCAGGGAATATACAATACGGACGAGAGTGGCTCTGTTTTGCAGGAGTATAAATATTTCCTGTATGGCAGATTGTGGCTTTGTGCAGGATTACAGCTAAATCTTATAATTAGCATGAAAGGCCAGCGTGGGAGGGTGGGGGGAGATTGGAGGGGGGGATATGAATGGACAAGGGGACTGACCTCCACTATCTCCCTCAGGCATGCCTATTGCTTATCTGGTTCCATGGCAGCAATGTTTATGTATAACTTAAGCGGCACGGAGATGTGCGCCCCGTAAGCTCCTGTGTGACAGTTCTGAATTGGTTTTTGATTAGCTGGGGAGAAGCTTTCCCCGAGAAGACTTGACTGATCCCGGACAAGTTTTCGCCCCAAAAAGTGACTGATAATGCTTCAGTTCATTGTCGGAGCTTAAGTTTTCAAAAAAAAAAAAAAGTAAGAAAAAAAGGCTAATAAATGAGGAAGGAATGAAAGTTTTGAGGCCGTGGATCTCTCAACGGGGACATTTTTGATGAATCGCCAAAAAAAAAACAAAAAAAAAAAAAACACCGAGCGAGCTTGGAGGAGTTCTTTGATGGGATATTATTGCCTGTTGCATTCAGAGTCGATCTCAGGAGGTATCTCATTGTTATGTACCGAGGTCGCCTGTGGAGTGGTGCAGTCTTAACCCTCAGGAACATTTTATTAACTCCACCGGCAAACCCTGGCCGTTATGCATCCCGCACCGAACACATTTAACTTCAACTTATATTTAACTGACATATTACTTCGGTTGCTTGTGTAATCTCCAGGATGGAAATTCTGCACAGAACTCTATTGGTTTCTGTTTGCTTGTTTGTCTCCCTCCCTCCTCCCTGCAGTAATATCACTGTTAGTCATTGTAGCCGTTGCGTAAGGGAACGCTCGGTCTCAGCAGCCCGCATGGCAATTAGGCAGGAACTGTCCTACCCTTGTTGGCTGTTAGGAAAATCAACTTTGATGGCTTTTCTGTTAATTGACGGGATGCTAGTTAGCTGGTGATTTGAGGTCGGTTTCGCAGCAGCGATTTGAGGGAGAACAGCTAATTCACAGAAACAAGGAGGTTTGATGTGGACTCGTGTCGTGTCACCCACTGTCCCACCCTCTCTGTGTTGCCTGTTTTCTCTGGGCTTCATTGCTTCTCTTTGTGTCAAGTTAGGAAGGATTTATTTTAAAATTTGCACAAGCTTATACACCATGTCTGCCCCCCCCCCCCCCCCCTAAAAAAAAAACATCAAGTGTACTGCAATAAAAATGTCTTAAATTGAAATTGGACTTTTCTGAGTTTGATCAGTATTTATGCGCTCGCGTTTGGCCATATCAAAGTTTGGCAGAGTTACGATAAACCCGAGGTGAAAATTAGCCGTGTAATCACGAATGGATTATGCAAATTAAAGATCAATAGCGTATCCCTTGTTTTTTTTTTTTCCCCGAGAATGTAGAGACTTTGTTTCCAAAAGGAAGGCGCTTGGCCCTCAAGGTGAGTTTGCAGGGAGCCAGCGGGGTTCCTCATCTCCCTCCAGCAGGTAACGAGCTTATTTTCCATACGTAGCCAGGTGCATGTTTTAAGATAGAGCCTTAACAGCGTGGCGTGGCGGTGCATTCCAATTGAGCCGAGCCCAGGTACAATAACGCTGTTATGAATGCAGCCCGTGATGTTGATGGCATCCATATCACACTCAGAGGGACGAGGAGGGGGGCGGGAGGAAAAAAGAGCCTGACATCTGTTTCAAGCACACTCCAGCCTTTACATCTCCCCACAAAGTCATGGGTTGGGAGGCGCACGTCTGGCTTTCCTAGATTAAAATGTGTCAACAAGCTTAACTGCTGGCTTTGAAACATGCCTCTATCCCTTTGTAATTCTCCTGATGCTTGGTGGATTTCCAATTTCTTAAACATATGGTTAACACAATCTTTCATGCGGCCCATTCTGTGATCGTTTTGGCCTTTGTCCAACACGTAACTTCATTGTAGATTTTAGAGTTTGTGAAAATAATATCTGATTCATTCGGTTCAGTTAATCTCCCACTGAGAATCGATGAATGACGGTTCATCGCCCTGCGATAGGCTGGCGACCTGTCCGGGGCGTACCCCGCCTCTCGCCCGATGACGGCTGGAACAGGCTCCAGAAAACCCCGCGACCCTAATGAGGATAAGCAGTAGTAGAAGATGAGATGAAAATGGTGCTACGGGTGTCGGCAAACATCAAGGCTGAAAAATGGAGCCAAACGTAGATCCCCTCCATGCTAAAATGCCCAAATTTCGAACAAAAACGAACTGGCTAGGAGATGGGCGGTCTCAGACACTACCAAGAAGGCAGCAGCCAGAGTCACCACACTCTTCAGCAGTCCTTATGTCGTATTTTTCCAACTCAGAACTCTATTTGAGATTATTGGTATTGGCACTTTTGGCTGCCACTTTTGGGCTTTCCCTTTTCATTTTTGCCTGGCGTAGTCGGACTTGATTTTGATCAGAAAATGAGTCCGGTAACACACTGGGATTTCATTACGGGGCATGTTTCAAACGACAAAAACCTCCGCGTCCAATTGGATGGTCCAACAACCACTCAGCAGAGCCAAACTCCACAATGTTGACGTGACGTGCGTGGCAGTTACCCTTCTGTTCATCACTGCATGCAGCCCACCCCAAACCATTTCCTTTGACGGGTCATACTCAACTGAATTTTGTTGGAGAAAGTGTGGACTAGCTCGCTTCTGGGGTATTTTCATTTGGCTTAAAACCTAAATCCGCCATGCTGATGTCAAAAAATACAAATGAAGCTCAACAAGACGCTGTAAAGGCTTGAAGAAGAAGAAGAAGAAGAAGAAGAAGGGGGGCTCGGGGAGGAGATATCATTACAGCCGCACCAGTCAAACGCCGAATGGTATGAAATGATGAGGAAATAGTGACGGAAATATGACATTTGTGTTGGTCTCAATCCCTCGTTCCTTTTTTTTTTTCATTCAGGCAAATGCTTGATGATCAAATGTCAGCTCCAAACGTATCAGGCGATTATGTAATAATTGCGACAGGCCCGCGGATCGCTACAGTTCACTGTCACTTCTGACAGTTTCTATTCAGGAAACATTAAGTGATGTTCATTTCCCTGAGCATGATAATCCCACACAGTGGTCCTGAAGAAAGGGGGATTGTTGTTTGCTATCAAGCCAGTGCTTTGGCTATCTCATCCTGTTAGAATTGGAGTTTTTTTTTTTTTTTTTTTTGGTTTAGTTATGGGGATTACTCTTTTGGACGAGCTTTAAAGACTACAGTGGGAAGGGGGAAAGGGAGAGGCAGCTGGGCTTAAGGACAAGATAAATTGTCTTGGGGAAGGGGGTGGGTGGTGGGGAGGGGGAGTGTAGCAGTGGATTCAAGATGGAGAAAAATAGACATAGACAGAGACAGAGGTGTTCAGTTGTCCAGGAAACATTCCCTTTCTCTGTTGCCTCCTCTTCTTTTCATGGCTGAAGGTCAGGATAAATAATCAATAACATTAAAAAGAGCTCCCCGTCCTCCGGTCTATTGTGCCCGAGACTTGGTCCCCGTTGACAATTAAAGGCCCCCCGAGTCATTAATGTTCAAGTAGCCTGGAAGCCCCCTCAGCATTGTTCCTCCTGAATGAGAGGAAATCCAATGCGGTTCCCGAGGTCCGCCACGCTCGGGGTCGTGACATTGACGGGAGAGGGGAAAGGGAAGGTGGGATGATTTGCCGCCGCGCCGACACCGCTCACTCATAAAAACTCCACGGAGCAGGGCGCCTCCGCCTCCGCCTCCGCCTCCGCCTCCACGGACGGACTTCTCCTCCGCGCCGCTCGCCTGTACGGTTACCGGCGGGCAGAGGAGGCGGAGACGAGAGAGGGTGCAAAAAAACAAAACGTGAAGGCTGGGGTCCTTTTCCGTGTGCTGTGTCACTATCAATAGTGACACCTTGAACAATTCAGTCAGGGATATTGAAAGTGCTGTGTGTCAGCAACCCTGCCGGTGACACTCCCAGAAGGCACCAGCTCCCCTGGCGGCGGGTCACGCTATAAAAAGAACAATCAGAGTGGCCTGATGGAACTAATTTCATCTGGCCTTTAATGTTGCTTCCTTTCCCACACACACACACACACACACACACACACATATTTATACCATCTCCCCACACCACCCTCCTTTGTTTCCATTTGTCTGTGTTTCTCTCCTTTCTGTCTCACCCCTGTCTCACCCTCCTCTCTCTCTCTCTCTCTCTCTCTCTCTCTCGCTCCGTCTCATCTCTCCGCTCCTCTGTTCTCGTCAGGCTTTCCTTACCTTTTGCTTTGCAGTCACGTTTCATCTCTGTGCATGACTCATTCTGCTCAATAAGCTCCAAAGTAAGCAGATTTGTCCATCTTCTCCTCTCTTTCTCTCTCTCTTTTTTTTCTCCCCCTCCTCCCTAAGAAGGCTATTGTGATTCACGGAGGAAACCCTTCAGAGCAAATATTCTCCAGGCATTTCATGTATAAACATGCCTGACTTTCTATCACCGGGGGGGAGGAGGAGAGGGGGGAGGGGGGAGAAGAAAAAAAAAGAAGAAAATGTAAAAAAAAAAAAAAAAAAAAAGCTTTGTGTAACACAGTGATTCAGTACATAACGACCAACAAATGTTTTGATGCACTGGTCTGAGCCTTTTGGTCGAGTTAATGCCAAGTGTGATAAATAGATTAGTCTCTAGATGGTGGCCTCAAACGAGCCTCCTCCAGCGCTTAAGGCGGAGTTGTCATTCCGGCTAATTTGCCGGGATTTCGGCTGCCAAGGCTCCCAACTGGTGATGAAAGGAGTCAGCCCCTTTAGCATTTAGACAGAAATAAACAAATTCGCACGGCGCGTTAATATATATGTATTTTAACCGGATGTGAAATCCCTCCCTCCGAAATGCCATTGTCGGGGATTAAGGGTCAGAAAATGCAATCTGAGTTGAATTAAGAAAAGCAACCTCGGTGTCACATGCACAGAGAGCTCGCCACTCCAAAAATAATAAAGCATTAGCATTCTCCAATTTGCATAACGTGCCTATATATATATAAATGGAGTGTTGTGGAGAGCTTTTGGAGTGACTAACGCGTGGAGAGACGCATCGGAACGAGTGGGCTGCCTCAAAGCGGAGAGGGCGCCGCTGCCGTAGCGCGGCAGGGACGGGGGGGACGCGGAGATTTTTCTTGCACCTTTTTCCCTCCATCTTTCATCAGCTGCCCGGCTCCTAAATTATAACAGCAACTCATTAGGAATGTTGACAATACAATAGAACACGACTCTGGCACCACTCAGCAAAAAGTGCCTCACTAAGCAATGCAAACAACAACTTCAATTATGTTTTTTTTTTTTTTCTCCCTCTCCCTCCCCCCCCCTCCCTTCCCCTCTCTCTTCTGTCACATAGCCATTTATTGCCTCAGATGATGTACAGTATGCCGCAGTGGGACATACATATGGAATTGCTTGAGGACTTTAGATTAAAATTGATTTTCCTCCCCTTGGGAAGTGGAAAAAGTCAAAAATTGTTACTTGCACATTTATGAAACAGATTTAGTCTGTTGACATTGAAGGCTATTTGATAAGTAATTAAATAGCCTTTTACGCAAGACAAGGTGACAGGTAACTCTTTGTCACCCCCCTCCCCTCCCTCGTGTATAGTAGCTCTGTAATGATGATGTACAGTCCGGAGCTTGTTGTTTTGCGCCTCAAACATGAAGCGAATGCATCACGTTCCGTGTTGCTGCAGCGGCCGCCCGCATTAGTATTTGTCAGCCGTGGTCATTTGTGCCAATTATCGAAGAGTTTCAGGCTGAGATTGTGACAGAAGAGAGCGCGGAATGTATGCAGCGCGTCAATTAACATACACCGTGCGTCGCCCGGCTGTGATGCGTCCGTTGCCTGCGAGCTGCGGAAGGGAAACACTTGGCGGCGGTAGCACCCTCTCGCTGGCAGGGTCCTCTGATTAATGAGTTATCCCGGTCTCGTAGGCGCGCGCGGGGCGAGAGGCCGCACATCTGCGTGTCACTCAGGTCTGACACCTTCTCCCAGCCCGGCTGCCAGCCGCTCACCGGAGGGGTTTTTTTTTTTTTTTTTCCAGATGTTTCAAGGTTTCCGTGCTCTGCGCCGGGGCCACAATCCCCAGCTCACCATCCTGACATTGCATGTGCGACACCTTTGAACTTTTCCGGAAAGTTATTCCGGTGCGTCCAAAGCTCGCGTGCGGCTTCCTGCACCGGGAAGCACTGTATCAGTTTCGTTGACGTGTGTCGACTTGAGCCCTTTGGTGACACGTTTGGCCTGAGGTTCATTCGTGACGTTGGCTCGGCTCAGTTCGGTGCTCGGACGCAGCACTTAGGAAGATGTCGTTTCAGCTTTTCGTCCCGCACGACCTGTCCGTCTCGCATAAAGCAGTTGGGCCAGACCTCCAAATAGGACCCCGCGGGTTGCAAGTATCAATAGCCTGTGATAAAAGTTCAGCAAGCAAAGCTGATATATTGCGCCGTTCCCAAAAGGGAGGATAATTTATGAAACCTTGTCCTCGGCTACCTTTTGTGCACGTAGCAGCTTTTACATTGGAGCCACAATTTCCAAGCGGCTACTGTATGTTGATGCCATATTTTTATAATCTCGGTTTTCCCTTATTTCCCACAAATAAAGAGGGTAGATAGGAGGGAGGGGGGGGGGGCTCATAATGGAATTCAGCCAAGGCATTGGATTATAAATGAGGTCTGCGCCAGGCTTCATAACGTTATTTAGATTCCTGTGTACAGAGACTCGTGTTCCAACTCCCATCAGCACTGCGACAGAATCAAATGTGAATATAAGCTGATATAGGGAAATTGGTTTGTAATGTGCTGATGCTTTGGAGACCCTGTGCAGAGGCAAGAGAAAAAAAAAGGAGAGAAACAGCAGTTCTTTGGCACATGCAGAGTGATGTTTTAATTACTTGAATTGGAATGATAACAGCCACCCCTCCCAACGCAGAATGAAACAAATTAAAAGGGCTACACTACTACCGCGTCCGTGTTTTTTTTTTCTTTTCTTTTTTCTTTCTTTTCCCGAGGATTGCCTCATCCCGTTGTCATACCATATCTGCCTCTGGGGCGTTTGTTCATGAATTCGCTTTAGTTTTGAAATTCCTGCGTGTTTCGTGCGGCATTTCTGAACACCAGGCAAGGTGGCATCTGTTCCTCAGTGCATTGACTGTGATGAATCGGTGGCAGGAAAAGACTGATGAGAAAAGATGGAGAGTGAGTAATGTGTGTGTTCAGCCTGTTTGCAGACTGA
This sequence comes from Mugil cephalus, assembly GCF_022458985.1. Classification (NCBI taxonomy): domain Eukaryota; kingdom Metazoa; phylum Chordata; class Actinopteri; order Mugiliformes; family Mugilidae; genus Mugil; species Mugil cephalus. Next base: position 41,394,655 of record NC_061770.1, read on the forward strand.
AGACCTTTTAGCATGTCCAGCTGCACGTCTCTCACCGTGCTACATAATGAATGTGTGCACACACACACACACACAAAAAAATGTCTGTAGAACCTGTTAATTATCCGGCCATTTAAGATTTTCTATTTGATGTTTAAAATGCTCCTGCTCTTTGATCATATGCTGCCTAACAAGTGGTGTTCGGTTGTTTGTGTAGTTGCTTTTGCGTGACTGAGCGACGTGATGCTTCATCTTTTCTTTGTTGCATGCTCTTACCCGGCAAAGGGATGACTCAGGCTCTGCAAGGACGCGCAAGCACTCACATATGCATGTGCAGTGCTGACCGTAATCTGTTGCGTTATCGTGAGTGGATGGCATTTCAGCTTTTACACAGTAACCTACCTGCCCAGTTTATTATGAATGAGCCTTAATACAGTAGCTGGTGCTTATGGAAAGTGGACTTGGACACGTTTATGCAGTGGGAACCTGCTGAACGACTGTTGGACGCGTCGTCCTTCTCGTTACACGTTTTCATCTCATCTGAACAGTCAAACATCTGAAAGACCATCTGGAATGAATAAACTTTCGACCGACTGAGCAGCGTGAATCAGGAGATGCCAGCTCTGCATGAAATGAAGGCTTGTCCTAGCTTCTCAGCATCTTGGCTTTCAGGGCGGCAGTAGCTCAGGAGCTAGAGCGGTCGTCCAATAACCGAAAGGTTGGCGACTCGATTCCGCCCTATCCCTAGTCTGTCCGTTGTGTCCTTGGGCAAGACACTTAACCCGCCTTGCTCCCAGTGTGAACTCAACTGGCGTATGATTGTGAGTGAGTGATGTTGGTGGTGGTCGGAGAGGCTGTGGGCGTGGATTGGCAGCCATCTTTCCGTCAGTCCGCCCCAGGGCTGCTGTGACTGCTGAGGTAGTTTACCACCACCGGGGTGTGACTGTGTGAGCGAATGAATAATGCAATCAATTGGAAAGCACTTTGAGTGTCTATCATAAGGCGCTATATAAAACCAATGCATTATAGTTATTATTATTATAGAAGCTCTTCTGGTGTTCCCCTTTTGAATGTAGCACACAGACTACTGCCGCCTCCGGTTTAATTTCATACAGGTGCCGAACCTTCGGGTTAGCTGGTTGTTGGCTGGCTGGCACGTGATTGGCACATCCCTTCAGTAGTCTTTGTGATCGGTGACGCAATATCGACTGGACATTTTTTTTGCTTCTTGCGATGAACTCTGCTGTGGTCTTTTCCCTTCCAGTCCAAGTCTGCCTTTTGCCCAATTAGTATTCAACCTACACATAGCGGCATCACCCTGGAGCAACATTCAGTTAGCTTCCGGGAGGACTGTTGCCAAGCACGTCTCTGTGGCCTCCGCAGCGGTTGAATTCCCATAATTCTTCCATCTGAGCGGACAGAGAGCCACGCAAATGGACACCAATGCTGACCCATAAATCTGCTTCTAGGAGTTCTGGTTGGGGCGATTTAGTTTCATTCAGACAGACCCCGGCCAGCTGCTTCTTTGTGTTTCCTGTGTTTATTCCGATGCTAGGCCAACTAACTGCTGGCAGTTTAGTTGCCGGCCACGTCCGTCCCTTTATGCTCATCCCTTTATGACCACTGTGTACCCATCTTCTAATGGCTGCTTTCATCAGGATAAGATGCCATGTCACACAGCTTGCATCCTCTCACACTAGCTTCTTTGACATGACAGCACAAATGGCCGCCACATTCATACTCGTGAGCTACAATATGAGGAGCTATAATAACACGGCCGTAACTTTAGGTTGCACAGGAAATACCGATTATGTGACGAGCACAAGTGGTGAAAATACAACATTTCCCTCTCGATATTAAAAAAATAATAATAATCATGTAGCTGTCCAGAAATTTTATTAACAAGGTAATAGAAAATTTTGACTTTCCTGTTGGGCCACTGTGGTTAAATGAAAAAGTATGGCCTTGACAGCATTGTTGGAAAGTGAGACAGTCTTTCATCCTCAGCACAAAAGGACTCGGAAGTTCAGCCCCTTGCCTACATAGCTTTTTTTTTTTTTGCTCTCTCTTTTTTTTGTATAATTCACTTGAAGACACTAAGAACAGAGAAGCAGAGGAAAGGCAATATGACATGTCTCTGGTTGTGCAGAGATGCAGGACTTGTCGTTTTTTCCACCTTACTTGCTACACGGTGAACTTTGGGAATTTTGATGGAGGCAAACATCTCCTGTTTTGGCAGCCAATCCAGTACACCTCAGTGGCTGGTCCTAAGAAAAACAAGCAGCGTTTCTCCTGCAGTTCCAAGCGGGTTCACATTCTCAACAGCGTGACGCGCAAGCTGAATGGGCTTGATGTCTAATCCATCCATTAAACGTAATTGAGACTGAAACGCTGCATTAGAGTCAGTCTATAGGACTGAGCTCAGAGACAGAAATTGTAGGGATTAGAAAAATCTCAAATATATGTACATGCTCATGTTTTTTCCTGCAGTGAGGAAATACTGCAGAAAGTCCCTCAGCAGAGCGTCTAAAATTACCTTGTCAATCGGGCACCAGCTGCAGACTAGTTTTCTGCTCGCCTCACTGGCACATGAAGAAAATAGGGATGTAAAAGGGTCAAAACAAGCTCTGTTTGGATGGCTTTCAGGGCCATGTGTCTAATGGAGAGTTTTTAATGAGAAGAGGCTATGACGCCTGATTTAGAACCACAGTGACAGCTAGTTGGAGAGAAAAAGCCCCCTCCCTCCACCTCCACAAACACCAAAAACTGCACTACCATCATTTGTTGTCATGATGCAGACGCCGTTCCAACCAAAATAGCAGCAGAAAAACTGCAAACATAGTTGAAATCCCCTCCATGTCTCTCTTTTTTTTTTCTAAAGTTGTCAGCTTTCTGTCAGCGTTGTGCTTAAGACTTACACTTACAAGTTTGGCAAATGTAAATGCCAATATCCAGTTGCGTGTGGGCTTTGAGAAACTTCCGTTGGCGAGAACAGTAACAACGGCGTGTTTAATGTGACAAAATTTCTCTCACAGCAGAGGGAAACAAGGCAGAAATTTCTATGCAGAGCACATAGCGGAGTGACAAAAGAAACCATATCGTGGCTCTCGAGAATAATACACGCTGCGAATGCATAGCCTGCTTTGACACGTTTATATTCCTGGAAGTGGCAAATACTAATAGTAGAAGGATGAACAAGACACATTTTCAAACAAAGCGGCTGTTTCATTCTACATATTTACAGTTGTGTTGCCAGTGCAAGGGAGTCCACACCTTCCTAAATTGATTGGCCAGTTCCAATGAGCAAATCAGGACAATTGGCTGTGAAGTCTGGCAACAGGATGTTGTTGGTGATTGCCTTTGGATTGAAGGGAGGGACCTCTGTGCACCAGGCTTGTCCCAGCGCATCCCATAGATTTGATCATTTTGGGATCCAGTGAATTTGGAGGCCAGGTCAACGCTTTTTTCTTTTTTTTTTTTGAGTTGTTGCTAAACTGTTTTTGTGTCAGTGGTTTTAATGTTGTGGCTGATCGGTGTATGTTCGGCAGAGCCACTGGTAAAGGAGATATGGGAGGGGCATAAAAATTCACAACGATTTTTCATTGGATCCGCCCCCTAGTGCAGGATGAGTCATCAGCATTTTGATATGGTTTTCCAGGAAATAACTAACTTCATTAACACCGTTAAAAACACCTACTTTTAATTAGCTTTCATTGTCCGACCAGATACTGGCTTATAGGCAGCATTTAGTTCAAATCATATTTGAGCACATAGGGACTTTAAACCAGTTTAAACGTTCCACGACCCGCTGAAGAAAACACTGATTGTAGCTCTCTGGTAGCTGTTACAAATGATTTGAGTGAATTTGCACTAATCATATTTTTTGCTCAGGGGGAATGGCGGAATCATCAGCCCAAAATGTGATCTCATCAGACAGGGTCGCAAGAGAGGAAAGGAACGGAGACCTCACCTATTTGCCCAGAAGCGGTCTGTCTACTTTATCTCATCACTCAATCACAAGAGGCAGCTTTTAGGAATTTTATTTCCCGCGCCGCGCCGAACGCTTGACCCTCATCAGCGCACTCTAGTTTCCCGTCTTCATCAAAAAGCTGCCGCAGCTACTTGTTTTTTTTTTTTTTTTTCTTTTGTGCTGTTGATTTGCTAAATTTCATACATCGGCGTGGCGGTCGCACCAGAGCTGCAGTCTGGTCCCCCGCTCTCCCATTTTCTACATTAGGACATGCTTGCTAACTAGTGCTTTATAATAACACGGCAGACAAGCTCATTGCAGAAGTGAAGGGAACATAATGGGGATCTCCCTTTCTATTTAGCACAAACATGCCACCCCGTTAGACGATCAGGTTCCCCAATGATCATTATTACAAGTCCAAAGTCCCTCGGCCGGGCACATTTGCACACACACACTTACATACCCATCCTGGATAAATACGCCATGGGTAATTATAGCGGGGAAGCGTGTCTTAGTGGAGCTGTCAGAACTGTAATTGCTAGAGGGATGGTGGGCTATCGAGAAGCGAATCTCGCTGCAAGTGCAACACTGGCAGTGGTGAGTGACTTTGATTATTAAGGAGAGGGTCGGGAGACGTAGGTTATCACCCAACCCCTTCTCATATCTCGCACGTTATGAACAAGGCTGTCTATTAAACACGAGATAACCAGGATGTTTTAGAACACAGTAAACACCCGCGCCTGTGAATCCACTGCCCTTTCCTCCCCTCTCCATCGCTTTCCCTGACCGCGTCTCCCCGGCGAAGCCCGTGCTGTAGTATTTAGTCTGGGGGGATATTACAGCGCACTTGTCTGGGCTCGCGATGGTAACATCCATACCTGTATCACATCAAACATGAGACGAAAAACACCTCTCATCTTGTTTGAAGAAATTGCCATGGGTAAATGTGTGCACTGGTGTGCTCACTCAGCTTTGCTGTCATGAATTGCCCGTTTCTGTGCCAGAAGCTTTGGGGGGAGGGAGAAAAAGAGGGGAAAAGGTTTGAACTCGAGCCAAAAAATGGGATTTTAATTTCTTAGAAATTCCCATCTGTTTGTGCATGTGTGCATGGGGGAGCGGGAGGACAGAGGAAAGAGAGGGGAGGGGGGGGGGAGTAAGGGATGAGAGCATCGGGTGGTTGTGGTGGTGGTGGTGGTGGTGGTGGTGGGGGGGATATGATATACCCAGAGCGAAGGAGAGAACTGAAATCATGACTTTCAAATGAACAGCAAGCTTCTTCTGATGGAGATTGCTTGTGAAAATTACAAGTCATAATGTCATCAGGAAATCAATGTGGACTATAAAGGTAATCATAACAGTACAGTGTGCGCGAGCCGGGCCCAAATTGCTACTCTGTTTGCCACTTTCCCCTCTGCAGATAATTGCACTGGACAACCTGAATCAAGTCTATTCATGCCGAAACACTTTACATACATCTTCGTGTGCCATGAAGCTAATTGCATTTCAAAAAGTTGTTGTGCCACAACACCAAATATTGATTGAATGCTAAACATGCAATCTGCGCGTGTAAGCAAATGGCTAATTTGATTTCAATCACCGCGACGCGGAGGGCTTCGGGGCGGACTAACCTCCCCTGTCACAGCCCAGTTTGCATCAAGATATGAAAAGTCACTGCATGGTTAGCTTTAAAATCCGTCAAAATATCTCAATTGTGAGCTTTCATGAGGAGAAAATGAACTTAATTGAAAGTGGCATGCAATTGGCCAGCATTAACCTAGCGTGAAATTTGTCTTCAGCTATCCTGGACAGTGGCGAGCGCCAACTTCGCCGCATTATCTTTGGAGTGATTGGACGATTTGTAATTGGTTATGATCATTATGGTGTGAAGTAGCTGCTCGCCAACACCCAAATAGACCAGAGATGGTCCGTTTCTACAACATCAAATCGGGAGCTTTAATAAGTCGCTAAATGAATTAATCGGCGGTTACAGGTTTGAGTGGAGGGCAGAAGAGGAAAGACATTTCGTGTAACGTTATCACTGCAATATTGTCTCAGTCTGACGTATTAAGGTCCATCTTTACCATTTTTTCCCTTTTCTATCAAAGACTATTATTGTGTTGAGCCTTTATTTATGAATCACCACATCATCAAGCGTCATTGTTGTTGCGTGGTACGTTTAACGAGCTTCATTGACTATTTAAACTAGATAAGTGTCTTTCTGATAACGTGTCCCTGGTAAAGAAGACACATGCCTAAAGAGGAGAGAACAAAAATGTAAAGGTTTCATTTAAATCCACTTCAATCAATCAAGCATGTTCTCAATGTAGATTTATATGATGGTTTGTGAGGCCGTTAAATTGCGTCAATAGTTAATTCGCGTTCATGAGTGCACTCAGTCCGAAGGCATGTTATGTGGCAATCCTAAATTATGTAGGTAGGTGTGTATGTGAGTGTAAATAGTTGGTTCATGGGTCCCACCACATGTTTCCCACCTATTGTCCAGTTCCAGCTGGGCTGGACTCCAGAGCCTCATGATTCCCTGGAGGATAAGCAGTTTTAGGTTATGGATAAACAGTTTCAGTTCAGTTTAGAAATGTGATCTGGTGCAGCTTCATCCAGTTTAACAGTTTGGTTATTGTGTTACATTCCAGACACTTGCTGCGTTTGCATTGCCCCTAGAAATGTGCAAAACCTAAATATGGTAACAAAAAAAGTGGGAATGGAAACACCTACATTTAAAAAACAAACTCTCAGTTATCGCTAAAACAGTATCAGTGTAAAAGTTTATCGCCAAAGTGCAGTGGAACCACTTTTTCCGCGATTCCCCAATTCACCAGCGTCACTGGAGATGATCCAAACGTCCATATGACCAGTTCTTTTAAAGTCCATTAACTCAAAGTGAAGTATCGCATGACGAGACTTTACAAGATTTTCAATGGAAACACGTACAAAGCACAATTGTACTTCATTGAAATTTCAGAAATATCGCTTTATTTTTTTTGCGAAAAAGTGTAATGGAAACGCAACAATTGATCTGTGTTCAATGTCTTATAGACTGTATTTCCTGTATCCTCCTGTTAGAAAATTCCATATACAAGATAGAACAAGAGGTTAAATACACATTAAATTACACACATCTCAAAAACCAATGACATTACTAGCTTTGCAATTTCTCTCATGTCAAAGCATAATTGTTGTGGACTGAAATATCTGTATTTAAATGAATAAATTAAATATTGAATTCAACTGAATCAAATTGGAAATGATTCAGGAAATCAGTACCCAGTCCAGCAAAGGGCATTTGTGTGCACTTTAGTCTTGGGTGATGTCTTCCAAATTCATTCTCAGTTAACTGGCTACACTAAGTCGACACATGTTACCTTCCGATGGATCCTCGATAAAACTAGCTTGATCAGATGCAGACTGATCAAGATCAGATCAAGATCTGATCAGATACAGATCCAGTTCTTGGGGGGCGACTGACGATGCTCCAAAGGTCCGCAAGAGTACAGACTGAAACGCTCATTGATAAACGTCTCCAGTCCTCGTGGCCTGTGATGATCCAGCTCAAGTGTGATAGGGCCTTCTCTCCACCTCCACATCAGATCCGTTTGAAGTCAAACTGGGATCATCAGTTGACTTAAGTCGATGCAGTTTGAAGCAAAACGCCGTGACCAAACTGTGGCATTAATATTTCTTCTGCATTTCTGGTACTCTGGGACTGGAACCAACTTTTGAAAATGGCACGGCTGTATAAAATTCAAATTGTCCAAAAAGTAATTTACATCAAATAGTGGATCTGGTTCGCTCGTGAGCCACTTCCTGCTGTGTGTTTGGTATTTCATCAGAGATAACTTTGTCTGTTTACTCAAGCAGCACAGCTCTCTTTCTGCCGCATGCCAACTTATTACTGGAGACACTTGTAGCAGCTCTCAGCAAACATCATATTGTCACACATGGGCGCCAATAATTGTGAACTCCACAATGCACGGGCATGCTGTCGAGGCAGGGCCTTGTGAAATCGCAGCTGCTGCCGCCGCCAGCGCCGCCGCCGCCCGCCTCCCGCCATGCAGAAGAAGGATTCTGTTTGCACGGGGAGAGATGAAGGGGCGCCTCACTGTCACGGGAACCTAACCATCTCTGATTGCATTCTTCAAACGGTGCGTTTTCATATGCTGTTGTTTTGAACAGATGTGTCGTTTGGAACAGATAAGAAAGCGAAGGCGTGACGTGTACATGCATTAAAAACGTGCCTTTTTAATGCTCCCCTCTGAATATTTCTTCTCCTCGCTCCCTCTCTTCTCTGGCTGCCTCCGCGACGGGTGTCGCGTAACGCGCTCTGTTTACATTGCGCGGCGCCTTTTTTTCCGAGTGGGGGCCTTTGAAATGGAAACTTCACGTGCTCCCTTTCTTCCAGACTTCCCAGACTTTTTGTTCAATCTCAAAGCCTCGTTCGCGTTTCATGATAATCAAGTGATACACAAGGCGATTCCCTCCGCGGAGCTGCAGCACATAATCTAATGCACAGAACCCTAATGGTACTATAAATATTACGCGTTCAACAAAGCCGGGGCACTGTGTAATCTACTCATGAGGGATTCGTCGGGCTGTTTGACTGATGGATCGCGGCGGAAGGTAAACAGGACCAGAAATGATAGTCTGCCGCGCCGCTTCCCCTCCTCCGAAAGTGCCGTCTTCCCCTCCGCGCACGCCGCTCTTCATTTCCTTCCCCATTCAACTACCAGGGGGCAACAGGCAGCATTCAATCATCACAGGACCTGATAGCTGTAAATTGTATTCGCGTGCGGAAAATGCATAATCAACGGCGGTACTTTCTTATTCATAATCTTCTCCGTGGCTCCTTTTTTGCTTAATGCATTCATATTCAGGTTCCTAGATATAGGAGGGTGGCGGGGTGAGCGGGGGGTGAGGGGGGTGGAGGCGCCGTGCGATTACAGATGACGCTTTGAGCGCTCGCTGAAATGCAGTGATACCCCTCTCTCCTCCCAGTTGTCTTCACTTTCCCCCCGTTTGGTCAGTCTTCATTATTAATGGATTGTCACACACTATCATTTCCCCGCATAGATCCTCCCGCCTCCCGTTCCTTGTACCGGCTGCACAGGTCCGGCGCAGCTCACCCTCCCCGGATTGCATGTTCGCCGTACGATTAGGCCGCGCCCGCGTAAGCCGCGCCACGTTCGGGGTAATCTTTTCACGCCGGCTGTCGCTTCACCACAGTTCACCTGGTTGAATCGGGAGGATGTTATATTCATGAGGCTGTGTACAGTAGTCCCTTTCGAGCAAATGGCCCTCGTGGCAACATCGGGATTCGGTTAGCGAGGGGCTGCACGCGGACACGCGTCCCGCCCTGCTGGGAGACATTAGGAGGCTGTTGTGCCTCCTCTCGGCCACAGCAAACATTTTAGAACGTGTCAGAGAGCAGGATTTCTGTGTTTTTGTGAAATTGAGTGCACTAACCGGGTCACAGCAGACGGCTAAAAAAAAAAAAAGAAAAAAAAAAGACCTGTTTATGCATGCCGCTGTGCATCCCCAATTATGCATAACGCTGCACAATTTTGTTCCCGATGCGAACCATCAGCGATATACATATTGTGAGCCGCTGCATGTTTTCCATTTCAGCGGCGATCGTGAGGGGCTCACGCCGTATATTTGTGCGTACGGAGCGGTGACTCCTCTTTGGTGGCCGTTCGAGGGATCGTCGCTGGAGCTCATTAAACTGCTGGTTGCGCTGAAATAGGGGGACAAAAAAAAAAATGCATTTGTCCTGAAAGGTTTACTCATCGCCGCTGAAATATGTCTACATCCCACCAATGTGTTTGCACTAAATATTCACCTTTCGTTGCCAAAGTGTTCTCCGTCCACTCAATTTTTATTCTCCGGAGCTGGATTGAGCACCTCGGCCTGCCCAAAACTCACGCCGAAACACCCTGCAGCCGGCTCTCTAAAAGACATCCTCTGACATTCACACACATTACTAGACGCTGTTGTCACTTTATCTTTTTTTTTTTTTTTTTGCTTTCTTTTTTGGACCGAATGTAAGATAATCATTCCCGTCTGACCTAATTTAACAAGGTTAAAGCTGAAGTGCAGGACTCTTGAATATAAATGAATGCCTGTTACGACCGTTAATCTCTGGGTTTTGCAGTGTATCAGAGATTCAAATTTGGGATGCGTGATGACATTCCCACAGTAGATCCCCAGCACGCATATGTCTCCTTAAAATGTCAGTGATTGGTTTGCCTGAGCTGAAGCGAGGAAGAGGAAGAGGACTCAGGAAGGAGAAGTTACAGATGTAACATGCTGTGATTTCACCGTTTTGAGCCAGAAGGAATGAAATGGACCCTAGGACCTGTCAGAGAAAAGTTTCTGATGTAACAAATTAAAAGAAATAAAACGACAACTCCGTAACCCTTATTCTGAACACGGTCTGAACGTTGAAGAGATGGACGGCAAAAACAAATGCAGATTACTGTCGGTGGTTTCTTTTCTTAATTGGAAAGCGCTGAAAGAAAAGAAAGAAATGAGGCTCCGTCAATTGTAGGCGCACATCACACAAATGCGTGAGGAGTGTTCTTCTAATTACAGTGACTGCCAGAAACGCTCCGACAAAACCTCCACAGTAAGAGCCTAAATATAAATTTGGGGAAGATGCCGTTGGTTTGGCAGAATGCTAGCCAGTTATTATTTTGGACGTTTTGACTGGTTTCGGACAAGACGTCTAAAAGGAATGTCCAACCCACAATCATTGGCAGTTCGTCCAATGAAATGTTGAGTCCTTTCACTCAAAACCACAAATGGGAACATGATGGCGATGGAAGCGGTTGGTATCGCAAGTCTTTAGGATCAGTCGTCTGGGAACTGGGATTCTCGAATGTAAATTTCCTAAATGTAACTAGAGCTTCACGAAAGTGGCAAAAAGCCAAAGCCCGTCCATCCTAACCCCTATAAAGGAAGGAAGGATTTACAGAGGTCCTTTGTTATCAATGAAGGGGGCGAAGGCACACTGTGGGAAAGTTGAAGTCTGTCTCTAATCAACGCCGCGAGTTGAACTGTCCTCATCACGGACCAATCCCTCCTCTTCCCGCCCCCGCGCCCCGCCGTCTTCTTGACCTCTCCTCTTTCCGGATAGCTTTTACCTATTTCTTCCTCACCCTTTATTTGAGAACGTTCTCGTTTTTATAGTCCTTGAAGAGGTCATCTCTTAGCTCTTTGCCAGGCGTTCACTCCCGAGATTACCTCCTCATTTATACACCCTCGCAGACACCCACCCACCGACGTACGCAGCCGCACACACACACACACACACACACACACACACACACACACACACACACACACACACACACTCGGCGCATCCACTCCCCAGGGCTCCAGCTGGCATTTCGTCCTTCAAACCAACGTCTCGCATTTCGTGCTTCATCTGCTGCGCGCCACGCGCGCAAACAACTGACCGCGCGTCGAGGTAGACGCCGCCCTTCGCCGCCGCAACCCCGAACGTCGCACGGACTCGAATCCTTCGTAGGGTGCAGCACATTTTGCGGGAAAGGTCTGACTGCGCTTCGGTTCAAATACATTATGACAGCGTATCAGCTCCCCTGTGTGTGCACCTGGCCGGAGATACACTCGCTCAGGTCAATATATCACGGCTCAGGAGATAGGTCAGAGCCGGGTTTTTATCTCTGCATTGTAGCTCAAAAGCAGATTGCGGCGCAGTATATATTTATGTGGAAGGAGTCGCGAAGCGCTGCCATCCAAGAGTATCACACCAGGCTGCGGCGGCAAACGAACTGTATTAGATTGTGCGTCTGTGATAGACAAATTCACCGGGACTGGATAGGTGACCTCGCAACCAGCTGTTTTCCCCCACATCGTACGACACAAGCGCAAAGCAGAATGGCAGTAATTATTATCCCAGCATCACCTCATTGAGCCATACTGCACAGTGCAGAACACATCGCTAATGTAATCACACTATGCTACACACTCTTATGGGCCGGGGCTTAATGTCGAGCGAGCGTCATTTGAGAGCCCGCTGCCACTGTAAAGAGGTTCCGGCTGGTTTATAAAGGCACGTGTTTATTGTATCATGCATTAGGCCCATTAGCTCCAGCGCGAGCTGAACCCAGCTGGTTCCCCGGGTCATTCCTCAATGTGAAACTGAACTGCACGACATGACCAAAATTGACTCCTCTCAGAACACTCCGGAGCTAATGGAAGTCTCGGTAATTGACATCAATATCCCGTGCTCCGGCTGTGGGTGAAACACCTATCGGGGGCGGGGGGCTATTTTTGTCCTCGTATCATGTTTGATCTGTGTTTACATGTGCTTTTTTTAGAAGAGGCTTCGGGTGAAGGAGGTCACGGTTTTGCCAACTCATCGGGGCCGAATGGTGGGAGCGTTAACCGCGTAAACGCACGGCCGCGGCGAGATGTTTCTCCGAGATATCCCCGACGCGTGTGGCTTTTATGACTGCCAGTGGTCATCAGAACGCACACGCCAAAAAAAAAATAAGTGTGAGGTCCCAGCTGAGAAAGGAAAGCTCTAGAGATTCCCGCACACTGCTGATGCACTACAATATTAATGCTTATGGAGCCCATCAACTCTAATTACATCTGCCTTGCTTGATGCTACCAAGAGTACCGCTGAATATTAATGCTAAGCAACTCTTAACAGCAACGTCACTTCATCAGTGGAATAACCTCATTAACGGTGGCGCGTTTCTGAATAGTGATTGATCCTGGGGGTTCGACGTGGCTGAAGGTTAGCCACACACGCACGTTTTGGGATAGTGCTCGGCCTTTTTATTAGATGAGGGCGGGAGGATCCGCTCGTCTTGAAGGTGCGCAGCAGCCGCCGTCCCGGTTCTTTTCTCGCGGTGGGTCAAATTTAATCAGCACTTGTATGTTTTCTTCAATTTATCCACACACAGAGGAGGCAGCTTGCCATTATCATGCAGGGAAACATTTGTTGTCGCTTGATTACGCTAATGGGAAAGCACACACGAATATGAAATGTTGAACGTTATTGAAATTAGGCTTAATTGCTGATGGCATCTCAGGTTAATTTGTATTCCCTCGGTATGAAATGTGTCTGTGTGCGGTGTTTGTTTTTGTGTGATGAGCTGCATCTAAGTGACTGTAGTTACATAGTACAGTACGCTCTTAGTGAATTCTTCCGGGGTTTGTTTCTTCTCGTCAGAAGAAAAGGAGGATGCGGTGGCATAGATGACTGTATATCATAAATGACGAACATTTTTAATTTTTTTTTTTTTTACCCCACATGAATTTCTTATGTTTCGGCCCCTCCGCCCACCATGATGCTTGGTCATCAGGGTACGCTGAAGGGAAGGCGGAGCAGGGAGGAAGCACGTTCAGCCGCTTCACCGGGGGGACTGCGATTTAAAAGCACTTCAGTGCAGAGACACACACTCCAGATGAGGTTTGCATGCACTGAAGACCTCTTTAGCCAGCAACAAGAGGGGAAAAGCAGTCTGAAGATTTCAAGTAGCTTTTTTTTTTTTCATCACTTCATCCTAGTACCTAGGCCGTTGTCTTTTGATTGTTAATTATTGATGTTGATGCGTTTCATTTCTTGCCAAGCTCTCCATTAAAGACTTGCTCTCAATTTGCGGAGGTAAAATAAACAAAGATCAAAGAAATAAACCTTACTACCAGCATTATTGATGTACTCCTGATGTGCAGTGATGGAAATGTATGTGACAATTACTATTTTACATGCAGCACACGTGATTTACACAGGTTATTTGATGCTATTTATTTTGGCATACACTGTGCTGAGATTTACACAAGGATACAGAGCTGTGAGCGCAGAACTGACTATCACATTTGCTATTAAAGTGGCAAAACAGTCTACACCATAGTTCTTCAACATGGGATCCGCGACCCCTAGGGGCTCCGTGGAGGTACTGCAGGCGGGTTCGCAAAATCTTTGGTTGATTAGACATTTTTATGTATATATTTTTTTAATTCTCCCCACAGATTTAAATTTCTTTAAATACACATTAACATGAATCCAACATATTTTAGTAAAGGGATAAATGGAGGCAGAAGACGTTATCTTTCAGTCACTCATTCAGCGATACTGGAGCTGTCTCAACAATGCAGAGCGCCACCCGAGCCGAGACCTGACAATCTAAGCCTCCTGTAAGCAGTAGGCCCCGCCCCCACCACTGCTGAGCCAATCACAAGGCCGCATACATGCTGACTCTGTCACGTTCTCCGCAATTGACCGAGAGCCTATTCAGTCCCAAGGTGATATCTCAAAAATGATCATCAGAGAAGCTAACAGTGCAGCTGCTAACATTAGATATGTTCATGTTTACAGCAGTTGCACGACTCCCTACTGTTGCACATGTTTGAAAAACAATGAATATGTGTAACTGTGTATTATTTGAATAGCTTAATATTGAATGCAAAATGATTATTGTGTATATTTGTAAGTAGCACTAGGCAGAGTTTAGTATAAAACACATATCCATCCATCCGTTTGAGGGTGCTTGGCCTAAAAAACGCTGAAGACCCCTGGGCTAGACTATATTGAAATGGGTTGAGTCAGTTTATTGATTAGTTGTTTTCTGACGACTGGTTAACTCTGAGTGATTTCTTTTTCAAGCAAAATGCTGGCAGTTTGAGTTTATCGCAGCTTGAATCATTCAGTTTCAGACAGACATTCAACATTAAAAAAAAAAAAATAGCTGGAGATGTGTATGATGCAGCATGCTGATTATAACCCTTGACGTTCCTGGCTACCTTAACATATACTGTAGCTTCCCTACTGACTTTCCTTTTAGCTCTGCTGTAACCACCAACCACTGGAATTAACTATTTACTATTTTGGGCTTTAAGAATTAAAATTGATGAGAATCGAGAAGACGGCTGTGGGTTGAAAGCCAAAACAAAACGCTGAGAAGTTCCACAAACCTAAGGAGAATTTTTGATTCTCTGCGGGGTCATCAGTACAAGTGATTGCCTTTAACGAAACATGCGGCCTTTTGAAAACACAGCAGATAAATAATAGGAAATAAAAATAATCCTGCCAGCCACCTCCGCCAACCAGCTGATGTGTCCTCATCCCCACCTCTTCCGCCTAAAGTAGGCGAGTTTTTAACTCTTCTTCCAGGGCTTTTGCATTAATTATCACTTTCAAAATAAGTGGACTTCTGTAATAAAGACAATTCTTTATTAACGACTGTACCTCTTTAATTCATTACTTCTGTCGCACCATTGGTGGGGTTAGATAACAAACCCAAAGCAGACGGTTAACTCACCTGACATAGCTCCTTGGATGGCAGCCCGTTTGCAAGATGATGCTTTCCTCACACGGCCTCCAACACTAATGCTTAATTTATGCTTTGCTTCATGGGAAAACAAAGCGTTGTGTTGCAAGCAGTTGTGAACAACAGGTTTTCCAGGACTGAGCTGTTGTTGTGTATGAAAGCACTACGTTAGAAGAGAAACACTGCACACCACATATACCGTATTAAATAATGCAAATGCAGACTACGTTCTAAAACTTTATTTTTTTTCCATGTTAATCCCATGTTGTGTGGGAGAAATAACCCATCATCACTTCTTATGATGCAGTGGTCGACAGCGTTTACATAGGAATGGAAGGGCTGAGCGGTCATGTGAAAAAGAAGGCAGGGCTGAGCAGTCATGTGGAAAAGAAGGCAGAACGGAAAGCTTTGGCCTATCTGCTGCAATTATCCAATGTGGGACAATGATAGGAAAATTATATTGAAGAAGAAATCATCAACATGCTTTCACTTCTCCTCCATAACCGTTGTTTCATCTTAGAGCCTTCTAACAAAATTTATCCCATGTTCACAGAGCACACTTTACTGTTGAGGTTGACTTTTACTTTATTGTGACCCGCTTCTTGGATGTGATAATGGAAATTCTGGGCTATCTTGTTGATCCTCCCGTCTCCTCTTCTCTGGTCCCAGCTGAGTGCCTTCATCATCTCAGGGAAGGCCTCTGAAAGGATGTTTACACTGTGCACATAGTCCTCCGTGCTCCTCTTTTCAAAGGTTTCCTTTTCCCAGCCTCGCATCGGGGCTTGGCCGGCGAGGGCAGGCCGATAGGCGTGTGGGCAGTGACCCATCTGCTTTTCTTCCGAGTCTGAAAAGTCCAGACTTCACTCGACTGAAGCCGCAGGGAGGGCGACGGAGGGGGAGGACTGAGATGCTAAGTTCAGGCTTTAATTCGTAAATTTCTGTGGACGTTTCTCAGCATGTAGGTGTGAACAGAGAAAAAAAAAAAAAAAAAAAAAAAAGATGGGTGAGAGAAAATCACTCTCCACAGCAGGGACGGAAGAGTCCAGAACACCTGCAGGATTTGTCTAGTCGAGGCGACTGGAAGACAACCTCAGAATAATTCATTTTACACCTCCTCCGTAGTGACCTGCTCCTTTACTGTGATTCTGTTCTCCTTTTTTAGGAAACGCCTTGTTAGCTGTGCCTGAAAGGCAGGTGGATAACTTCGAGAGCGGAGTAATAACACCGAAAACTGTCAGCGCCCTTACCTTGTAATGACCTGCGAGTGGGCAGCTTCTGCTACGCCCTGACAGAAAGTCTACCTATAGGTTATAAATTTAAATACGAGCCTGGTAATTTCTTCTTTTTAATTTTATAAAAAGAAAAAAAAGAAAAAATTTGGGGAATATTTTTATCTGAAACGTTCGAGCTATCGTGCGCTGTGGAGTTGAAAGCAGTGCCCAGTGATGGACACGGGCTTGTTTTTCAGCGTGCAAGATGGGACTACAGACAAAAATAGCAAAGTGTAGCTGGATTTTGCAAACAGGAGGGGATGAGAGGGAAAGTAAGCACGGAAAGCTCAACAATAACATATAATCTGCAACTCTGCCACTTTTTTTTTTTTTTATATGCACCTCCCTTACTGGGAGACAGCTGCTCTACCTAGCTATTCCCCGGTGGTTTTGATGGATTCTTCTCCTCAGAAGCGGCTACG
Source organism: Mugil cephalus (assembly GCF_022458985.1). Taxonomy (NCBI): domain Eukaryota; kingdom Metazoa; phylum Chordata; class Actinopteri; order Mugiliformes; family Mugilidae; genus Mugil; species Mugil cephalus. The sequence continues at coordinate 41,411,615 of NC_061770.1, forward strand.
ACTCCTTGGCTTTAACGCAGCATGCAGCCAGCCGAGGCCCAGCAGCATTTACACAGGAATAAGTCCGGGAGATGTACCATTGACGGTAGAACACATTCAGCGGGGAAAAAATGACTGTGTATAACTTAGCCCGGTTTGATTTTAATACAACGCGGATTGTGTAAAATATTCACATTTTTCTGGACTGTTGAACAAATTGAAATTAGCAGACGGACAGCGTGATCGAGGCAAAGTGGGGGAAATTTAGTTATTTAGCGCGGGTGGAGGTGTCGTCCCCGCGTGAACGCCCGCTGACCTCATCGGCCTGGATGAACGCGTCACAAAGTAAAAAACGTCGATCAAGCGCCTGCGCTTCAAAAGGAAAAAAAAAAAAGCTCAAACACGCTCAATGATTTTATGCAAATGTCCCGAGACGGAAATAGATTTTGAATCTATCTGCTTTGTTTCTCCTTGTCTGTCAACTGCTTGGCAACTCCGCGGGAAGCGCGATTGTTTTCTTTTTTTCTTTTTTTTTGGGCTCGCGTTCAAAGAAAGAGAAAGCAAATTGTGAATTATTTAGGCCACCTTTGCAATATTGTAGTGGAATTTGTGTAATTCAAAGGGAGGGGAGTGAGGCGAACCAGCATTCCTCAAGAAGAACTCCCAAGTATTTGTTGAATAATGAATGCTACAGCATAAGACAGGCAGCCACTGATACACAGAGGCTGAGGCTTGAGATTACAGTGGATGGTATGACCTTTCCTTTCATGAAAAATTAACCGGTCTGATATTGAGCAGATGATGCTTTTTTTAGTGCGAACCTCTGACGAGAACTCAGGGACAGCTGTCAGCAGCAAGGATTGTTTTCTCATCAGTAACTTTCTCTTATTCAACACTTTGTGAAAGGACTTGTTTAACATTTCGGTCATCAGAAATGGGCTTTAATAACGCGGCTGCCCTGGATCGCAATTGAAGTATTGTTGCGTACGGATGCATTATGAAAGATTGTGCCATTGTGCTTTCTGTCTCCTCTGAGAACTTGTCCACAGATGTATAATACAAAAAAGGGAGGTTGGTGAGTAAACAGTGTTCCAGTGCTAGCCTGTAGGTGCCAATCTGCCTGGTAGTTTGATGTCGGAAAAACCTAAGACGCTCTCCAATGCATAAGAATAGTGTATCTCCACTCCAAATCCAAAATTCGCCGCGCATACTGTGTGTGCTTGTTTTTCAAAGCGCACAACATCTTTAAAAATTCCAAACTTTCCCCACTACTTCTGCTGCTCGGGCAGGTATATATATATAAAAAAAAAAAAAACCTACGCCGCTTTCATGTCATAAAAAAGTTAGTCCTCGCTCCCGCCGTCATTTTCCTTCGCCAAATGAGTCACAGATGAAAAATACCGTATTATACAGCAGGACCGTCAAGCTGTCACTTAGGTAATGAAGTTGGTCCAAACCATTTGTCTTATTTTGTCACGCTTTTTCCCCATTAGTCATACCGCGCTAACCATTAGCTCCTCGGGAACCCCCTTCACCCAAGGACACTTAGGCTCTCACTCCAAGTGCGACTGAGACCCGACTGATGCACCGTGGAAGACGATGCCGCCGCCGCCGCCACCGCGGGGGGAGGAGGAGGAGGAGGAGAAGAGATGGGCTCAGTTGAGACCAGAAGAAGAAAAGGGCGTCAGAGCATGCTAGAGGGACTGGAGCGTCATCCAAGGGAAGCTTCGGAGAGGTTTATTAATCTGTCTGGACTGACTGATCGTAAAAAATGTTCAGAACCTATACGGCACTTCATAGGAATTTCAGAGTAGTGAATAAGGATTTATGTTAGCATCGAGTGAAGAACTGGAGGAAAACGGGCGAAGTCGGTAGAAAAAGACAGCTTCGAGCAACAGAAGTGAGGATAGCGGGTCATGTTGCTCTGACCAGCTATAGTGGGGCACGTATAGTAGTGAAGGAGTCCGGGAAGGAAGAACACAAAGAAAGTGAAATCAAGAGAAGTGGAGGAGAGGGATGTATAGAGGTCTGACCGGAACAGGAGTTCCTGGAGTTATATCTTCAGGGTATGGTTGTGTTTGTCCTACAACAGGGTTATTACTCAGCCAAGTGTGATAAACACTAACTGCTTTATGAAAGCCAGAGGCAGGGCCACACAAAGTGCAATAAAAGTAAAGTACCTTTGTTGTCTTATAGCATGTTTTACTGCACGCCACATCCATATGGAGCCGTCGACGGTGCACAGCATGCTTGTCGTTTGGAGGACTTTTTAAGGACCTTCTGAGAGATGGAAAAGTTCAAGCGCCGCATTCCAGGGTACGGCAACTCTAAGGATGAGGAGCAAGGCGCATGCTAACGTCAACTCCCACGGGAGGCTTTCGTAATGAAAAGTTTTGACAGTTTAAGACCGCGTCCCGCAGGATTTACGTTTAAAAACTCGGTCGAACTGCGAGACCGACCGGGCGACCGACCGCCACACGCCGCCGCATCCATCACACAACTTGACCAGGTGTGTGTTTAACTGCAGGTGCGTGTGATTAAATAAAGCCTAATGGTTTTAACTGAACTGCGTCCTGAGAGCTGGAGGAGGGCCACGTGCGCTGTTAGCCGCTGCTCCGACAGATGCCAGGGGGCAAGCGCAGGGGAGGACACTAATTACCGGACAGCTGCCCAGCAGACCCTCACCCCGCCCTGGGGACGGCCGGTCCATCTCGCTCCCCCCTGTCCTCTAAGCCTGGACCCGAGACCTGGCACCGTCGCCGCCAATTCCAGTCGGCCTCCATCACGGGAGGCTGGCGGCGGAGGCTCAGGGGAGGTGTGGTGGATTGGCCCGACTTATTATTTCGGGGGCACATAAAAGCAATTTGTTACCGGAGACGCATCCCCTGACAAATACGTGATTTTAGCTCACGTCGGCGGCGTCCAAAAGTTTAAGGTTTTAGTAAATGAGCAATCACAACCTGTAATAACGCGCCCAGTAATGGGACATAACACTGCATATCCCCCAAGCGGCGGTCGGTTTTCTGCCTCCGCATCTGCATCAGCCGCCAATTTAGCATGCGAACCACTGTTAATTTCCACTATGGATATACATATTTCATAGTTTGGTGTCACAGCAGACTAATAATATCTCAATTGATGCTTTGAGTAGAGTGTGTCCTTCACCCTTCACTGGGATGGGTAGGAAAGGTATTTATAAGAAAATTGAGGTCACCGCTGAGAGGAGGGCTGGCTGTAGGCCCAAAGAATATAGAGTGTTGGAGAGGTTCAGGCAGACTCATTTTGTTGGAATTGAGCGGGGCTAGCGAGCAGCCTGCTCATCTTGCTGTTGGCATAAGCGTGAGAAGAGGAGCTAAAGGTTGAAATTATGCACCCAGAAAGCATTTGGCTCGGGTGAGGGAAAAAGTGCAATGCAATAATTAAGCGGCACAATAAAAATGATTAGAACTGCTTTTGACATTCTCATTGCGAATAACTTGCGTTTAATTGCAATCACAAATTTTAAATGCCAGTTTTATGTTCCATGGCTATAAGCTGTTTAAAGTTCAATAGCTATACTCTTTAAATCTCCTTCCAATTTCTGCTGTGAGGCAGAAACGGGAACGGATACAGAGAGGAGCAGACAAAAGTATGGGGAAATTAGTATCAAGACAAAAAAAGAAAAAAAAAGAAAAGGACAAGTGGGGAGACAGACTGCATGTCTTTCACCATTAAGTGCTGGACAGTGTGGCTTGCTGGCCTGGAGGAGGACCCGTGTGGCTCAGCTCAAGGCTAGTTAGCTATTCAGCCACAGCATCTGTTGCAGGCTAATGGATGTTATAACCTCATAAACGTCATGAAATTGGACATTATCCCTTAATTAAAAGAACAGAGATGCATTACAATGATTAGAGTGGCACTCCAGTGGACCTGCCGCACGCTCCAATAATGTTTCCAGAGGACGCACGGCTCCTGAGCAAGGTGTGTTTGGCGTTGGGCGGGTGCGAGGAGGGGCGGGGCGGAGGGGGGTGATGTTTTTAACGAGCTCATCTCTGTTATGAGCCACAAACTTTTGAGAGTTGCCGGAGGATCCCCGCGCAAGTTTGGACCGAACATAAAAACTTCCTCCGAGGCATCTTGACCTTTATCCCTCCCCGCGCTATGAGCTCCAGACTCGCTCCTTTCTCGAGGAATTTGCATACGGGGGGGAGCTTTTGATGATGATTCGAGTGTCTTTGCGGTGATTACGTGCGCGGCGTTGGCTCAGCAGAAACAGCTGTGCTATAAACCAGAAATAAAAACAAAGCTTGATGCTTGTTTTTGTGCGGCACCTGGGCCATCAGTGCCCAATAAACACCGGCAGCCAATCAATCTCGCCGCCTTCCCCCGCTAAGGAGCTTAATGAAATCTTTGGAAGGGAACGGAGTCTGGACGCTGCGCCCTGATTACGGGGCACGTGTTAACCCTCGCTCCGGCCTTTTACGCAAAGACAACTCAAGGTGCTCCGGTTGAAATTCTCAGGCCGAGCCTTCGAGTGCGCCGTAAAGGTCGCGGGAGGCCTGCGTTCACGTATCTGTCATTGCTTGTCTAGTGGCCTGTGCATGAAAATGTCACATCGTCTGAGGAAGCTACATGTCGCACGAGGTGTGCGTGGTGACCTCTTCGGCGCAACTCGGAACCGCATCCATTTGAAGCCCCGGTGTGTTCTGTACGTGCCTTTCTCTATTATCCGGCCTCGTGAACGGAACGCATTACGCCGGTAACCCTGTATTAATCTGAAACGCGCTCTTAATGTATCGCTGCATACGTTTTGGTTTTATCCAATTACATGCCAACATTCACAAGGCATGTCGCCGATACAGCGGCAAGCTCGGCGAGAGCAGTCTCCATGCCTCTCCTGGCGCTGCAGGTATCCATGTGAAAAGTAATTGCGCATTTCTCATTTATGTATTAGGCAGTCTGTCTTCTCTATGATCTATTTTCCATCGAGACAGACACAATAATATAACACCGAGCATGGCTTGATAAAGAGTCTATTTTTGCTCAAAGCTCCTTCCTCTGAATGAAAATGAATGAAGGCGTGTTGCGGCGGTAATGTATCAACATAAAATATTGAAATAGCCCAACCAAGGGCAAACTGCATGTAATTGAAACTCTCTCTGTACTGAGAACAAGGAACCGGTGTCCCCGCGTCTGAGATTTGGCAGAAGGGCTTTCAGAAGGCATTTGTTTCAGGTTTCTCCTCCGCCGTCCCTCTCCTTCCTCGAGTTAATTGCCTTTTTGAGAAATTTCTATCGCGAGCGTTGGGTTTCCGCCGCCCGTATTATTTATAACCTTTATTTTCGGACATTAAGGGTACTCGTCCTCACTCCCCCCCGTTCCCCCACCAGCCCTTCTTTCAGCCCAGCTAAGATGATTGATTGATTTGTTCCGTTTAACCTTGATAAGAGAGAAAATGGAAAAACAAATTGCAGTATCGACACTGCCTTGATGGCACGTCATTTGCCCAGGTGACCCAGAGGTGAGTCGGAGGTGAGTCTGAAGAGGAAGGAGAGGCACCGCTGTCTCTTTTCCCTTAATTAGTTTGATATCTTGGCCTCTAACGGCTCTACTTGTGCGGAAGCACGCCGTGACAATGCTCGCCTTTTTTTTTTTCCTTTTTTTTTTAGTAGTTCCCTCACATTCAGACTCTGTCACACAGCTTTAGCGAAATGAGGTGTGGAGTAGAAGTTAATCTTTTTTAAATACATTTTGCATTACTGCCGAGGTGTCATCAAAGCCGGGTGATTCATTATTTGAGGACAATTGTGTGTGTTGAAAAGATTCCGGTATAGCTTTTAAGGTATCATTGCCAGTGAATAAGGCCATTATTACGCGTTGGGCTTGTCATCTCGGGCGGCTTGTGATCATCGCTGTCATGTAGCCCTAAACTCTGCGTGCAGAGACGATGGCTGCTTTGTCCTCTTCCAGCGTGGTGAAGAGCACCATGGGCTGGTCACCCTCTCCAGAGTCCTTACATCTGGCAGCGCCATTAATCTTCCACAGCAGCTGTGCCCCTGTACCTGTCTCTCTTTGTGTAAAGGAGATGGAAAGTCATTTTTAGTCATTATCTTCCCCCTGGCATATGCTCATTCCGCTTATCGCACTTAACCCGCACTTTGACGTTGAAACTCAACTGCTCGTCTTGATCCGCTCGTACACTGGCTGACCGGCAAAGACGTGCGCCGTGAAATCTTCATTCCTAAATTTATTATTAAAGATTTATCATTGATTGAGAGAGACGTGCTCAGTCTAATGGGGGAGAGGGAGGTCTTTAGGAATTCTGAAAGAGTGGACAGCTGGAGTGGCGCATCACGGCCAAGAGCCTGAGAGGTTACAGCTTGTCCTCTACATGGTGTCGAGTGTAACAGTGTCGCAGTTTAAGGATAAACACTTGGAAACCAAAGTAACCATTTTGCCGGACCGCCCCTTTGATGTGAACTCATCCGTCTCCCCGCAGACCCGTGTGCATTAACCGCTAATTAACTGCTGACGCGGAGGAATGAGAAACGGTGTTTGTGAACTTTTACAAAGACGGGCTCGGTGTTTGATGGCGCTGGAAACTGATTAAAACCGGGATAAATGTTGGCTGGAATAATGCTAACTCCTGCTGGCAACTCATTCTCTCAATCTTAATAGCGCATTGAATCAACTTCAGAGCATTAGCAACCCGGTTGTCGTAGAAAATGTGCAAACTCAGATCTTTAACATCTTTGTTCAAGCGCTAGCCGCCCTGCTCCACGGTGCCAATCAGGTCTGTGGACGGTAAGTCATTCACTGATTAACATAGATGTATTAGGTTTCTGCTTCTGCTTCTCTTCCCACACTTTCCCAGGCCCGAACGTCAGTCCCGCCTCTATGCGTTTACCATATGCATATGGGTCTCGAAGGGATGTAGAAAAGAAGGAAAATCTGTCGCCACATCCAGAGGGATCAGCTGTAATCAATGTACAAAGTTTAGGTGGCAGGCCACCCTCTGGCCTCTGCCAGGCTGGCTGCCGTTGTTGGTCCGAGCGGCCAAGAGGGATTGCCCGGGTTGAGTTAGCTTAGTCTGCAGCTAATTAGATCAGGGAATGGAAAGGATCCCACAGCTCCCTCTCACTGGCTGAAAGGTTATTGACATGGCCACAACAGCAATATCTACTAATGTCAATCCAATCTTACCAGCTCCAAACATGAACACACTGGCAGTCTTGGCTGGCAGCTGAATTGATATAGTTGAACTGTGAAGACTTTACCGCGAGGTCCCTCGGCCCGGTCCACCGTTTTTTTTTTTTTTTTCCTGAGAAAAGAAACACATGCGGAGGATCGTATTTATACCTTTACTTAGCTGTAACGCCTTGTGTTTGGTCTGGCACCACCGCCGGGTCATTTCAGATATTAATCAGGTGGAGAAAATGTGCTCCTGACTTTCAGCGTCTTTCTTTCTTGGCTCGGGGGATGGCACCGGTAGATTCAGCACCTTTGCATCTATAGTAAATCATCAACATTGTGAAATATGGATGCTATCACAGACAGAACAGAACGCTACGTTTGGACGCTGGCTAACGGTCTCAATGCAATCATGAAACAGATTTATGGCGTTGTCTCATCCCACTGAGAGAGCAGGCCACGGCAGTTTAATATTTTTGAGTGAGGACAACAGTGGACTTCAAACTGCTCGAAAGGTGAGGATGTTTTATTTTTTATTTATTTATTTTTTTTTTCTGGCAGCGATCCAGTTAAACTGTGACTTTGTAGGGCATTTGACAAATCCGGCTTGGAAACAGCTGAGGATCACGTTTGGTGCATGATGCCCCTTCCCCTAGTTTGGAAACCGGTTTCGTAACAAAGCTTACATCTGGGATTCGAGAATCTGTTTCGCGGAACAGTCCCACTGCTGCCCGCATGCCTTCGGAGCTCATCAGCAGTTGTAGTTGTTGTCCCGTGCGCCAACACCAGATCGCCTACCCTGATACGGAGCGATACATCTGCGTACTACATCTCTACGGACGAGCGAGCATCTGATAAACAAAGCACCGGTGACCATAGCGACGAGGTCAGTGGGTTCACCCCGGGCGCCTATGGAAAGCCCCGGCCATCTGGAGTAGTCTGGAGGTTATGCAGCCGTCGCCTGTCCTGTCAGCTGATGCTACCTGATAGCGTCTAATGAGAAAAACAAGATGGTGCCGTCTCCGTTCGCTTTGCTCCCAAGCCGTCCAGCGGGCGTGCAATCTGATCATGTCGTCTAACCAGTCTGATACCGGCGGCCCCCGCACTTGAGTCGGAGCAGAGACTTATCAGATTGCATCTGACAGCGCTGACGCTGCGGCCCATACCTTAACGCGGCTCAGAACGTAGCGTATGCGCAGTCAATAGCGAGATTAAGAATTACGAGTCAAAATCAAGGCGACGGTCATCCATTTTAACGGAATCTTAATAACGTACACATTTTTTAAATGCGTTCCCAGGCAATATTTTCCCCCTTTTTCACCATCCAATAAAACAAATGGCAGCTTATTCATCATAACGTTAGGAAGACCTACACTGCATTATAGGCGTTCTCTGTTTTATCACATTACTGAATAATTATACGAAATGTCGCGCTGGAAATGACTCAAAATTACTCGCAGCTCTAATACGCACGCGATAAGATAATCCTTTATTGATCCCACAGTGGAGACGTCTGCAGTGTTACAGCGCCAGAGGCAACAGAAGCAGCGCGGAACGGAATCAGTAAAAAGTAATAAATAAGTACAACAGTAGGACATAAGTATGAATTTAGAGAGTTGTCCTGAGCTGACATTAATGGTAATATTGGAAATGGCACATAGTTAGTGTTGCTGAAGCGTTTGCCGATACACGTTTGAGCACAAGGAACTTTATATTAGAAAAGCGCACCAGAGCTAAGTAATTACACAACAATTGTTCGTGTGCAGTTTCCGATGACAAATGTGTCGCCTGAAGATATACTCCGTTGCGTAGAGACGGTGACTGACATGCCGCTGTAGGTGCAGCGATCTGTAGGTGAAGGAGACCCCTCCGTCTGAAGGAGGGGGACGCGAGGAGTTGTCTGAGATTGACGACAGCTCGTCTGACACTGTGCTCTCACCCGCCCCCGTCTGTGGAATCCAGAGGACAGCCCAGGACAGAGCTGGACCACCTAATGAGTTTAGTGAGTCCTCTTTTTTTTGTCCCTCTCCAAGGAAGAGTGGAAGAGTTCACTCAAAACAATAACTTCAAGTATTTACTAATTAATCATACCTGCTTTCATTTTTTTTTATAGTGTTTTCTGAGTTATAACGCAGCCAAAGCACCGAATTCTTTCTTGTCCACTTGATGAACAGATGCTCGGAATCTCATAATCCCTATCAAACCCTCCCTCCCTTTTTTTTTTTTTTTTTAATCTCAAGGTTCCCATTATAATTATACCCCTGAAACAGATCAAGGCCCATCCCATCTTGGTTTCTCCCTTAAACTCGATGTATCAGACATTCCTTCCTGCCCAGCAGTGGTCACTTCAAAGGACCCTCTGGACAAGGAGGAAAACGCAGCGGTGCGGTGTGTGGCCCGTCCCACAGACCGTTAAGTGCCTGAGCCGCGAAGTGTGCGACACAGTCGAGGAGTCGGCTCTCCACCTACCTCCACCCCCAAAAAAGAATAAATAAATAAATAAAACAGGTGAAAAGGCAGCAATAATGGAGCTGGACAAAACCTGAACACTGCGCCAGCGAAACGAAAAGCAGGCAGAGCGGATACTGTAACCGAATTTAAATATTTGATGGGTAAACAAAGGTTCAACGAGGGAAGTGCAGCCTTGTTTGCCGAAGCCTTAAGAATAATTCAAAGTGCCGTGTACCTGCCTGCTATCAAACAGAGCAAGTTTGTTTTGCCTCATCTAGAGAGACTTGAATGGTTTTAAAGCTTGCTAAGAGGTTAGGCTGTTACGCAGCGTGCATCTGCCTCGTCTGTGCTCAATCTCCCCATAAGCACAAACACAGATGAAGTTGTTTTATGAGCTCGCCGAGTGCGAGGCACCCATTGTCTCTGTATGAGGCTGATTCAAAATGGCCGCCCTCAGCACTCAAATTGATCATAATTGTATTCCCAAACTCTTGCTCAGCGGGGCATTGCATTTCGTGTTATTGACTTTAAAAACACATTCAGCGATTCTACTTGCAATTTCATTACACCGCTGTCAATTACCACTCTGTGAACAAAGCACGGCCGCAAATAAAATGTATGAGGTAATTTTCCAAATGCCACTTAGGAGGCACCGCTGTCTGAGCGATGGGCATGCTTAATTTGTGCACTTGCTTACTGCAAATCGCGTTACGCATTGGCAGCCGTGCACATTTCATTACAAAAAAAAAAAAAAACAAAAAAAAAAAAACACAGGAGACCCGGGGTGATTGCCCCAGTGTTTTCACATCAATACATAAACCGGCAGCCAGGCCCAGGTAATTAAGCATTATAAACATTTGGAGAGGGGGAAAAAAATAAAAAGAAAAGGAAATTCTTTATCACCTTTTTGTGTTCAAAGGGAATGCCGGGTGAGTGGGGGGATTTATGAATCATAAATCATGCTAACAAGAACAATTACCTTGCACATCCGTTTCCTCGCTCCCGCTTTAAGTGTTTGTTGGTTTCCCCTCTCTGGGGTGCCCTCTCTTCTGCCTCGGCGCAGGAAATAAACGGTGCCACTGTGGCTAATTCGGCAACCTCTGTGTCACCAGTTTTCCATTTTACTCTGTGGCCGCCTCACCTAGTTAAACCTTATCCCTTTTTTTTTTTTTTTTGAAAAAAAAAGCCATGACGGGACTTGGACTGTACTTTTTTTTTATTCTCACAGAAATATTTTCTCATATCGCCTTGTCTATTGGCAGAAAATGAAGAGGTCATGTGTGTGCTGATGACGGGGTTATAGGGCGTTCTGTTGCTGTGGGGGGGTCACTGATAAGAGCCTCCGAGACATAGATGAGAAGAATAACCGCCCCCGCCCTTTTACCCCCGGTATCACTGCTATTTCCCCTCTCCATCCAATTACAGTAAGAAGAAAAAAAAGAAGACACTCGGAGACACGTATGTTAGAGGCTCTGACTTACTCCATACATCCCCCTGCAGCCGCTGATTTATTATTATTTTTTTTTTCCCTGTGTGCTCTCTGTCCTCACATCTGATGACTTTGAAGGATACCGTGTTCGTCTGAGTGCACTCTTCATAAAGGAGAGTGGAGAGCGGCGAGGGCTTTCTGTTTTCGGAGCGCCTGGCGAAAAACTGCTGAAACGGGCCGTATTGATCGGCGGCGAAGGGGAGAGTCGGAACAATCACCGTGAATTGAACTCCTCAAGGTCTTAGGCTAAAAAAAAAAAAAAAAAAAAAAGAGCGGGATTAACAAAATTATCTGGCTCCTATTCTGGCCATTTGTCGTCGCTGCCGCCGGTGTTGACAAAAGCTTGGAGAAAAGGGGCGGGCGAAGCCGAGGAGGAGGGGGGAGTGGGGGGGTCGAGGGGGAGGGGGGTTGGTAATGAGGGAAGCGTTCTTGATGAGAAACTAACAACAATGTAAACACAGCAGATAAGTGCTTTCTTGGCCCGGCAGTATTGATCATGAATAGGCTTGATGCTCAACTTTACAGGGTGAATTGTATTTTCCTGCTGCGTTTTGATAGCCAGCTGTTAACACGCTGTGCAATTACAGGCTGCTAAGACGCTTTTTTTTTTTTTTTTTTTTCTTCGCGTGTGTGTGCGTGCTTTTTGTTTGTTGTGATGAGAGGAGGGGAGGCTACGGTTAAATGTGTAGCCTCATTACGGAACGCGTGTAAGTGGATGCGAAAGCGCAATTAAAACGTGAAACAAAGCCTTTGTTTCAAATCATCAGCAGTGAAACCCGAAATTATCATTAGCACCACGGGTGTGTTTGGTTGCGCAACGTTCTTGAATCAAATGGCTTCCCTCTGCCTTTGGTGATCTGGCCTTTTTTTTTTTTTCTTTCCCCCCTTCCCCTACTTCCTTCTCTCCTCTTACTCGTGGACTTGACTCGCAGCTAATTAATTTGCAAATTTTATTCTCAATAAAGTGCTTACAAAAAGATAATTGTGACTTTATTAACAGTTTCTTGGGCAGCAGATGGTGTTCTGCAGGCCTGCCATGTTGAATTAGTGATGACGCTGTCGTTTTATGTGCTCTCTACTGTGGCAACCCATAAAACTCCTAATTAAGGCTACAAATTAATACTACTTCTTCCCGGCATTATACCCAGCCATTTCACCCTAAATTAGGGTAAACAAAAAGCAAATATACAGGTAAGTCGCCCATTAGCAGGCGCCTACTCTCTGTCTGTGAGCGCTAGCTGCTTTCATGTAAGGAATCCCTGCTATTACAATCATTTGTTTTATATTAAGAGCAATTAAATGCTTATTAAAGATTCCGGAGCATTTGTTGGCTTGTTTGTGCTCAGCATTTACAAGACATCCGGTTCCTTGGAGCCAAATCTCAGTAAACTCCATCGACTTAATCCCTCCGATGTTTTATTAAAAACAAATTATGTCAGACTTCACCGCCGGTAATCCAGCGCATCAAGTATTGGTAACCGCCTGAAGGAGAAGTGCTTGCATTTTAATTAAGAGCCCAAGTAACGAGGCAGCAAAGTGCGCGGATTAGTGTGTTTACTTGGGAAGAGCGAGATGTGGTGGCGGTGGTGGTGGGGGCTTCATTTCATTTTTTTAATCTGGTCTTGGATCAGCTCCAAGTGTACAGTGACTTGACATATTTCAGGAATTGAGACGCTGATCTTGTTTGGCAGAGGATCCAGACCTGCCAGGGATGGAACGTTTCCTACATTTGTTGAGGGGCTCAGATGCTTTCGTGGCATCTCCCATATGCTAATGCATCATTTGTAATAGAAATGTACACTCACTTGCCACTTTATTAGATACACCTGTTCAGTTGCTTGTTAACACAAATAGCTAATCAGCCAATCACATGACTGCAATTCAGTGCATTTAGAGGGGATCAAGACAACTTGCTGAAGTTCAAACCGAGCATCAGAATGGGAAAGAAAGTGGATTTAAGTGACTTTGAATGTGGTGTGGTTGTTGGTGCCAGACAGGCTGGTCTGAGTATTTCAGAAACTGCTGATCTACTGGGATTTTCACACACAACCATCTCTAGGGTTTACAGAGAATGGTCTGAAGAAGAGGAAATGTCCAGTGAGCAGCAGTTATGTGGACAAAAATGCCTTGTTGATGTGAGAGGTCAGAGGAGAATGGGCAGACTGGTTGGAGATGATAGAAAGGCAACAGTAACTCAAATAACCACTGGTTACAACCAAGGAATGTAGAATACCATCTCTGAACGCACAACACGTCCAACCTTGAAGAAGATGGGCTACAGCAGCAGAAGACCAGACCTGGTGTCACTCCTGTCAGCTAAGAACAGGAAACTGAGACTACAGTTCACACAGGCTCACCAACACTGGACGATAGAAGATTGGAAAAACGTTTCCTGGTCTGACGAGTCTTGATTTCAGTTGTGACATTCAGATGACAGGTTCAGAATTTGGCGTAAACAACCTGAAAGCATGGATCTATCCTGCCTTGTATCAACAGTTCAGGCTGGTGGTGGTGGTGTAATGGTGTGGGCGATATTTTCTTGACACACTTTGGGCCCTTAGTACAAACTGAGCATGGTTTAAATGCCACAGCCTACCTGAGTATTGTTGCTGACCATGTCCATCCCTTTATGACCACAGTGGACCATCTTCTGACGGCTACTTTCAGCAGGATAATGCATCATGTCACAAAGCTCATATCATCTCAAACTGGTTCCTTGAACATGACAATGAGTTCACTGTACTCCAAAGGCCTCCACAGTCACCAGATCTCAGTCCAATAGAGGAACGTTTGGGATGTGGTGGAACGGGAGATTCACATCATAGATGTGTAGCCAACAAATCGTATTGACATATCATGTCAGTGTGGACCAAACTCTCTGAGGAATGTTTCCAACACCTTGTTGAGAGTATGCCCCGAAGAATTAAGCCAGTTCTAAAGGCAAAACGGGGTCCGACCTTTTACTAGCAAGGTGTCCCTGATAAAGTGTATTTTTGGAAATGCTTTGCATAACTACTAAAAACGTAATATCTGTAAATGTTTTTGTCACACATGCTCCAGCACCTTCTGTTGAGCCCCGGTGGGATCAGAAAGTTTCCTCCGTCTCCCTCTGGCAGACCCTGCCCTGGAATAGCTCTGCCTACATACTACAGTATAATTGACATGCTCAGACATAATCCCTTGTGGGACTTCCACGCTGTTCCCAGACTTCAGTGGGAGATTGCTGCTTCTTGAAGAAGTCATGACCACTGTTTGATCAAAGGGGCTCCGCTCCCAACGCCCACTGCTTTCTGCCAGTGCTTGATCTGGATCGATGCAGGGGTTTGTGTACAAAATCCCCAGCTTCCTAGAGCTGCGCAAACCCACTTTAGCCATTCAGAAAGTAAAGTCATGTTAAGTTCACGCTCCTCCCGGTGAGTTCCCGCTCGGCTGCGCGTTGCTCTTCGGCGCTCTCCTCGATGCGACGCCCTAAGCGGCAGATTTGTTATGGCGAGCCATCAGGAGCCACCCTGGGAGAAGTCCTTTACGGCAAAGCGAGACCCTATTTCAAATTATTCACATCAGCTGAGCGTTAATAAAAAAAATATTATTGGCCGAATGAATCAAACGTGTTCCTCGGTGAATGCAGCAGTTTATTCGCCTGCAGCTGTGGGAAGTTTGATACCACCGTATATGAGCTTCTGCCTGCAATTACAAACCAAAAGAGTTCTAACAGACAGTTTATTGTTTGTCTTAACTTTTCTAATAACAGGCACAAAGCCAGACTTTGACTTCATATAAATGCTTCCTATTACCGTTAAAAATCTGTCTTTAGCCCAAGAACGCCAAACCAGCTCAGCTTGTTCCTTTATCAGCTTACGACCAGAGTTCTCTGGGTGCTTATAAATCCACTGAATATTGTTCATTGTGAGTTTCCCGTCTTACCAAACAAGAATAACAAGAAACGGCCCATAATTACTGAATTTACTGCAGTTTGAGAACTTCACCCGGAACTTTTCTGTTGCCATTAATGGAAAATATGGTAATTAGTTTTTCATATCCCCTCATACATTGGAGGTTGATATAACTTATTCATGACAGCGAAAAACAAGAATTGCTGTTGTCTGTCCATTTTCTTTCTAGATGGAAGCAGGGGCTCCGCTGATTTGAGCAGCAGACGGGTCTTTGCCTCTCCGTGTCTCTCTCTCTCTTTCTTTCGGCGCAATGCCCACCGGATATGAATCAACGGCATCATTAAGCGGGGCACTGTTTCATCAAAGCGGGAGTCAAGCCGAAGAGATTCTGAGGAGAACGTAATCAGTTTGAGGGACGAAGGTTTATTTATTCCAAACAAAATGAAATTACACCGCCTCTTGAGTGACATTTATGGGTGTGCTACCTGCAGTGCTGACATGTTTACAAAGTGACTGAGTAAAATAGAAAAAAAAAAAAAAAATGCAACGCATGCTCTGGTTTGTTCTGGTGATTTTTCATGTCAAAAAATGCCATGAAAAGACCAAAACAAATTAAGAAATTCCACCGACCATGAGCAGTTTGCTTCCTTTTTTTTTTTTTGTTTTTTTTTGTGCTCATGGGATTGCATGAATGTAGGGTTTATCCACATGAAAACAACTATTGCACGGAATGCGAACATTTTAACTACTATTGAAGAATCTTGGAAAAAACTTTGTTTTAAATAACTGGACTGTGTAATTTGATCATGGTTAATGTTTAAACTCGAATAGAATACATTTAAAATGTAATCTGTGGAGGATTTTAAAGGGCAGAATCAAGGGCCAAAGAAAATAGGATGCTGAACTTCCAAGTAAAATCCATTCCTCAGCCTTGTTCAAACAACTTTAAATACCTCCGTTAAATAAACGAATAGTATTTTTTAATAAAAGTCAACAAAGGACGACTAATGCATTGATTTTTGTCTTCAAATGAGACTAGATAAAACCGACTTTAACCTTTAAAGGCGCGTAAATACTACACATTTATGAAGCTGATCTGCAACGGTGCACTGATTGCACATATACACAGTAGGGGTATTGAAATTAATTGCTTCGACGATAAAGCCCTAGTGTAGTCTCATCTGGATGATGTCATTTGTCGCATTCGTTTCAAAAACATACAAGTAATTAAAAATGGTGGTTACGGTGGTTAGTGCTGATGCCTCCCGGTGAGAAGGTCCAGGTTCGAGTCCAGCTCGGACCTTTCTGGATGGAGTTTTCATGTTCTCCCTGTGTCTCTGTGGGTTTTCTCCAAGTACTCCAGTTTCCTCCCAACTCCAAAAACATGCTTGTTAGGCTAATTGGTGATTTTAAATTGACTTTAAGTGTGAGTATGAGTGTGAATGGTTGTCTGTCTTTGTGTTAGCCCTGCGATAGTCTGGCGACCTGTCCAGGGTGGACCCCACCTCTCACCTGATGACAGCTGGGATAGGCTCCAGCAACCCCGCGACCCTAGTGAGGATAAGCACTAGTAGAAGATGAGACATCTGGGCCCATTTCAGATTTTTTATTGTACCTTTATTTAAACAGGTGAGTCAGTTGAGAACAATTTCTCATTTACAATGACGACCTGGGCAAGAGGCAGCACAGAGAGTCGGAGACAGTATGTAAAAACACACGACACATAACGAAAGTGCAAGTTTAAAGTGATGGTGCTGGTTCAAGAAGTTGAAAACAGGTGCAACGATCATAAATCGTTTTTGGGAGTGTGTTGCGGAAAGAGGAGAATCTGTTAAATTTGAGCTTCAGTCACCAACAGCAGCAAATTGAAATGATTGACGTCCAAAGGAGGCGCGGGCCCTTGGGATAACCAGGTTAATGTAACTGCTACAGCGTAGGTTAGGGTTGATGTTCCTGCTGTGGAGTAGTGAGTTAAGATATGAAGGGGTGTTTCCAGTGACGGTAGATGAAGTGATACCAACGGATCAGTCTACGAGAGCGAAGTGATGGCCAGCTGACAAGTGAGTACAGGCAACAGTGACGGGTGTTAAACGTGGCACCTGTAACAGTGTGGTAGATGGCGTCCAGATCATTGCGAAGAGTCCTGGAGGCAGACCTACATATTTTGCCGCTGGTAATGGAGGATTAGGATAATTGTCATCTCAACCAGAGTGTCCTCTGTCCTGCAGAGTGGGTGAAAGAAGCCTTGTTACGGAACAGGAAACCAATTCAAGATCTGACTTTGGAGAGCAGCGCGTTAATGCGCACATCAAAGGAGAGTGAACTGTAAAGCCAAATACCCAGATATTTTTAAGAATTAGCAAAATGGATATCTGAACCGTCCGAGGAGGAGATTCTGAGAGGGGAGGTGATAAGTAGATTCTGGTTGAATATCATGCATTTTGTTTTATTGGTGTTTAAGCTCATTTGCAACGGAGGAAGGATGTTACGGACAGACTGGCCATCACATTGACTTGCGTAGCGCATACCACACAACAAGAAAGCACGTATTTGCTTTCATTAATCTGCTTCTGCTCCTGCATCTCCTTCTGTCATCTTGATGCCTCAGCTCCGAGTAAATTGTCTCATGTTGTTAACAGGCAATTCCTCATTATCTACTACTCCCCGATCCAATTCTTGGGGATTATGCGTCAATTAAAGGTTATTTCCCCTCATACTTGAGGTGCCCTGGCCCTGGTTTGAACCACTTTGAGCGCCAGAGGATACGCGAATGACCCCCGGAGAGAAAGAAGGAAGAACAAATCCTTCAGTTTGGCCTCTTCAGCAAAAAAAAAAAGAAAGAAAAAGTGTTGAATAAAGTGCGAAAACACCCAAGCGGGAAGTCTATAGATTATTGTTAAATACAATATCTCTGTTAGCACCGAAGAAGCAGCGTCAGGAGCATTTCTGCTGCTATAGGATGGCATGCGAGCTTCCTTCCTAATGAAGAAGTGGGTAGGAGTTGGACACGGGCAGTGTAGCTCGGCGAACAATGTGCCATTGTTGCGGCTAAGGCTGGGCTGTCACACGCTGCTCTGATCATTACTTACCCACAGCCGTCCAATGTCACGCACAATATCCCCAGGTTTGCCCTTCATAGGTTGCTGTGCATCCTCCGATCGCTCCATCCAGCCTGCTTAATGATAACAGGCAGCAATTACGCTCACATGCGTGCACACGCGCACGCAAACAAGCCTGCGCACCAAGTACTGTAATGCCGGAAAACAAACACATCTCCCGCCCGCCTGCTCGCCGTCTCCCCTCGCCTTTTTGTTTAGGAAGGAAGATAAATATCCCTATAATAGAAAAAGCCTGCTCCTGATGCATTTTCTACAGTCCGCTGCTTCGGTTACATGTATTTACTTACGAGTCTGGATTTAGCCCCTGCCTGCCGCAGTCCGATTTGTTCTGAATGGATAATGAAAAGGTCTTTGGCGCTATTGTGGCAATATTTTAACGCTTTGCCTCGCCAGCATGCCTACCAATGAACTTTATGTGAGTGAATTGTTTAATAATTCAGCCGAGGGGGGGGGTGAGGTTATACATCAGGCGGTTTTTGGTGCGCCGCTCGCACGCTACAATGAAAAGAATAGTTTATGAATTACAGCCTCGGTGGTATGAAAGACCCTTACAATGCAATGCTGCACTAAGGGGATGGGATTAGAGGAAAGGCCAGGGTATTATTCACCCAGGATCTATGAGTTGACGTAGTGCCGCAGGAGTGTGCGAAGTTGCCCCAGTGCTGCTCTCCCGGCTGGAAATGTTTGCAGTGTGCAAAGCCGTCTTTTCGGGCCGCGGTTAGATTTCATGGGGCCGCGCATGTGATGTCACAGTATGGATAGCGGAGGACACGACTGAGCTGGTGTGCTGGTAGGGTGGCACGCTTATTGAGATCATGATTATAGCTGTGTCTAAACTCCGGTCCCTTTGTGACAGAGCCATTAGCGGGCTGTCACACTCTTCAGTGCGCCCTATGCATGTGACCGCTAATGCTAATACACTGACTGCAGCTCACATTCTCATACTAGATTACAGCCGCCGCCGTGGCGTTGACCCCGGACGCTTCGATACTTCCAAAAGAATTCCAAATATCTTCTTTTGTTGTCGTTTTTAGCATACGTGTTGTTGGTTGGTGATTGATATGGTGTCATAAACCTCCACTGCGCCTCCACATGCTTGTTATTACTCTACACCACTGCTTTATACAGGCATAGCTGAGCAACACCAGGCTGCAAAGTCACATTGCCAAATTGATTGCCCATTTAAAAGGATTGTGGCTTTTACAAGGTTTGGCCTCCTTCAGTTGAGTGCAAATCGAGTGCCACTGTATTAAGTGGTAAGACCAGAGTGCTGATAGATTACCTTTGGCCACTCTGTTTAATTGTTGGACTTCGGTGGCAAACCTGTGAAAAGAGAAGGAGGGAGATGGGGGGGGGGGAAGGGAAAGGGCTAAATCGAGAATGTTAAATATTGAAGCGGTTGCCCGAGGGCTAATGAAATTAACAATGCAAGTAAACAGCCTCCTGCAAGTGCCACATCCTCCTCCTCCTCCTCTGCCTCGCTTTGTCTCTCTCCCTCATTGGCTTATATCGAGAAGCGCTTCAGGGCTCAGTGTGTTTGTGTGTGTGTGTGTGTGTGTGTGTGTGTGTGCGCATGGGAGGATGTTCACAGGTACCCATCCGTGGAGGGTGTAGATGGGGGGGTGATCCAAGGTCAGAAACTCCAGCGTTTACACCAGCTCCATCCCACCAGACCCTCCTCCACGCCAAACTCCATCTCCACCCTGCTGCATCAGCTCTATAATATTGTCAACCATAATCCGCTTCTCTGCCTTCACCTCCAGCCACAAACAGCACAACTGAGCTTTAAGGCTTCATAACAAAGCTCACATGATGTATTTATCTCTTTCATTTGAATACTAGTCCGCCTCCTCCCTGGTAGATTCCGGCTGATTGGAAAAAACAATGTAGCTACCGATGAAACAGTTCCAAAATAAATATATATATATATATATTTTTAAGCATTTCATGAGGCTGCACAGCTTTGATCATAGCGCCTTTTCTGATAATTTGTCGCAGTCGAGAGATGAAGCACAGCCATGTTTCCTTATCTTTGCAAAGGCTGAACAGTGGGAGAGCTTTGACAATTGTGTTTCAACTTGAAATGGCACAGTATGCCATAATTATGTCAGTGCAGGCGTGTTGCTGCTGTTTTCTCAAATGGAGACATTGTTAGCCATGGGACAGCTAGCTGGAAGCTTGGCACTACTGTATTTGTTTTTTGTATTTTTTTTGTTTTTTAGTTTGACACGGGCCACACACATGCTCACAATCACACACGTATATGCACACCTGGAAGAAGATCTGCAGTAAAGCCGCTGGAAGCCAGGAGAAGAAGCTTATCCCCATTACACATTCTTCCTGAGGGCAGCACTGGACAGCTGGCACATACAGAGCGCTGTACACGCATGAACATGGATCCACATATACACATTCTGTAAATACCCTGCTTGGAGCATGCATACACAGCCATTTGTTCTGTTAATGCTAATTAACACATAGACCATATATATGAACACACATCCTGTTCACGAGCTAGGTTACCACGCGGTCAACTGGTCCTATTTGTGGCTTGAGAAGACACCAGGTGGATCACGGGTCGGCGGGTCCTGTGTTTCCTGAAGGGGACCGGATCTGAGCGGATGTAAATCTCTGGGGCACGTCCTTAAATCCTGTTTGACTGCTGCACCCATGAAAAGAGAGAAGCTTAACGAATCAATTCCTCTCAGAGTAATCTGCTTTCAATTTTTTTTTTTCAAGATAAACTGAATATTGAGAAGTTTCCACTGAATGAGGAGCAAATCAGGAACAGGCAGTTAAAGGGGAGGTAGGCAGAAATCTGGAAAAACGCAAGGAAATAGTAATGTGTGATAGCAGCCACTCATCGCCTTCTTTCATGGTGAGTCCACCAGCACGACCTCAGCAACTACAATACGTTCAGATTTTACAGGGCAATGGAGTTAACGGCTTACCTGAAGTGAAGCGAGCTCACAGTTAATCTTGAGCCCGATGCAGTCTCCGTTTCTGAATCGCTCACATTTCATAACCGTGTTGTCAGATTTGCATTTAAAGCCCAGAACAAATCGATGACAAAGAGCCACCAGCAACCCCTGCTATGTGTGACGTTGCCATATGTTGTAGTAGTCTGCAGTGGCGATTGTGGTTTGGAAATTCTGATGGGGCCCTGCAGGATAATCTTATGATGCAGTCCAGAAATACCATAATCAATGAGCTCACAACACAACAAAAACACAGCACCCAGATCTTCTTGCTTGAAGGCATCAGTGCTAACCGGCACACCACCGTGCCAATGCCGACGCATCATCATATCAATAGAACCACCAAATGGCAGTGTTCTCGATCTCACTATAACAAATACTCAAGGCCAAAAAACAATAATGTGACAACAATTTAAAAAAAAGCTCCGTGAGGTTGTGTCCCCTACACACACACACCCACACATACTGTATATCGCCAGTTACGCATTACAGAAATTCCACTGTAATTCCAACAATATGTAAACATTTGTATCAATTCTATTTAGATTCAAAATAAAATCGAATCACCAAGACGTTTTTGACAGTTCCAGTTAGCCAATTCTGCTTAAACCACTCCTGGTTGAATGGCCTAGTTTTGTCTTTTCCCTCTTGAGAGATGATTCAACCCTCCGGTCGATGTGTTCCCAAACCTTTTATATCCAACCTTTGCTCAGGTGGTAATCTCCTAAATTGCACACTTGCCAGGTAGTCAACTCGATTCATCATGCATTTAATGAATGAATTTGGATTCACTCCCGTTAGTCGCAAGTATATACACTCAGTGACATTAGCTGGGCTAGCAAGACCTGTTCAGTCCCCGCCCCTTGCTTCAAACCAGTCGCTCTGAGAACCGCTCTGGGGCTCTGTACGTCATACAAAAGGGGAAACTAGAGAGACCTACAAACCATCATACAGTTGTCTCTGCAACTGGCAACAAGGGTCCAGCTTGGGCCAGTGGTGTGGGGTACACATACAAGTACAGGTTCACCAGTGCTATGAACCGCTGTGTGCCACCCTCCCTAGATTGTCCCACAACCAATCGGAGCCCTTTGGTTGTAAACCAATGCCATTAAAAAAATGCCATAATTAGATTGGGTTGGCAGATCTTTACGGGAGCATAATCAGTTCCCAACAGAGTGACCATGGACAACTTTCAACTGCAAAGATTTTGTGGATGAGGAAGGTCTAAGCTGGCTTCCTTCCAGGCTGGATGTACAGTAAGTAATTTGGATTTTTTGGACACCTATCAACAAAAACAACTCCTTACACACTGATGTAGAATAACTATAAAGCCTTAAACGATAGACAACATAGAGGTCCAGGCTTGTTAAGTCAGTACAGGTATTTGGCAGCCTCCGGTGCTTGTTCATGGGTCTGTGTCGGGTGCAAACACCAGCAGTTTTTTCTCATTCTTGTTTGCAGAATTGCTCAATAAACATTCTTTGTAGAAAGTGTTTTACCTTTAATTCAAAGTTTTTCTGGAGCTACTTGCTACCATTCATTAATGAGAACTTATTTAATCATTACATTTCCAGTCACTGCGCGGCCTGTCTGACTCGCACAGAGATGTATAGCTGCTGATCCCTTTCCTTCTGTTTTCTTCACACTTACAGACATTAAATTCACACTTGGGGACATTAAATTTGTCACCTCAGGGCCTCAATTAATAGCTGCCAAACACAGTGGCTTTTTACTGACCCACTGTTATACGCTAGAGCATAGGGGCCAGTTGATGTCTGCCAAAGAGGTAAACAACATTTCAGCCATACTGTTTTCTTTGATGCCAGCCTTTTTAGCATCATTCTCTACCACTGGTGGCAGCCCTTCTTAGCAGGCTGGGATCCAAGGCCCCCTCCAGAGAGAAGTGTACTCTTTTCTCAAACACGAGCCTGGGATTTGGTTTCACTAACAAAGCTATTTTCACAGTTTGTTGTGGTGCGCATGAATATTCATGCGTCACTGCTTGGCTCAGTCTGTCCTCATAAAAAAAAACAAAAACACAATGATTGTTCCTCTCTGTTTTTTTTTTTTTCTCCCACTACCTGTGCATTGTTTCATGAACAGTGGGTTAGGCTGGCGATTAGACACGTGATAAGCATGGTAGATCCAGCAAATGCAATTTTAGCAGCACAGAAAACTAACTGTGAACTGAATCAAATCAAACTTTATTTATATAGCACTTTTCCTACAAATATGCAGGGCTTCACAACAATAACAGCGTAAAACAGACAAAATCAAGCAGAGCGTCCAACCACCCAGGCCGAAGGGACCTAAGGGACCGCACCCCCCGTGGGCAGATAGGAACAGCCCCAAGTGTGGCAGGGCCCCACGAGAAAACACCGGAGAACTATAAGACTAAAACAGTACTACAGTCGCTAAAGGCGTGGCTGTAATATATAGATACAGGATTATATACTATACTTTATGAGTATTTTATTTATTTATTTTTCAACATAACTGATGTAAGATGTAAAGTCCAGGTTATATACTCCGATACAGTAGGTGGCGGTATGCTCCTTTAAAGACATGGTTGCAACCTGCTAGTAACAAAAGAAGAAGAAGAAGAAACCACACCTTTAGCTCACCAGGAAGTACTCCACCACCAGGTAATGCACCAAACAAAGTTAACCAACTAATTCACTGATATAGCACCACAAATTTAATCCTTGCACTCCATTTATGGTCAAAGCTGAACCTAAATTAAACTGAACTGTTGAAATGTTAATGTCCGCGAGTGGAACTAAGGAGTTGAGAATGTGAGCTGCTGTGGTTCTACCATGTGTCATATGCTAATGAGTCTCAGCAGTGAGAGGAAAATAAAATCCCAATGGCTCATGATAGGCATGAACTAAAAAGTAGACATTGTAACTTGATAAGTAGTTGGCATTACATGCACAGAGACAGTCTCTGCAACCTGGTAGTTTCAAACGAAAATGCAACCTGTAGCCTTTTTCCACTGTAAAATATTAATAAAATATAAAATATAAATAAGTTAAAAGTAATTATTGGCCAGTACCTTTACATTGGGGTTAATTTGATGGTGGTGACTTGGCCAGTATCAACTGACTCATGATTGCTTCTTACATAGAAATATTGATATCTGAAAGGTTGGCCTGGCCCGAGGTCAAACACTGTATACAATAACAACTGCACTGTGCATCATGTGTGATATTTTGACAGTGTCATTTTTTGTTAAAATCTGGATTACAAGTAGAATTTCAAGAGAGAGAGGCGCTATCAGATGCAGAACTGAAACCTTGAATTCTTCAAACCCTGCCCTTTCATTACTTTGAAAGTGGCCGCGTGCTTCTTGAAGGGGCTGATTGATTTTATTTTCAACCCCCGCTGCGCGCGTAGCTCCCATGTCGCACTATCTGTCTTTCTTTGTAAAAATGTGTTTTTGAACCGACAATGGTCAAGAGCAACACGCCCCGTGGCTGCGGCCTTGTACGTCTGTGCTCTCCATAAATGAATAATGAACAAATGGCATTTATGTACAGCGCTTTGTTTCCCCCTGTAATGCCATTAGCGTTTGCTCTCTGTGTTTGGGACTTCTCCGGGCCACGATAAGATCGATATTCTTCTTTCTTCAATTTTTTTTTTTTTTTTTTTTTTGCGAACGTTGTTAACCTAACAAAAAAAAAATTAAAAACGAAACCGTGTTTTTAATATTTACAATATACAAGGTTGTCTCGGTAGACAGATATTCCAGAAAACATACTTCCAGCTGTGTAAAAGACCTCACAGTCATGATTCTTCTTCCCATTTCCTCTTTCTCACTCACCTCTCCTGTTAGCTATCTAGCTCTGCATTACCTTCAGCTGTTTTAGTCGGGGATTAACATAGCATTAACAGCTTACACCGTTTTCCTCTGTTGGTCTCTTACTCCTTTTTTTTTTTCTCCTCCTTTCTCCCCAAACCTTTTACTTTTCCGAGTTGAAATGGAGGATTTGATTTTTTCATGCGACATCAGAGCGCAGCTAAAATGAAGATGCCAGTTACATTAAGAGATATTCCATAGGGGGCTGGAGGCGAAGCGCGGCGCTTTGACTGCGAAACATTGAGGCGCTGCGCGGCGCCCCCAGAGGGGCCAGCCTAGTGTCTGATGTTGATTTAGCTGTAGAACGCTGGTTATTCCCGCACGCCATCAAATCTAGTCATAACCGCGCTG
This sequence comes from Mugil cephalus, assembly GCF_022458985.1. Classification (NCBI taxonomy): domain Eukaryota; kingdom Metazoa; phylum Chordata; class Actinopteri; order Mugiliformes; family Mugilidae; genus Mugil; species Mugil cephalus. The sequence continues at coordinate 41,436,904 of NC_061770.1, forward strand.
GATTAATTTGGCAGCCAAGAGGTTGACCAACTCGACGGAGAAAATGACAATAATAATAATAATAAAAAAATTTACATTTAGATGTAGGTGAAGGAGTAAAGCGGGAAAGCTTGCATCCGTCAAAACTTGAGCTCATTGTGTCACATCCTCACACTTGGAAAAATGGATCCTCTCACAGTGGGCCTTGATGCTGCTTAGCCTTTAACAAATTGCACTTTGAGTATCCAAAGTGTGGCCATGACCTGCCTGCAGCAAAGCACGGCAACCTGGATCTTAAACCCTACGCTGCATAGTAATGAGAAAGAATTAACATTTTTTGATTAAATGTGCAGTAAAAAAAAAAAAAAGAAAGAAAAAAAAGCCCCATTTGCCTAATGTTGCTAATAATATTTACTTAAATGCTAATGGTTTGTGTAACATTAGCAAATAACAGGGACGGTTTGATTATTATCCAGTGATTTTTAGTGTTTTAGAGTTCCATAGCAAGGCTTTGCGTTAGCCCTTCCTGTCTGTGTTGTGCATTTGAACGCACACCTGCTTTAGGTTTCTTAATGTTCCTTTGTTTCCAGCGTTCTGTTGTACGTTTTTAGGGCAGGCAGGTAAGCAGCTGGAGGATTGTTAAAAGAGCAGCTAAAGAACGCTGCACATTAGGTCAGAGCCTGCGGGGAGAGGCATGTGTTGCCGTCAGATGCTGAACACTGTTATTACTGTAGATGTGCTTCCCTCTCCTCCGCAACAAATTGTTGGATTATTTTTATTTTTTATTTATTTATTTTTTGCTCTCTAGCGTTCACTCGGCTCGGTACAACTCGCGCCCGCGGCGCTGTAGTTTTCCCCGTCCGCCCTGTCCTTAAAGGTCGCTGGCGTGTGCGCCGTGGCCTGTTTACGGCCCGTTTCTGTCGCTGAACTCCGAGCGGGCCTCCGTGCTTAATTGCTCCTGATGCGCGGCGGGTGGAGATCCCTCGAGCCGGGCATGCATGCATGGCCGCCCACAGGAGGCGTGTGCCCCATCAGCCTCCTCGACGCCACCGAACACTCGCCCGTCCCCTGCCCTTCAGCTGCGCAGAGAGCCCCTGTGGACCAGCATTACATGTGTTAGTCTTTCTTTTTTTTCTTTTTTTTTGCACACGCATTACTCAGCTTTATTTATTGATTAGTTGCAATTAAATGGTGTAATGAAAAGGGTTGGATTGTTTATTGCATCATTGCCACCACCCCTGTATACCTATATTTAAGTGTATTTATATGAAATGATTTCCCTATTGTCCATGTGTACAGGAGGCAGCAGGAGATTATGGCTATGATTATGGCTGCTTCTAGTATTTTGTGCTATAATATATCCATGATTTGTAGCTGTAGTGTGCAGAAAAACTCAATTATGAATGTATTGTGGTATAGAGGTGATGTTCTATGGCTTGGGTGTTTAACAGGGGTCTGTTAATGTTGAATTCAGAATGATAATAATTATGTATATTTATAATGAGCACTAGGCCGAGTTTAATATAGAACACATCAGTCCATCAGTTTGAGGGTCCTTGGCCTGAAAAACATTGAAGACCCCTGGTCTATGGTGATTGAAGCTCTTTTTTTGGAAATTCTCCAGTGAATTCCTCATAGGGGTCAGAGGTCATTAGATTTCATAGTCCTTGACAGGCTGCAGTTGATTGCCCTCGTTTCCCCGAGGAAACCCCAGTGCCACAAACGCCACAAACGCCACAACCCACGGGAAAACAAATTAGCCGCCCAGCGACTGCTGTCATTTTGAACACCCCGCAACAGCCCCAATCACTGGGCCGAACCTTTACAGACTCCAATCCAGGCCGAAACGACTCGAGATTAATTTATCATTCAGCGTTGAGAAGAGGTTCGTGCGATACGCTGCCGCGTGCCCGCGCGCGTTTGAGAGCGCGGCGCGAGATGAAACATCTGTCTTTGTCCCCGCACCGCTCCGGGGCCTGAGGAGGCATTCGTAGCGAGCGGCGAAGGAGCGGTTTTGTTTGTCATGTAAGTTACCAGAACCACGCGATGAAGTCATTACTTCAGGGCGCCCCCAACCTCCTCCTTGTCAAGAGCTACACGGTGTTCCTGTAAGCACACTTGTACTTTATGGCATATACAGGATATAAACTGCAATCATCACGGCGACAGGAATAGATTCTAGATTCATTATGACAGGATGAAGCCATGCGCGTTTTTTTTTTTTCTCTCTCTCACTCTTCGCTCCCTTCCTACGTCTTCTTGCTCAAATAGTAAGTCAATTTGTTGGCTTTGTCAATCCCAGGGGACCTTTTTAAATGTGTCACATCAGCGTTAATTGCCATAGACATATGAAACAGCAGCGTTCTACTTGCTGCTCCGGTGCTCGGCAGCCCCCCTCCCCAGCGGCAATGACACTAAGTGCACCCCTGTGTTCTTCTCTGCACGGCTCCTCTGAGGTTGTATTCTAAACAGACTTTGACAAGGCAACTTATGTTAGAGACTATGATGATGGCTTCCTTCCCCACTCCGACACGAAAGACATTTTGTCAGTAAACAGTGTCTCCTTGCATTACCTGACCCGGTGGAGTTCAGCACACTACGGGGGAATCTGAAAGATGGGAGTTTACGTGGAAGATGGAACACGGCTCGCAAAAAACTTTTGAGTCTCAGGAAAATGGCCTAAAGGGAGCGGGGCTCAAGCCTGAGGAAAGAGCCATGAGAGAGATTTTTTTTTTTTTCAGGGGTGGGGTTGGCAGGGAAAGAATCGTGCGCCCGAGCCATCATCACAAGACAGAGGACTTTCTTCACCTTTTAATTAAACATGGAGGAAACAGAGTGGCGCCAGAGGCCCGGTGCCCTTAATCAAGCATTGTAAGGTCAGTGGAGAATGTTGGGCTGCCGCAAAAAAAACGGAGTCTGTCTCGACGGTAGACAAACTGACAATGAGCGAGAAAGTGTGGAATGTACAGGGCTTTTAAGGGCTCGGATTACTGCGGGTTGCCGGTGGAAACGGCTGCGTCTGGCGAACACGTTGTGTGTGGAGGGCGAGGACGCGGAGTAACGAGCTGAATATTTAAGTAAATGGGATGGAGTAAAAAAACAAAAACAAAAAAACAGTCAAAGTCAAAAAGTGGCATCCATCATAGAGGAAAGGGAGCGCTCCAAAATATTGAAATGTTCAATGCACGCACATTAATAGACAGTGAGATTACAATCTTGAAGAAGAAAAAAACTGCGCTATCATCCCATAAAACATATAGAGATCTGACAGGGTGTACAGGAATAGGCTTATGGTGCCAGCCGGTGTTTAACTGTATGCATGTGTTTGGGAGGGGTGCGCTGTGATTTATTACTATTGCAGGGCTCAGCAACAAGTCAGCTGTTAGTGTTTTGACCAGGTGGCCGGGGACAAAAAGGGCATTCCCCCTCCAGAATAGGCTGGGACTCAAACTGTGTGCACGTGTTTGCGCACGCATGTGTGTGCGCGCGTATGCAAATCCGTCTAATTTAGCCGTCTCCACAAGGACACGCGGAATCAAGCTGCTCCTTCGCAGCCCTCAGCGACGGCCGCGCCGCAGTGCTGTGCATACGCGGGGAACGGCATGCAGTGGCCGTTTCCTCTAAATGTGTCAACAGGATGCTGCTCTCACACTGTGCCTCCCAGAAGATTGATAATGAACGATTGGCTCATTAACAGAGACTATTAGCCATGTCCACATGTGCAGTCCCATGAGTGGGCAGAACACTAGCTGAATGGACACACTACAATATGAAGACTAATTGCCTTTGAAGACGGAGTCTGTATTTTCCCCTCTAATTCTCCTAGGGCCCACAGGCGAGCCTTAAGTTGGCAATAATTGCTGCAATTTTCAGTGTCATTTACTCATTTCCAGAGTGACACGAGCATTCCAGGACGGTGTTTGCTCACTTGACATCCCCCGACTTCCCTGTAGATAAGTCTCGGGACCACCGACAATGGTCCTCGGCCACCGTTAATGTCCACGACACACCAATCGACATTTAAAACGGTTCATTGATATTTTCTCGAAGGACGGAGATTTAGAAGTGATCCGAACAAACATCATCTGTGGAAAAATACTGCTTTGGCACCCTTCAGAAATGCAACAAGGTAAACAGAGGAAAGCTGTAACGTGTCAGTTCGCCAAGTCATTTTAATTGTATATCAACTTTCCTCCAGCGTGTCGTATAACCTTTACATCAATCTCCCATCAACTGGAAAATTCACCTGGAAAAATCCTCCATCATCCCCTCCGACTATTCCAAGAAAACCAAGCCTTTGTTGTGTTTGTGCCAAGCTTGGTGCATTCAACCTCTGACTCAGCTGACCCCCAGGAGTCAGATACTGAAATGCTGACAGATAAGCAGCATTGAGAGATTAGAAAGAAAAACACAGAGAGAGGGAGAGAGAGAGAGAAAACCTTCTCTGCTCCATGCTTTGTTTGTGGGTTGCCACTATTGCCATAACAACATATGGCCACCAAGCTGTAGATCCACTGAGCTCGGCTGTGCATTCGGTCGGGCCATATTCCCTCAAATGGCATTGGCAGGTTTATTGTGTGAGGAATTAACCAATTTGTAAAGCTGAAAATCAGGCTGTTGCACAGTTGTTTGCTGTAATGTATCACCACAGAAACGGTTTGAGGGGTTTGAACAGGTGCTCGGCGCTGGAATTCGTCACTCTGGACTAAGCTGGGGCGAGATGGAGCGTCGTCACTACCAACACACGTGCAGATGATTTTGGTTTTAGGGACGATTTGCACCTAGTGCACCAATGTGACGCCAAGCACGAGGAAGTTAAAACCAAATGTGGGGAATCAACTTCTCACTGAGAAGAAAGAAATTAGTCTCTGGATACAGTCTGGATACAGGTTATATACTAATGGGAAATTAATGCTTCTTTGGCCTAACAGTACAACAATGGGCTGCAATATGTTAAGAAGGTCGCCATAAAAATATTATGTTAGGACTACTGAGGTAGTTTACCACCAAGGTGTGACTGTGTGAGTGGATGAATAATGTATTCAGTTGTAAGCATCTAATGATAAAGCACTATATAAAACCAATGCATTTTTAGTATTATTCATAACATTATGACCACCTTCCTAATATCGTGAAGATGAACCCTTGTGCCTCCAAAACAGTTATGAGTCATCAGAGAATGGACTCTGGCCTTCCGAGGGTGTCCTGTGGTGTCCACTTTTAGTTGGCTCCTATGGGTTGAGGGGAGGGGCCTCTCTGGATCAAGCTTGTTCCAGATCATCTCACCGATACTTGATCAGTTTGGGTTCTTTTGGGATTTTTGTGTGTGTCTGTGTCAGGCGGCATTTTGGTGGGGATGTCTACCACCACCAAGTCGTGGCCTGGTCTGATTCAGGTTAGTCGTACGTGTCTTAAGTAACATCCACATGAATGTCAGGTCCAAATACTCACCGTCAGTGGTTTTAATGTTGTGGCTGATCGGCGTACATGTCTTTATTTGTAATTTTGTCATTTGTCATTATTTGTCATTTTTCAAGTCACTTTACTCCTTTGATAAAAAAACAGGATTTTTACCTTGGAAGAACGCAAAAGTTAATTGGGATCCAAAGTGTTAAGACACCAAAGTCAGGACAGTGGTAGGTAATCATCTCCCATCTTCTGCGAAGTGAAATGATGGTTTTCGTCTGGTGACTTTGAAAAGGTCAGTGTAACAGCTTCAATTCCCAGCTGGAAAAGGCGGTCTGACAGTGAAGTAAAGAGGTGATGGTATTCTTAATATAGCATACACTTCAACTTGAACCTAGTTTTCGTTCGCTGAAATGCGTTTTGTTGCAGTACGTTTGGCTTCTATGCCCACATCTATGTCTGCTGTTGGTAATACACTGACTATGGATAAGTGCTTCATACCACCCCACTTCAAAGAAACCGAGTGTTCTCTGTTGAGATAATGATTGAAGTTACCTTGAGAAGGCTCGAGAGTTGTTATAGTGATTTCAGAATCGGAAAATCAAAAACACAATCTCAACATTCGTTGCCTCTTCAGGCAATGACTGTGTTTGTGCATGTGAGAAAGTTTTGCAAGCGTATGCGTATTACTCGCATTTTTAAATGATCATTGTACCTTGTTCATAACTGCCTTTTGACTGCTTTGCTTCACCCCATCTTAAACTTTCCAGAAGACATCAAGGCTCGTTTGGAATCCGCAAGGTCCCAAGACGGTTAAACGTCGAAACAGGACTTATGCTTGCATCTGTTCTTTTCTTTTTTCCCTTTTGGAGTGACAGGTGTGATGAATAACAAGTCAAATCTTGCCAGTATGATATCAAGTCTTCAGAGAAAAAAGGGTATTTCCCTCCTTTCTTGTCAGGAAATGACCGAGAGTTAGAAAAAGCAACTCTGATTTTCTGTCCAAATTCCCAGTGACGGTTTGGACACATGAAAAGACATCTTGCTGCGTGAGTGCAGGACTGAGACGAGACCTTGTCGTCTCGGAGTCCCCCCTGTGGTAATTTATGATGTCCGTTCTGGGCCTGTCATTACCTCCCCACCGACGCTTTCTTCCCCCGTCCACGAAGAGAGACGGCCAGATAATTAATGCGTTTGTGAGTCCTCACACTTCCCTGACACACTTGACTCTGTTTAATAAATGATGTCCCATATTTTCCCATTCATTATAATGTCATTAAGACATATTAATTCCCCCTGCTGCTTTAACCTTTTAGCCCGTGTTACCACAGTAGCCCCTCTCCATGGAAAGCCCCAGTTCCTTGTTCTACACCTCTCGCATGTTGTACCACTTAAATTACATTGTCCTCCATGGGCTGTTATGCAACGAGCCCATTTGGAAATAAACGAGGACAAAAACTCGAACGTGAGCAGTCGCACAGAAAGCAAGCGTCTTCAGATGTTTCACAGAGTGCGCGAAAGTCAAACTTCAGAGAACGTGTTAAGTACTTTCAGCCCGCAGGTACAAGGAGTGACTCCTTGAGAAGGAAAGAGCAGTCTGTTGACCCAATTCGAAGCCCACACTTTTCATGAAGCAGCTGTAAGAGATGCTCTTTTCAAACACTGAAATGTACAGCGCTAAGACGCCTTGGCAACAGTGGGTCTGGTGGTTATGGAGGACAGGCAGTTTTTTTTTTTTTTTTTTGATTCATTACCCTGAACGAGGATGAGTCTACAGTGTAAAAAAAAAAAAAAAAAAAGTAATTTTTTTTTTAAAGAGTCATTTATTACCACTTACACATTCGGCGCAGTCAGTCTTGTTGTGCGTGCAGCAGAGCAGATCTGTTCATTCCCCTGCAGTGTTAAATGTACTTTTTGGATTCTCTTTTGGACTGCCTTGCCACAGAAAGAATCCATACACCATCCTTCGGCCCAGTGACCTGCCAAGTACACAGCAGCACCTTACACACACACACACAGCAGCAGCAAGAGTGTGGAAATCCAAAAGTGTTGCGTTGGCTAGAAAAGGAAGAGGTACAGCGCTGATAGCAGTGTGTGTGTGTGTCAGCGTGTGTGCAGCTTGCTTATGCCCTTGAATTGGCCTGGGACCACCAATGCTTGACTCATTTAACTGCTCATTTATAACAGGTGGGCAGCATTAAACACTGCAGGTCCGAAGTCTGATCTCCCATTCCCTATTCATGCCTTAATCATAGTCGACTAAAAACCTAATCTGTCTCCAGATCAGTGGCCAGGGACCCATTTTATCTAGCCCGGCTAAACATATTGTGCAAAAACCCATTTGCCATAAATTGCCGCTATTAATCGTTGACTTAAACAGGCACCTGCATTGTATTTGGTTAGGAGAATACACGGAAAAGTTGACTAGGTGTGGTTATGGACACCCTTACTGATAACGAAGACAGTGCAGCGCATTTAAAAACACGTTTGCCTATGCTCCCTCATCTTCATGAGGTGGCAATAAACAATTAATCACCCATTTCAGATTCCGTGTATAGCCAGAGGCCAAACATTTCCCCAGCTAGTTCAGGCCCTTATCCTATGCATATCCCGCTTGGTCTTTTTTTTTTTTTTTTTTTTTTTGGAAAAGTTGTGGTCCACCCTCTGTTATCCCATATTCAGACACATTCAAGGACTGTAGTTACTCCGGAATGCAAACTCTGAATAAATAGAGCACACATCAGCTCTCCTTTACCTTGAGCGTGCCATTCCCAGTGCAGGCCCAATACAAGATATTACATCTTTTCCATTGCCTTTATGAGATGAGAAGAAAAAAAAAACTGCTCTTGGACACATTCAATTAGAATCTGGCCATAATAGTTCTCCAACTCATAATTCATTCTGTGATATAGTGCCAAATCTCATTTTACACCGTCTGATAGAGTAGTGTGGGATTTGAATATCATCTATCCCTTGTGTTCTGGCACTACCTCTGAAGGCAATAACATGAATTTTCATCTGCAGTCTTTGCCCTAAATACCTGCACTATATGCCTAGCACCTTTGTGGTTTTGTTTTAGTTTCATACATCCTATTGTAACCAGTAGCTATCAAAATAAAGATCGTTGTATCTTGTCTCAATCTGCCCCCGTGGGGAGTTAATGGTTGAATTAGAAACACTGTTATCTGTACCTGTGAGAACATTGGCATAAAAGTTTAATTGGAGGAAAAAAAGGAGAGGTATGTAATACTCGGAACTGTATAAACTAGACTGAAATGAAAGTACAAGTCCACATTTCTTAAAGTTTCTAGGCCTGTTATCAAAATCATTCAAAGAAGTTACTCGTAAAATGATCTTATAGACTCTAAGTAGCCTGCCTCTTAAAAAGTTTACGTGTGTGAAGTTCACCGAAACGCATATTTGACGCAAGAGGGCCTATTTAGCTAAACTAAGTTGGTCAGCTTCTTCGCTAGAGTCTACATTAAGCACTCAAGTCTATGTCTTATTTTTCCATTCAGGCAAAACACATCTAGAAGCCTAGTTCGACTGAAAAACTGACCGAAAACCAGGCTAGCAGCCAGCTAACAAATAGCAACTGACAAGAACCTAACTAGCCTAGCCAACAGCAGTAGGTAAGAAATGATGGGATATGTGACTACATGTCAACCAACTCTTCTCCCGTCCACAAAACACATTAAGAAACCCAGTCCAACTGGGGAAAAAAGCAAAAAAACTGAAAACAACCAGCAGGCCAACAGTCATCTACCAATTAGCAACCGACAAGAAGACACCAGCTAACTAGCCTAGCTAACAGCAGTAGGTTAGAAGTGTTGGGATATGTGACTACATGTTAACCATCACTTCTCTCCTCTGCAAAACGCAAGTCAAAAAACACATTAAGAAACCTAGTCTAACTGGAAAACAAACAAACAAACAAACCCACCAGCAGGCTAACAGGCTAACAGTTAGCCACAAACTAGCAACCGACAGTATGACACCAGCTAACTAGCCTCACCAACAGCAGTAGGTAGCTGTAGTTGTCCAGATGCTGTACACTTTGTGAACCTGCCCATTTTTGAAGTACACAGGCACACATCTAGGAGGACTAGATGTGTTGTCCTAGAAAAGTAAAAGAAAATGTTTCTTTTTTGCAACGCTTCTCAGTCAGGATTTTGACAAAACGACACCTCTTGACCTAGTTACAGTAGACATCCTTATCTGACTCCAAACACATCAAAACTCCAACTCCAACAGTTTTTATTTTTTTCTCCCATCCGGTAGCCTGTGTTGTACTTCTTATACTGTGCACAGTCATTAGCACGCTTTCAAAACCTGCCTCTTGCTTATTCTGAACCAACCCCATATGTCAGATACATTGTTTGGACCGCGAAGGTGGCATTTGGGCTCCCACCGTTTTTTGGCGGTACTCAGTGAATTCACAGCAGCCAGATTACTGAGAGGCTGTATATTAGCCACTGTCGGTTTGGCAGAGGTGTCCCCCTGCATCTTTACACCCCACTGTCCATATGGGGGTGTGAGGCACTATTTGGTTCGGCGCTACTATATAATTTATCCGAGGCAAACTCGTACCATACATCACCGCATCTATTATTCATGGATAATATGTTCCTCGTAAATGGCAGTAAATATACTGGTGGGTGTGAGGAATGGTTTGGCAAACTGCCTCTCCCTCGCCACAATCGCTCCCCTCCTCTCACTCGTTAGATTGTGTTATTTTGTGGCTGTTGCCTGGTAGACAGCTGGACAATCCCTGGCTTTTCTGTCACTCAACAGACACCTCTGTGTTTTTTCGCCCAAAGCGAATTAACCCTAGCACGACTTTTTTTTATTTTTTTTCCTCTCCCCCCCACTTCCTCTATTCTTTCCTAGAGTGACGGCAGCATCAGACTACACGGGTTCCCTTCTCACGTTACAGTTGACTCAGGCGAGAGGAAGCTGAGGTTCCTTTTGGTATCCAGCACAAAGGCTTTTCGCCACCCTTCACCCTCGACGTTTTCCCCTCATGCATGTGTGTTCGCGTGCACGTGCCGCATCCAGTTTCAGAGGATCCTTGACAGTATCACGCAGCCAATAAAAGACCACCTGTTCCAGTGTGCTAATCTAATCCGGCCTCGCGCAGACTTGACGGTATTTCTTCCAGTGTCACGTTCCACTAGCCCCCTCCCCTCCGCCGCTCCATGGCAAAAGCCGGGCCGAGTTGTTAACAGAGCACCCCTGACACAGTGTGACAATTTCACGCCCAGCCCCTAATCCAGCCGACACGGCTATCGACGCTCCTTTAATTGCCCTGTAAGTTTTTGCCTTTTTGAACACGTTGAGGAATAGAAAGCGCAGTCAAATCTGTTCCCGTGCCTTTGCCCGTCTGTCAGGCTGGCTGTCACCATGTTATGATTAATGTATTCCCCGGCATGCACGTTTTTTTTTTATTCTGGGAAAACACACCTTTCTCCAGACGAGGGGCTGCTGTGAAGTCCTTTTTTTTTTTTTTTTTTTTTTTCCCCTGCTCGCTGAAAAGCCTGATATTGCACATGGCAAATACATATTTCAGAAACAACTACTTAAATTCATTTTTCAGGGTGTTGAATCAGCTTGTCTCAGTTTAATTCAGTTTTCTCTCAGGGCACTTTTGGAGTGGAGTTGAAGTGTACCAAATTGAGATATAGATTTTTCTGTCTCTTTGAGCTAGAAATAAGATCACTTGAGGAGCTTGTGAGGGTTGGGTCATGGCTCATATGTGTTAAGCTGGAGATTGAATTTTGTCCATCCTGTCCACAGTCAAACATGCACAAAGTACTCCATGAATGCAGCGCGTAAATAATAGATAATGCGAGGGAGAAAGAATCCTGCAGCGAATGATTCTTGCATTTGACGATGAAGTGAACCTAAATGTTAAATTTAGTGTTGCATCATGGGACTTCATTTATATATACATATATACATATACATCCATTCTGAATATTGTTTATCATTGATTGAGGAAAAACCATATATGCTGTATTGTGCATTAAATACTTGATGTCATGGATACAGTCTTTGAATTGTATCGCTTTTTCCTGAGTTGTGTTTTGCAAGCAGCAGCCGCATTGTTACACATAAGTATGATCACAAGATGGAAAAATATTGTACGTGTCGGACCATTTCGGCGGCATTCATTTCACATCCGCTCAGGAAAAAAAACATCCATTTGAAATAAAGCCCCGCACGGAGTGAAACAAGAAACCGAACCTCAGATGGCTTCACCAATCTCATTCTCACTGGGGGTCTTACAGGGGCGACTAGCTACTTCTCCCCCGGCCCAGTCACAGATCAATACCAGGAATCAGGCCATTACGCTCCTTTGAAAGCGCTACGTGCACAATCGATATGTTATTATTTTTCATCTGCTGGCTGTATTTAATACCCTCATTATTATTTCCCCTCACTGAATGGGGAGGAAGCTATTCCCATCCAGACTTGCATCAGTTTTTTTTTTTTCCTGTCTGGGATTGGTCCTCATTTACATTGTCGTAGAGGTACTGTATGTGTGCGGTCCTTGTGCTCATTTGCGACTACTGTTCGGAGCCCTTCGGAGGATTGTGTGTAGCGATGGCGTGTGAACTCTTAAGATCTGAGAGAATATTTTGCTTCCGCTGTAAATACAAAGTTATTTCGTGAACTGTTGTTGTCATAACCATAATTGGTTTTCTCATTTGCTTGGAGCGAAACAATAATTCCCCTTGACTGGTGAAGATGACTGACAGCTCTGACCAGAGGTCAACCGGCAAAATGAGATTCAACGTAAACGGGGCCATAGCGGTCTTTGTTTAATTCAGCGAGCAACGTTTAATGTCCTCTTAGGCTTCTAATGTTTGCGAAGGCGGTATGGAGTCGCGATGGGCGCGTCGTGTTGTTCTTTAATCTTTATGGGAAATCACAGCGAGATCAAACGTGCATTAACTCATCCGCGCTAAAACACTTGATGTATGCCAGGGCTGCCCGTGAACCAGGTGTGATCCGAGGCTCATGCATGACACACGCTGCGTCCAAAATGTATGGGGGGAATTAACCGGTAATACTCATTTTAATATAAATGAGCTCTCTCATAATGATGGGAAGGTTTCCCCTCAACGCAGCGGGAGTGTGGCGCGGGGAGAGGGAACGGAAGGGCCCAGTTAGCAAATGACAGTTTGGTGATAAATCATCTGTAATTAAACACTTTGGAAGTATACGGACCACAGCAGAGGACGGGTGGGGAGGGGTGGGGTGGGGTTGGTGCGGTGGGTAGCGCGCTTGCCCAACCTGGCGTAGTTGTTAATGAACGACAGAGGAGGTGATCTGAGGAGTTGTGTTTGAGGAGTTGGATATTTGTGATCAGATAGCCCCGAGCTAAGCCTCTGTGTCCGTTAACCAAAGCCCGTTTCTGATAGATCTCTCTTGTTTTACCTATTAAAATCTCTTTTCTATACGTCTATAATTTGACAGTATCCAGGCCTACGCCTCGACCGCGCTTCTCACTCCCGGTGAAAGATTAATTGCTCTTGATCAAAGTCGTCAAGCAGAAGCTGCAGCCGCTGTAATAGACTCAGAGGAGAACGGCTTTTTATATATGGCGGCGGTGGCAGCGGCGGTGGAGGGAGCTCCAGGCTCCTATTATCTTGTCTTTCGTGTTCCTGGTTGCGGGAAATTTAATTCTTTACCATGCTTTTTACTTTCCGCCGGTTTGGAGAACAAGCCTTCAATGTCAAGCGGCGGCGGCGGCGCGGGCGAAGGCAGAACATGGAGCGGTATCGCAAAGTAGCAATTGAAGTGGAGGCCGTACGTAGACTGGCTTATTGGGAAGGAGTATAAATCAGAGGGGACAAGTGACAGAGATTAATGCCAGCCAACCCGACAAAATAACCCTTCCATCCCGCTCCAGCCTCACCCCACAACAACTTCCTGATAAAGCCACCAATGTGACACTACACGAGGTACAATAATAGAAATGCATTACTCAAAAGCCCTTTGAGACATGTAGATAGGAGAGCGGTGCCAAAGGAGAGATGTAGAAGACTACCTGGGCAAAAAATTATTTTCTGTCCTTCATAGGACAAATGGTTTCTTCAGACAGTATGAATGAGTTTAGAGGGTTTATGGCCCCTATCACAGTCTCTCTCGGAGCGGATGTTCATTATGTGGTCATATTTATGATGTCCCTCAGTAGAGGCTAATTTCTGTGATATATTTTTAAGTGTGTGAGGTAGTTAAGCTTGGCGAATTAACTACGGGACAGCCATGCTTTATTACTCTGACAATTAATCAGTTAATTTTTACCATTTGTAGATTCAAGCATTCGACTCTGCTCCTGTTCAGTTTATTGGTTTAAATAATGCTGGGTGTATCCGAGTCCCTTATATGGCAGGTAGTTGTGCACGTTTCGCCATAGCGTTGGAATGTTTCAGCAGCTTCTGCTTTCGTGGTGGGCGTTTTGTGTGATTAACATACAGCACTTTCCCACTTCCCGTAATGGGCACAGACCAAATGCCCCGAGAAAGCCTTCACGATTGTTTGCTTCCTAATAAAAATGTAACGTGTAGGCAAAGGCTCTCTGTCTCCTCTCGCTAGTGTCACTGCTTTGGGGACTTTGCTTCAAAGTCCCTTCAGCTCTGTATTTTTTTTTTTTTTTTAATCATTCCCATGAATCTCTCTTGATCGTAATCTGATTTTTTCCGGCTGATTTATTTGCGGCAGAAAAGGAGAGGAACTGAGGGGAAGCTTTTCACGGACTAGCCGCCATTGCCAGTAGGCAGCGCGCAATCAGCTCGAAAATGAAGTGCCGTGTACTTTCCTTTCCCGCTTGGCGCGCGCGCGCACAAAAACACACACAAACTCTTCCCCAATGAAATGGAACAATGCTGCAATTTGATCCGGCGAAGCTCTCGGCGTACCTTCTCCCATTTACAAAGGGGGGTATCTCGCCCCCTGACAATCCAGATCCATCCATTATGTTCTTCCGCTCTTTAATTTAGTGGGTAAATTTAATTTTCAAATGAATAGCGTGCTGTTTTAATGCAAGCCACAGAAGATAAACGTGCTTTTGTGCTGTGCGTGTTTGATTGCCGACTTTGAAGACGCGGCCTCTTTATGTTCTGAGGCCCAGAGATTGACCTGGCGGGAAAGAGCTGCTGTGCGATGTGGGGTATCGTAGATGCTGATGCTTACCCCAAATCAGAGACGGCTCGTACATCTACTTCAGCGGCTCGAGTGAGTTTTGAGCACCTGTGAATGGTGTCCAGCATCAAAATGGCAGTTTTTCAGGTCAAGGACCCCCAAACTGATGGAGAGATTAAGCAGGGCACCCCCTACCTACTATATGTGTTCTACATTAAACTCGGCCTAGTGCTAATTATAAATATACATATATATATAGATAATATTATTATTATCATTATTGCATTCAATATTAAGCTATCCCTTTACTTAAATATGTTAGATTTACGTTAATGTGTATTTAAAAGAAATTTAAATTTTTGAGTGGTATAAAAAATGTCTAATCAACCAAAGACCCTTTTTACGACCCTCCTGCAGTACCCCTAGGGATTCCGCGGACGCCATGTTGAAGACCTGTGATGTAGGCTTTTGACTGTTGAGTTTTCTTAGCACAGCTGAGTCCCAGAAACTGCTTAACCTCTTGAGACCTGAGCTTTTCTTTGGTTCTTGTTTTTAATTTCTCCATTTCCTTTTATTTGGGATTAGGACGACCCAGTGTCTTCAGTCGGGTACTTGATAATTAGCCCCCTAATTAGCCTATAACAGCTTATATTTTTTTTGCTATTGATATAATTTGTCATATTAAACTAGAACAGTTAATAAACATAAATAAACAAGTTTTAACAGTGAAGTTTGATGAGGTTTTGCACCATGTCCACTTTTGTTACGTGATCGTCTGTAGAATGGAGCCGCCAAAACGAACACCGTCATCTCGTGTCTAGTTAAGAGGATAAAAGTTTAAATGTAGCAGAATAAGTTGCCACAAACCTGAAACTTAACATCCCCACATGAGGACGCAGGTTCTCCGGAGGTTAAAGCAACAATGTTTTCTAGATTTTGACCCTTCTCTGTGACATATGAGCTTTGTGACATGGTGCATTATCCTGCTGAAAGTAGCCATCAGAAGATGGTCCACTGTGGTCATAAAGGGATGGACATGGTCAGCGACAATACTCAGGTAGACTGTGGCATTTAAACCATGCTCAGTTTGTACTAAGGGGCCCAAAGTGTGCCAAGAAAACATCCCCCACACCATCACACTACCACCACCAGCCTGAACCGTTGATACAAGGCAGGATGGATCCATGCTTTCATGTTGTTTACGCCAGATTCTGACCCTGCCATCTGAATGTTGCAGCTGAAATCAAGACTCATCAGAACAGGCAACATTTTTCCAATTGTCTATTGTCCAGTTTTGGTGAGCCTGTGTGATCGGTAGTCTCAGTTTCCTCTTGCATCTTACATCTTCTTCAGGGTTCAACGTGTTGTGCGTTCAGAGATGGTACTCTGCATTCCTTGGTTGTAACGAGTGCTTATTTGATTTTATCATCTCGAAATACTCAGACCAGCCCGTCTGGCACCAACAACCATACCACGTTCAAAGACACTTAAATCTCTTTTCTTCTCCATTCTGATGCTCGGTTTGAACTTCAGCAACTTGTCTTGATCACCTCTACCTGACCAAATGCATTGAATTGTAGCCATGTGATTGGCTGATTATCTGTTTGTGTTAACAAGCAATTGAACAGGTGTACCTAATAAAGTGGCTAGTGAGTGTATAATAAAAGGTCTCTAGAGCTAGAACATGTACCGTTTCATGCCATTATCACTGATTAAACAGATCATCACTCACCAAGGATCACCAAAGTAACATGTCCACATATGGCTCCTGCTTTTTTTTTATTTTTTATTTATTTATTTCCTTAGAGTTACCCGGGCTCGCTGCCAGACAGCCACAGAGATTAATTTATCTTGTTTGATGAATTGCAGTTGTTGATAGAGTGGAGAGTGAAAATGGTTTAGAATGATCTCCAAGGTGTAACTTTCTAAGAGCGCTCGAACAGAACCGGGCGAACAGAGGCACGCGGGAGGCCCCGGCGCTCTCTGATCATGTCGGCGTCGGCAGGATTGTGGAAAGGCATTAATTGGGGAGCATCAGGTTATCGGGCCGAGGAAAAAATCTTCAGAGAAGTAATCAAACCTTGATGAATTAAAGCAATGTGCTAAGCCCCGGTGTCCAGCCGTGATAGAACTGACCCTCAAGCTTAGCTGATAGTTTCATCCCGATAACGAATTAAACAGAAAAACAACACAAATCCGGGCTTTATTAGCATCAGCACATTAAGCGTTGTCGAGGATAAAAATGCAGATGGTGCCAAAAATGGAACAAGAAACTGGAGTGGAATGAAAATGTAATCACTCAAAATCCTCAAAAGGTTTTGGAGAGGATGCTTATGTAGCCCACATGCTGATCATCTTGAGTAAATTACGTTTGTCAGACTTTAAACATCGCAGTGCTTGATTTGATGGCTTGATTGACTTGATGAAAACAGTACAATCTTGGATAATGGGAATCAACAATACTTTTGGCAAATCCATGCCCCGAATGAAGAACGCGTTCGTCTAAAATTGTCTTTGTGCTGATGCTGATTGATGCACTTAAAACGCATCTTGTTGTTGACTTTATACAGCCGGGCTTGATGGACATCGCAATTCAGGTAAATGGAAATTTAGAGTAAAGAGTAAAGGAAAGTTTGATGTGTTTGGATTTTCCCACTTTATCTACTTATTATTTTCTTCTTAGTCTGCTGTGGACCTAGGGAGGGAGATATTGGAAGAATAACTACAGCATTGACTCTTAGCTCAGATGTTTAAAGTTACTGTATATTTCCCAATGATGTGGATATTCTTGCTGTTGACCCGACAAAGATCTGTCCAGCCAATCAATTCCTCTGGGCAATGATTGACAGAAGATAAGCATTGACATGGTTATACAGGTAATTTGAGCACAGTTTAGCTGAATTTGTTTACTACTAAACAGCTCCGATTGGTTTTTGCATTGTCCAGATGTGTGCAGATGCATTTTTTTCTGTATTGGTTGAAACAATTAAATGTATATACTATAGACAAACCCATCGTGATGTCACCCATTGGAATCCGAACCTTGAAAATAAAGCCTGAAGTTGGAGGAGCGTTACCCCGCCCACACTCAGATATACTGAATATGGACATGGGGGGGCAGGTTGTGCCGGACATTGAGACCTGCCCACCCAACTCTTCGCTACCTGTTATCTCAACTGTCACTCAAAGGAGAAACATCCTTAATGATGCAGACTTTTAAACCTTTATAAAAAAATATACGAATGAGTTAGAAATTATCTCAACAGCCGTACAGTTGTAATGAATAGTGAAATAAACTACAGAGACCAAAACCATTATTTGTACCAGGTTGTAAAGATGTTTAATATTGCTGTTGAGTTGGGCTTTTTAACATGAGGGACTATCGGGATTTCCTCCCTTTCGGAGCCAGCCTCAAGTGGCCACTCGATGAACTGTAGTTTTTTTTGCACTTCCGCATGGGCTTCATTCACTCAGACCTGGAGGTTGCGGCTCGGTTGAAACACGCCCCATATGAAATCACAGTGGCTTGTTACTAGAATATAGCTACACCCGTCTACTTCCACTGTAGAGATTCTAGGAAACAAATTGCAAAACAAAGCAGTTTATATAAATATTGTGGCTGATCAGGGAGAGGTTTTTACAGCGTGCCAGAATACACAAAAGGGATCCATATTGTGCACGTGAAAGTCATATTATAGTACTATATCGGAAAAAAGTATGTGGCTTTTGTGCTTCAAGGATCGGCTACACAGAGGCTGATAAATTGATTCGGGTCATTGTAAATGATCAACCTCAGCAGCACTGTGGGTAAAGTTTCTGGGCTTTGACAAGACGGAGGACTACATGGAATCGTAAAGACAATATGTCCTCTAAACTGGTGAAATACTCCTTTTAACAAGGGAAGCATGCTGTCCGAACGTTTATGGGGTGGTGAGGGGTAGTAAGCAATAGGGAGGACACATTAAAAAAAAAAAAAAAAGAACATTAATTCAATCAAGACAGAGGGCGAACTCAACCTAGTTCGATTATCTACAAAGTACAATATGTTTTCATTTGATCGGTTTTTGAAAAGGTTTAAATTATCCTTAGGCATCTGATTGAGAATTCAGTCTATCTACTGTATTGACTGAGGTAAGAGTGAGGCTCCATCGATTCTGTTTTCAAATAATCATCGGAGTATTAGGCTCTGATGGTTAACGACCAGTCATGTTTAGGTTCGAGGGCTTGCGTGGTGCAATGAGTTCGCTGGACGCGTCGCTAAACGTTGAAATCACCCGAGCACTTACATTAAAAGAAGCCTGAGCTTAATTATTAGGATTCTATTATCAAGGTCCAGGGGCCAGGTTTAAGCAGCGGAAAATTGCAGATTTTTCAACGCGCATATGTTCCATTATTCAGTCAATCCTTCCGCGTAGTTTTTCCTCAAGTACACACTTTGACTTGCACAGCACAAAAGTGCCAACACCACAGCATTTAATATGTGAGGAAACCTTGACATTTGCATATTGTTTTCTTTTTCATTTCTTTTTTTTTCTTTTTTTTTTTGGCAACAGTAACACCCTCTTGTGTTAAAATCATGGCTTCATATCAGCCTCGTCATCTCACCACGCCTGCATGAACACGAAGGAAGGAAGTGAAGGACACCCGGCACCGAAAATCAGCCTTTTTTTTTATTATTATTATTATTTTTTATCTAATCTCCACATCCGATCTTCCTATCAGGCCTTCCACAATCACTGGAGGCTTTTTTTTCTTCTTCTTCCTCATTTTAAAAACAAAATGCTCAAATTTAAATTCATGCTGGGACGATGTGCCCATGCATACGCTCACTATCTACGTCAGATCTTCTTATACGTACGTTTTCTTTGACTGAAGTTCCTACGGCGGTCCAGAAAAGGTTGCGAAGGGAGAGGAGGTGTTTTGTGATTGAGGAGGGAGAGGGGAAGTGAAGGAGTTACCGAGTGGGTGCTGGGGTGCTTGCTGCGCCGGGCTGATATCATTAAGGACTCTCCATGCGTTCTGCCTTTACTCAGCTCAAAGGGCATGTTAGCCCCGGGTTCATCAGCTAGCTATTGTGTGGCGCTGGCTGAGAAAAGGCTGCGCAAGTGGCTCTGAACGGCCGAGGAGGAGGAGGAAGAGGATGAGGAGGAGGGGGGTGCGAGGGAACAGGCTGTTTTTCCCATTCACCAGCAGGGAGGGGGGTATACAAACAATTCGGCTTGCTTTCTCACACGTGCGCATGCAAACCTCTCCTCCTGCAGCACCTTATTCTCTCTTCTCTGCTCCGTCTCACACTCCCCGGCAGTTTAACACTCAGTATATTTCTGTCACCCACTCAGTATCCACCTCCTGTTTTTCCCTCCGCCGCCGCCGCCGCCGCCGCCGCTTTCTCCATTTGCCTCCCCCTCCTTCCTCCCTCTCTTCCATTCCTCTGCCGCGCCGCCTCTCTCGCGCCGTGTCGTCGTGCCCCTAATTAGATTTGGCCCCGCCGCTATCTCGTTTGGCCCCCTTCGTCTGTGGCGGTGCGCTGCCGGGGCCGCTGCCGAGCGTCTTGGGAGGGCCCCCCCGCCCCGCGCCCGTGCCGCCGTAACCACGTTAGCCGTGCTTAGGATGTCACCGATGGTTTGCCTTACGGACGCGCATCCGCCCGGGATCCCTCCCAGTCCCATAGCAGTCTAACGGCAACAACAACATAAACAACAGCAGCTATGAACAGGCCTGTTTACATCCGTAGAGAAACAAAATTCATTTTATTTTTTTTTAATGTCATTATATAGGATGTGCTTTCATTAATGCACTTAACAAAATCTAATTGCGACAGTGTGTTTGGGTCATTGTACGTGAAGATGAGAGTGATATGGATGTAGATATTTTAGATGTAAAAAGTACTCTAGGCCCATGTGTTCTAGTGCTATTTATAAATATACATCATTATTGTCATTTTGCATTCAGTATTAAACTATCGCCTATCCCTTAACTAAAATATGTTGGATTCATGTTAATATGAATTGAAAGAAATTGAAATTTGTCAGGGGAAAATTCAAAAATATGCAAAAAAAAAAAAAAATCTAATCAACCAAAAATTTTGCGAAAACATATTCGTAAGGATTATTAAACGGAAGTATCAGCAGTGGCAGCTCAGGTGGTTCATTCAGTCATCACTAACAAGACCCAATAGAACATTATGAATATGTTCGTATTACTACTTTTACTGCACCGATCAGCCACAACATTAAAACCACTGACGGGAGAAGAAAATGACATCGACCATCTTGTAACTCAAAAACTTTTGGACCTGCCATTTGTTGTAGACATGTAGCACCCACCAAGACCAGACCAGGCACCAGACCCCACCCCATAGCAATGACACTCCTTCATGGCAGCAGCCATCCCCAGCAGGATTCACATATACACTATACACACACAAAAATGGTTTAGGAACAACTCAAAAGACATGAAAAACAGCACAAGGTGTTGACCTGGACTCTAAATTCACTAGATCCCAAACTGGTCAAGAATCTGTGGGTATGTATTCCCTTCAACCTACTGAACCCAAAGCCACAGGACACCCCCAGAAGGCCCATGTCCATTCTCTGATGAGTCACAACTGTTCTGGAGACACAAGGGAGACCTACACAATATTATGAATGGGATCATAATGTTATACCTGATTGGTGTACATTACCAACACTTAAGTTGTCACTATAAATGTCAGTGACTGTTTTGTGATTAATCATTTGTTATCAAACTATTAAAAAAAATCAAATAATTTGATGAGATATCATATCGTCAATTGACTCATCGTTCCAACACTTCTTCGCACGTCGCCAGAAGTTCCTCGGGGTGTGAGAGAGCGGCGGAATTAGCAGCAACTCGTTCCTGTCTGCGTCTTCGGTCATAAGTTTGAGTAATTAAAGCAGCACCTGAGGTGGCAGAGGGCTGATTTGATGAGGGTTGCCAGACATGAAGGGAATGGGCTTGATGCAGCAAAAAAGGCCATTATATCACCAGCTTATTGCACTATTGTGCATTCCTCCTACGGGAGCTCGCTTGGTGTTTTTCTTTTCTTTTTTTTTTTTCCTCCTCTTTATCACACATACCCTCCGCTATCTCCCTCCCTCTCTCTCTCTCTCGCTTCCCTTTCTCCCGCGCGCTCCCTCTCTTTCCGTTACACCCCCTTCACAACTTCAACTCCAGCAATAGAGCCTGTCAGCGCTTTTCACACTCTTTCCCTAGTTGTCCCTTTGTTTTTCAGTTAATGCACCTCCCTGCTTCTTTTCTTTTTATTTCTATTGCGCAATGAGGTGCACGGTAACCTTACGGTGGTTAGCCGGAGCTAATTTATGTCTTTTTGTGGCCTTGGCCGCATATAATGTGAGGACAGTGGTTTGTTTGTGTTAGTGTTCTTATCTTATTTAACAACTACCTGGAACTGTAACGTGACTACGACAGTAACCCTGCGCTACTAGACCTGCTAAGAATATATATATATTTTTAATGACTATTTCACCCCTGGTAGCTTCTCTAAGGGAAGTTTTTCTTTTTACTGTACGGAGCCCTCGCAGAAGTCTTTTTACTGTCCTCTTATCTCCAACATCTTTTCATATCTGTCCCCTTTCTTCTGCCTTTAACTGTCTCGCCCGCTCTTTCACTCCTTCTCCTTTGTCGCCGGCACCTCCACCAAACCCATCGTTTTTTCCGGCCCTCTCTCCATTTTTCTCGCAGGCCGTGTTTGCCTCTCTGATTCTCCGTCTCCCCGTCCCCCCTTCCATCCAGTTGCCTGTTTGCTTTGTCAACTTTTCCCTTCCATCTCTCTCCCCCGCTTCCGTGCCCGGTCCTTTTCCGTCGTTTCTGTCGGCGGCAGTGTGTATGTCCTGGCTCCGGCTTCTGTGGATATTAAGCTGTAACGGGGAATGCGCTGCGTCGCTCTCTGATGTATGTGTGACCTGCTTTCTGCCAGACCCAATCTCCAGCGGAAAGCCGGCCAGCCAGCCAGCCAGCCAGCCAGCCAGCCTCCATGCCTGCCTGTTTCTGCCTTTTCTGGGTTAGTCCCTGCCAAGGGTAGCAGTAGTCTCAGCCTGCATCCTCCAGCCAGCCTCGTGGTGTCAGGGGGTGTGGGGGGGGTGGAGGGGGGGTAACCCTGAGCTGACAGTGTTACACCAATACAGCTTTTATCTAGGAACTTGAACAGGCTGTTTTAAAAGCAAGGACAAACCCTGCATACATTTGTAAGCAATTACTTGCGGGAGAAAATATTAGCAGTCTGCGGTGATCCCGCTTGCTGTCTAATAATACAATTGAGAAGAGGGTGAGGCAAACTGTTCAGTTAGAGATAAAAACGCACGGAAATGTTAGAGATCCATTTGTCTCTACTTTATTAATTCTAGAAACTTGAATTACCAGATGCAGAAAGCGATGGGGATCGTAGCTCGTGTCGCCAGAACACACTGTTTCCTTTAGCGTCCCTTCGAGTTGCTTTCGTCGTGACGGTACGCTCCCGCTTGCTCGCGGCAGGTAGAGCTGCAGGAGGCTCCGTGACCCACGCTTACCTTCCACCAGCAGGGGGCACACTCGGCGGGACGCCCCACAGCTACGCCAGCGGAGGGTCAGCTGGTGTAGCGCGAATCCCGTGGGATCCTGCGCCGAGTTCTTTTATGGCGTCCCCCTAGCTGGAGCTGCTAGAACGTGCCCACGGTTTCACCTCGCTATTGTCCCTCATGTATCCTGCCCTGCTTGTGTTGTTGTTGTGCTACAAAAAAAAGAAAAAAAAAAAAACATGCCATCACCTGGGGCAGTGACGCACACAGCTTTGTTGAACAACGAGGCACACAGGACTCTTCAAAGCAGGCAAACTGGATTGCTCGAATTCTCGGTGTGTCGGAAACTGAGGAAAGCGCCACAGTACGTACGGCGTGCTACGCTGTACTGGAAGTGTCCTCGCGGCGAGTGAATCCAGCGGCTTAATGTGGTTTCCTGTGGGAACGCGTGAGGTGGAGAACGACTCACGCTGTGCTCTCCATTAACCCTGCAGATGCAGCCGTCCCTTTCTCTAACCCCGCTCCGTTTTGCATGCCTCTATCCCTCACCACCAGCCAATGAAGACCCCTAACTACAAAACGGTTCTTTAATCCAGGAACCAAACACCCAGTGGAGTCAAATGGAGATAACAACAATGAGGGAGTCGCTGTCGACAGGGAGCCCCTGAGTGGATGTGTCCCATGCTGCTTTTAATTCACATTTCCTCTGAATGTCATAAAACGCTACGCCATAGTTCTTCAACAGGGGGTACTGAAGGGGAGGGGGTCGCAAAATCTTTGGTTGATTAGACATTTTTTTATGTATTTTTTTTTGAGAGCGACTTTACTGATCATCTATTTGGCCCTTGGAGCTTGCTTTAACTTCTCACCTTCTGACGGGACTGCCTACCCCATAGCGTCCATGCTGATGGAAATGAAACCTATTTACCTTTTTTTTTTCTTTTCCTGCAACATGTCAAAAATTAATTGACGAAACGACGAGACCGTTTAAGTAGAGATTTGGTGAGTGTGAAGAGAAGCAGTGAATGTTGCCTCCAGATAGTGGTTGCAAAACGCAAATTAGATCATCCTGTTTGCTTCTCGTGCACACTCACATCTTTAAAACTACAACCTTTTTCGTTTCTTCAGCGACTGATTTGCCATTTTGCCCGCGATGACGAGCGTCTGACATTCTGTGCTCTCTCCATGCCAGTCTTGCCCGGTGTTCAGCGCCTGGCAGCTTCATAAACACGCCTTTCAGATGCTCATCTGGCAGTCTAGACATGCCCCCGCTGTGTTTTTTCCTATGACAACGGTGACTCACGGCTCTGGTGACCCGTCTCCCTCGAGGGCGGGGGTGGGTAGCTAACATGATCTGTTCATCCCTGCGTTGTCCTCACGGATTTCTCGCGAACTTGCTCGGCGGCGCAGGTGGGTGGTGGGAAGGGAGGACGCTCCCGAGGGCCTCGCCCCGGTGGAGGAGGCCCGACACTGAGCCTGGCGTGCCCTCGAGAGGGAAGCAGCACGTCGGTTTTATTTATGGTGTACAGGAAGATCATTACAGCCACTTCAATCTTAGCCTGATGGATGTCTCTAAGTGCCTCCTCGCTTGATCTTTAATGGTACCTTGTAATCAATGGAATACCTGACCCCCAGTGCCCCCCTCAACTTAATCCTACTGCCATCTTATTTTTATTTTTTTAAAGAGGGGTCCACGTGGATTGAGTTTTAAAAGGAGGTAATTAAACCAGTGGCAGCTGAGAACTTATTATGCCGGTGAAAGAAGAGATGCCTATATGTTGGCCTGCTGATCGCTCAGAAGTTATCTTTAATCCCCCATAACATTAAAGGCGGGCCATTCATCAAGTCACAGGGCAGCTTTGTGCGCTGAAAGGCTCCTGTCGCCGTCTTTATTCCGACTGGTAATTGAAAAATGTCGTCCCCTCCCTCCGAAGCGCTTCACCTCGGAATGGGAAAAAAATAAACCGGCATCAATAAATTAAGACAATATCTTAGGATACTGTAAATGAACTGTTGCTTCCCCCCCTCCTCCCCCCTTTTTCCAACTCTCCTCTCTGCCTTTCAAAATAAAACGCCGAATCTCAGAGCTCATTGTTGTTTTGGTAAGTTGTATGCCCAGTAGACACATTTATACAGCTAGCCGTAATTATAATTTTGTAATTAAAACCACAGTCAAGTTGGGAGATCATGCAGGGGTTGCGGCTGCTGTTGTTAAGCTGTATTTCTGCTGGCACACAATCATAGCCGAACTGCCAACGGCCACTAAAAGGATGTTTTTATGCTTTAAATTAGAATATTCATAAGCAGCGCAAATGGGTGGGATTGAGTATTGTGCTCCTCTAAAACGAGGATAAAGGGCATTGTTTATTGGTGTGTTTTGCTGTGAAGCTCGGAAAAAAAAAACACAAACAGGATGTGATAACTGTTTCAATTGTTGGCTGAGAGACCACGATGACTAACAAGCGCTAACTTTGGCCTTTAGCCTTTTATTCATTCTCGGTTAATAAGTTTTCAAATATCTTTAAGCTTCTCTTCATCGCGCGTACTTTTTCCTCCGTGACCTGGCAGCCCACCGCCTCCCATTAAGCATGCGGTACAGTGTTGGCATTATCTCTGCTATTTATTCACAGGAGAATGCTAATGCGGGAGACGGACGCGGTTCAGCCGAGGTCTGACGGAGCACCCCGGAGCTGTATCTCCCCAGTCAGATGGGGATTTTGACGGAGGGAGGGAGCGCTGCCATGTTCCCTTTGTAGTGAGGAACAAATGTTTCTGCTGCCGACGTGGTAAAAGCTTTCCCTCCTTTGTCACCTTCGCTCTCGGTTGAGCCCCGGCGTCCCAGTGCTCTATCACGATACAGTTTGGCCCGGGAAACCGGTGACCCATGTTATTGGCTGGCAAGCTTTCCCCTCACGCATAGAGGTGGCCTCCTCTCCGGCCATCTCGTCTAATCCGGCAGCCCTTTCTGTGTTTATCAGTGACTCATGATGAAAAGGACCCATAGGTATTGGCAAAATGTAGGTGTTGTCGAGAAGAGAGCTTGATGTATTGTGAAAGCTGCCTCTTCCTCTCTGTCTTTTTTTCCCCTTTTTTTTTTTTGTATTCTCACCGCTTGCCAGAAAGTTTCAGACAACATGCTCTTTCACTCTTCATCAAAGTGGAGTTGGGCCAGATAAAGGGGGGGGAGAGTAAGTGAACAAGAATGAGAGGCGGAGTGTAAGTGAGAGAAGTTTGGCGGCTGAACACTCATGAAATACATCCCCTTCAACAGTTACTGCAGCGGTAAAGGCAGATACATAAAATACAAACCAGAGACTGGCGTGTCTATTTATGGACCGGATTATCAGTGCATTAATCAGGGCGACTATTTGGCACGTGCGCCACCTACTCCCACAAGTCTGCGCCCGCCAGTGTGCGAGGCTTGCTTTATGGGCTGCGTCAGGTCGATGGGCGATCCATTCAGACAGCGATAACATTCAGATTACTTATGGATAAACTTCACAAAAGCTGATACGGTTTAGTCAAGCTGGAGCGAACTTTTTCCAAAAGAATAATTCAGATTTGTTATGACTCGGGCCTTAGTCTGTGCAGAAAGTACTGAGGTCTGGGAACGCGGCACCAATAGAGAGAAACGGTGCAGCTTAAGAGATGAAATTTTATGATTACTGGCTGCTTTTGTTGTGAATACAATATTTAAGTGTGGAAAATGCATTGTACCCAACTAAGACGAGGGGTTTCCCTGTCATTATAATACTCAGGCATTTTTGCTAACATAAAAGTCTATTCTTTTGGAAGTGAAGGGCTTTCACAATAGACTCAGGGTTGTGTCCTAAATCAAACCTTTTTTTTTTTTCTCCACTTAATTTAATATTCTGTAGTTTTACATAGCATTATTATGTTTTTTTAGTTGCTGTTTAGTTACTAATCTACCAAAACTACTTGTCTATATTCATAAGAAGTTTGTGGTTTGGATTAAACGGGGCCTTTTGCAATGTTAATCATATGTCACATAGGTCTTCAACGGGGGTCCGTGACCCCTAGGACGTCCACGGAGGTACTGCAGGGGGGTCGCAAAGTCTTGATTAGGTAGATTAGACGTTTTTTATATTTACTTTAATTTCCCCCCACACACGTTTCACCCCAATATTTAAATTTCTTTAAACACACATTAGCATGAACCCAACATATTTTAGTGAAGGAATAAATGGAGGTGGAAGACGTTGTCTTCCACTTAGCACTTCACTCATTCAGTGATACAGGAGCTGTCTCAACAGCGCACTGTTTCACACAGAGCACCACACTAGACCTGTCAATTTAAGCCCCGCCCCTATCACTGCTGGGCCAATCACAAGGCGGCGTATTACACGTCGACTCTGTCAGGTTCCCTACCGGCCGAGATCCTATTCAGTCCCTATTCAGGTTGAAATTCCAGACGCACGCATATTAGCAGAAGAGAAGCTAACAGTACAGCTCGCACCCATCAGTCAAAATAGATCACTAGAGGCCAAAATGGTCACTAGTACAAACACAGGAGTGTCACCCTCCACCTCACACAACGCTGACGAAAATGCCGGTGGCGAAGAACCACCTGCTGCTAATATAGAAGCTGATAAGCTGGGTAGGCGAAAACGGGAGAAGACCCGAAAATACTCAATTATCTCGGTTCATGAGGAGACAGATGGCATTGAATTCCCAATGTCACTATTCCTACTACATTTAGCTGTGTCTAAAGTTAAAGCTCGAATCTGTCAATTATTTTCTTTATTTGTCAATTCATATATATATATATATATATATGTGTGTGTGTGTGTGTGTCAGGTATGTTTATGTTTACAGCAGTTACACAGCCACCCTACTGTTGCACATGTTTGGAATAAAAAATAATGTTTGAACCTGTGGATTATTTGGTTAGCTTAATATTGAATGCAAAATTATAATAATGATAATATATATTTATAAATAGCACTAAGTTTAATATAGAACACATATAGTAGGTAGGGTCCTTGTTCTGAAAAACACTGAAGACCTGCTATATTGTATCCTGTCGTGTCATAGTTTTCAAGAAGATTCTCCTCTTTCTTGACTGTCCTGTCCCTTCAAAGAACCGACCACTGTAAGTTGTCTTTCAGATATAATCCAGGCGTTAAATTTATAGGGTTTTCTGAATTCCCTTGTTTTCTACACTAAAGGAAATCATTTTCCAACGCAAGTCTTCCTCCATACGGAACTGACTGCCGGAGAATGTCAAAATCTGAGTCCAAACTGTGGTCTGGGTTCTCTCGTTGAAATTATTTAACGCTTTGATTTTATAACAGTGAATGAAGAATGCTGGAGAAGCTGTCAGGGCTGCTCATAAACAACCCAAGAATTTTGGCAGATCCAAACTTGTTGTTCCCATTCTGCAGGTCAGGATGCTCGCAATGGGTCAGAAGATAAGTCTGAGGGATCACAACATGATTAATTCCACAGAAACGGGGGAAAAAATGTTTTGTGCCTCTTAGGATTCTTTTTAAAGTTTAACCAGGAAGTTGGTCTGTAAACTGGGATAAATCCAGACAGTTTTGGCAATATTTAATTTATTGATCTGACAACACAACTAATAAGACAAGATTCTCATCGTGTGATAAATAATGGGGGTGTGAGTCAATGGGCCTTGAGGTCCCTTGAAATCAGATTTGATTCTTCTCTAGCTTCTCTGTCGTATCAGTATATGGAGTTTCTCCATCCAAATAAGTGAGACGGTCAAAGCCAAAATGCCAGAATCAATGTTTCAAAATAGTAGTTCACAATCTAAAGATGTCACTGTGGATATCTCCATTTAGTTCATGTGGAACTGGAGGGTTCACATTCACGTTAATGTGAAGATACAGACTTCTGAATGTAATAATGTTCACGTTACGAATGATTTTTCTTCATTTAGTCTGCGTTAGTCAAGTCCCAACCATAATGGCAAGCTTGAAATGTAACCATCTATAGGAGCTGTTTTGAGGTATTATCAAATACTTTTATACTCTATTAACTACGCTTACAGGTTTATTTATAGTACATGGTAAGTCTTTCACCTATACATACACCAGTATCTGCCCCATCAATGACAAAAAGTACATTTTTGTAGCTATTTTGTTTTAGTTTTAGTTATTTGACCCTATTCAAACAGGTTGTGACATCATAATGAGAAACAGTTGCCATGCCAACCATGCGGGACTGTGACAGTAGGAAAACAAAATAACATATACAGTGATCCGCAGGTGATCGATAACTTCGGTTCCACGTGGTGCCACTATGGTTTCAGTTTTTCCATTGGAAGGAAGTGGAGATTGTAGCGTGTGCTCCATATTTTATACAGTCTGTGGCTTGAGCGTGTATGGTTGTGTCCTGCTTTGGCCTTCGGAGCTGACCAATCAGACCGGACGGAGCTTTTTTTGAGGAGGCGGGGTTATCCATAACCATTTTGAGGAAGGGAATAACATCGTGGGGACTCGAAGGGGTTAATGTTTCCAAACTAACTCCGAGGCCTTCTCCATTGTGTTGCATTGTTGAAGCTCTGTCAGTCTAATGACGGCCTCCCCTGTCCGTCTCTCCCTTCTCTTCTCTTTCAGCTCTCTCCAAGCCTCTACAATATTATCTCTCTTTGTGAGGCTTTAGGCTCCATCTCTGCTAATTAGAATTTAATGGACCAAAAGTGATTGGTGTACTTCCAGAAATAAAGTGGGCCATTCATATGTAAAGCAAACAAACAGTACTTGGTATAGAAGTATTGTTTGGGTGCGTCTCTTGCCAGAGTCACAATGACACAGAGACTGGGGAAACATACAGGCTAAGAAGCATATTTAAATGCATGAGTTTTTTTCTGTTCTTTTATCACACTTATTAGGGAGCAAACGCATAATCTCTGCAATTGAATGTCTTGTAATTTTTCTTCTGTGTTTATTTTACTTTCTGCCATATTTCCTTGACTTTAAGTCTCTCTCTCTCTTTTTTTTTTTTTTTTTTGGTATGGCCCCTGTGTGGGTGCTCATTCCACAGACCCTGAGTAATCATCATTATAAAATGATAAGAACCATACCCTGACTGCTCCCTGTGGAATTAAGCATTAGAGACATTTCTTTAGGTCTGCCCACACAGTGGTCTCAGTGTCTCACACACTCATTAACGCCGTCTTTCTCGCTCTCGGTTTTGCTTTCTCTCCTCTTTTCTCTCTCTCGGCAGTTCGTCTGATTTCCTCCCCGTGACTCTCGCGCCGTCGGCTCTGCCTCGGTAACGTTCCCCCCGCCGCTTCCCTCTCCTTGTTTCTCACACTGGCATAACTGATGGCTCTAATTTGTGTACTTTAAAGGGCTAATTCATAAAAGGTACTTAGGCCTCGATAAGGAAATTGAAACGAATGACGACAGCCTTATCAAAACTCCCTCCTCCCCTCCCCTCGCGCTCATCCGTGGGCACGCGAGAGGTCTCATTGCTTTAGAAGCAACGCCATCACAGTCGGAATATAAATGCAAATCTAAACGCCGCCGACGCTATTGAAGGGCCTCTCTTTATAGAATCAATAATCATATGCAGACGTTGGGCAGAGAAACCGAGAATTACTACGGGGAATTGATATGCGCAAGGTTGTTTACATGTTGCTGCGAGAAGAGTGTGCGCGTAGGGACCGGAGAACAGGACTGATTACACAATGTGGTAGGAAGAGAGAAAAAAAAAAAGACGCGCAGCAATACAATTCTGCAGAAGCGTTTGCAGAAAAGGCAGCTTGTCGCTCGCTTTAATTCAGCCATTAACAAGATGCAGCGCGGTGTAAACGCTCCCGCCTCATTTTGCGTCAGTTGAGTATATGAAGTAAAGTACACGCACTGCAACACGGCGCGCTCTTTTCCCCCCCGTGTAAAACATGAGAGAGATGAGAACTGGAAAATTAGAGCACTGGAAATCATTTGCTAGTCAGCAAAAATGAATCAGATGAGCGTAAAATTAATCCAACTTTTCTGGCCTAAAACTGGGAAAGACTGAATAAAAGCAGTGGAGTTAATAAGGGCGAGTGTTTGATTATTTGCCCGTCAAAAAGTGTGAAGCTGATGCCATTGTTGAATCATAAATAAATCTTTATGTAACTTTCTTGAACTGACATTTTGTGAGGTCTGTGGGAGCCTTACCATATTTCCCTGACCCTGAACCGAGTCAGAAGTCTGGTCATTGTTCCCTCTCAATTACAATTTTCTTGCAAATAAAAAGTAAAAACACACTAATTTGGTTTGAAAAATAGTTAAAAACTTTAAAAAAGACAAACAAATACTTCAATATGTTTTCGCTACCTCCTCCAAATTAAAAATAGATGATCTCAGAATATCTTCCTGAGGTCTTTCAACTTCTGTTACCTTGAAACCCTTTTTGCGCTCTAAGGCGGAATGACACTTGACAGGATGTCAAAAAGCAATATTTCATCATGACGGCAAACAAAGATATCGTGACTTTCTTGGATTGCCACATGCAAAAAAAAAAACAAAACAAAAACAAAACAAACATCCTCTTCCTTCGGGCGAATAATCATTATTGTTCCCCTTAAATCTGGCGAGGCGTTGTCGGAGCGCATAGGTCTTGGCGCATATCTTTATACAGCGGTGTTTAGTCAAGTGCATCGGCATGTTTTGACGCCCCGGCCCGGCTCAGCACGGCCCAGTGCCCAGTAATCACTCTGCTATTGGAGGGCTGGCATCGCCCCCACCACCCCCCCCACCCCACCAAACCCCCCCAACCGCAGCCCCAACAACAGTCAGAGAGCTCTTGACAAATTGGAGCGAGTTAGCCACTGCTCAGTTCATTGCACAGGCCTGAACGCGAGCGAAACAACAACAAAAAATATGAACGCACACAGAAGAAAGAGAGAGCACGGGCACTTTCTGTCTCTGCCCACCGCCTCCCCCAGCTCCACCCTCCCCCTCCTCCCCCCTTCCACTCTCTTGTTCTTGATCCCCCCCCTAACCCTCACCTCTCGTCTCCCTCTCTGTACCGCACGCGCAGTCGGCTCGGCTCGGCTCCCTCACTGTGTCATGCTCGGAAATCAATCAGGGGTTAAGCTCACACCTTCTAACGAGCTCTTCTCGGAGGCGCGTCTCGGCCGCGTGCTCGGGGCCGAAGGTACAAACGGCCGGGAGACGCGGCGCGGGGAGACGGGTTGAGACGTGTGATGAAGGAAGAGAGAGTGGAGTTGGGCGGCGGCGGCGGCAGCGTGGGGGGGGGATAAAAATGAGAGGGCGAGAGCTGAAGTCTGATGGAAACGGAGAGGCGGAACAAAAGGAAGGAGGGATGGAGACAGATGGAGGAGAAGGATGCAGGGGTGAGGGCATTAGTCAAAGTGCTGGGCCTCCCGCTTTCTTACCGCGGCACACAGGTGTGCGGTTCACCAGCCCCTCATTAGCTATGCACCTGGGCCTTAATGGTGAAAGGTGTCAGAATGAACCGGGGGGCCGCGCGGTCGCCGGAGCTTTCACTTAAGGGAAAGACAAATACGCGCTCGTCCTCGTGTAGCTTCCCAAAAACAAAACCCCGCCATGTGAGGCGCATCAGGCGGCAGCCATTTTGTTGGGCAAACCACCCGAAGAAAGCGGAGGGAGCTGCCTCTCTTACCCGAGGTTTATTTCCTTGTAATTCGTTTTATCGCTGTTGTTCTGCACCTCAGCCCAGCTGTTCTCATCGAGCCTGGCAATTAATGTAATTTATTCTTTTGTGAGTTTAATGGCCTTAGGTGAGACCGAGACACAACAACAGCGGAATGAAAAATGTTGGCTCTTTGACAAAAGCTGCTTCTTTCTTCCTCTTTTTTTCCTTTTTTTTTGTTTTGTTTCGTGGGCTGGAGCCGAGGCCCCTGCAAGAGTTTTGACAAATATCGGGGGGGCCCCCGGGAGCCTTCCCAGCATCCCAGCTGCAAAGCATTTCTCCCAGTGAACGGGCAGCAACCTTGTTCTTCCACGAAAATAAGACAGGAAGGATTAAAGGTGAAACACAGGTAACACTTGAGACAACAGAGCACGGGTCTGGTGTTTTCTTCCGCCTGGCCCTTCTTCCTTCCCACTTCAAATGTCTTACTCGAGCATGCTTCCTCTGTCTCTTTCATTTTTATTTTCATCTGGAGATGAGTGACTGGAGCTGTCAAGGTTTTCGACGGAGTTAAAACTTCGACAAAGAAAATCGCTCTCTCAATGCTCCCTCATCCCTTCGTGGACTACTTCCAAGGCCCCTGAGTCGACACTTTATCTGAAAAATGATTCTTCTTCTTCTTCTTCTGTTTTGTGCTTTTTGAGCAGCGCAACTATCAGCGCCAACACGGTCGTCGGATATTGACAGACCGATGGCACGTGCCGCGCGTCGTATAACTAAACTGTCTAATTATTGACAGCTTATGGCCACTCGCTGTCACATGATCACTGAATCATTGTCAAGCTCTTCAGAGCTGTTGTTGCTGCCGTAATTACTGCCTGGATGATCGCGGCACTGTCACCCTGAAAGAGACCCATCCTATCACCAGCCAAATGCATCATGGGATGAAAGTGATTGCTCGGAATTGTAAGTGATTAGAGTTTGTCTAGACGTCTCAGGGAGTGATTGGATTGATTTGATGCCAGGGAGTAAATCGGACACTGGCACTGAATCCCTTTTAAGTCTGTGTGTGTCATCAGGATTTCATACTACTTGATCTTTTTTTTTTTTTTTTTTTTTTTTTTTGATAGTTACTGTTTCCACTTCTTTTTCTTTACGCTTTTACGCTTTCGTTATCATTATTATTTTCATTATTAGCGGGGAAAAGCAGCAGAAGCACCAATGATGAGTTTGTCCCCAAAGGGTAACTGCATGCACAGGAGTGAAACACGAAATCAAAGCAGCTCATTGAGTATTTCTATAAATGTGAAATATAAATGGAAAAACAAACAATCAACGGGAAAAGGATTAGGAGACTGCAAAGTGACCCGATGTACTCCACGTCTGCACGATAGAAAACACTATGAGCAGCATCAAAATGAAAAAGCAGAGATGGACAGTAACACATTACTTACAGCAATTTAGTAATACATTACATTAATACATTTTTTTTCCCTGTAATGAGTATTAAAAAAAACTTTCAACTCAGTGATTGATTGTGACTCACTTTAGCTTAATGAATGATTAAATCTGTTTGGTTTCCCAGAATGCAGGCGACAGACTTTTTGACTTTAATTTGAACCCTAATTTACAAAATGGACATCAAGACTTGTAGGAGAACATTGACTGGATGTTAAACAAATTAGACAAACCCTCAGCGACGCCACCCATGAGATTACTAATGAGCGGTTTTGAGGTTCAGTGTCCTGGTTCCGGTCGTCGCCATCTTGGCATCGACCAGAACTCCTGCCTAATACAAAGAAATGGTAAGGATGGATTCGTCATTTATCCCTTGGGACATTCAATACCAAATGAAGTACAAATGCATAAAATGTGTATATAAATGTACAAAGTATGTATAAAATATACAAGGATTTATGTGTACAGAGAATATTCGTAAAAACACACATACACATATGGAGCAAATAGGATGTCAAGTGTAAATGTAGAATATATGAGTATAAAATATGGAATGGACATGAGATATACTGCATGTAGAATGTCCGATATAAAGATACAAATATATGATGTATGAAGTGTAAATGTAAAGATTTGTAAATACTGTATAAAATATACAAAATATATAAGGTATATAATTTGTAAGATATATAAGTTATGGAATATACAATACGTAAGAGTATCACAAAAGGTTCAACATGAGTGGAGCTGAGGTGGGCTGGTAACACCCCATTATTTATGTACACAATTTAGCCTCAATACTAGTGAAATGGGCTCTAAAAACACTGGCTTGCTTTTGGAGCTAGCCCCAAGTGGACATTTGTAGAACTGCAAGTTTTTAATAAGACTTGTCTTTCCGCACGTAACATTGGCACTTACATGAAACATTTTTCTCATTGAATTTCATTTAATCGTGCTTCCTTTTGCTTTCCAACTAGCTTGTTGGTTGCTAGTTGGTAGCTGACTGCTAGCATGCTGGTTGGTTTTTCAGTTGGACTGGGCTTCTAAATTGTGTTTTGCCTCAGATCTTGGCACAAGGGATTGTAATATCTCATCCTGTGTAATAATGAATTGCAACATAATGGAGTCGGCTGCTAATGGTCCATTAGAAACAGTGCTAGTTGAGCTGTTGATGGTAGTAAATAAATACTCGTACATTGTAGTCTTGTCAAAAACTTACTAACATGTCTGTAGAAGCCTTAGTTAAACTTGGCCTTGGCAGAGCTGTACTGAATAAAACATGTAAATTAATGTTTAATGTAACTTGTTACTTTTGCTAATAGTAAACTAATTTATGTAACAAATCATGTTTTTCATTATTTGACACATTAGGATACGTTAACAGCTGGCAAAAAGTGTCACAGGGAAAAAAAAACAGCAGCAGCATTTGGTTTTTAATTACTAAAGATGGAAAACATTTTACTGTATGGATATGTATGGCCTTTAATAGGTCTCTAGTGGGTGGTTGCAGTACTTAGAGCGTTGTTGTTGTTTGCTAATAGTCCTACATCCAGTACAGACTTGACAAAGTGCCCTTGGCATGAATTAATGCTTCAAGTGTCTATAAGATTGTGTCTGGAAAGGAGAGGAGACCGCTGCCAAGTGGCTCACATCCAGCGGGCTGAAGAAGTCTGGTGTCGTAAAGTGTACGCGCTATACAATAAGCTGAATTACCTCAAAACAGGTCGTTTAACTATTGCGATTACCATTAAAGTGATCCTCTCTCGCTGGTGACGCCATGTTCCGAGATGAATTACAACGTAGGTGACATCGTTTTACAGGTCAGAAGGGATCATTTACCTGATGCTCACATCGGAGGACTCTATTAGGCTACTTTTAAAGCCATTCATCTGTTTGGGGATGACTCATTTCCCCTCCTGTGCAACCGTAATTCTCCCCGCTTGCCATTCAAGCATATGTTCCATTTCATAGACACGCGGCTTTCATTTTATTGTGTATTACATTCTGTGATTCACGCAGAAGAAAACCAGCTCAGTTTGATTCCCCTCAGCGTCAGAATCGGCAGGTTTTGCTCGGCTCGCCTTTTAGTGTAAGGGAATGATTACAGGGAAATATATGAAACTGAAATGGGAAAACAAACAACAACAACAACAACAAAAAAAAACGCAGGGTGTTTTTTTTCTCCCCACTTTGCTCATTTGTCATGCATGGAACAAAAGCAGAGAGGGGTTTCAAGGACGTGGTTTTAGACACGTCTGCTCTATTGATTGGTTAACGAGCCTGTATTCAGGCCACTTCCACTTCGAGGGGCGAGCGCTGCGCAGACACAATGGAGCACATTTCCCCTGCTCACAATGCGGGCATGCAGCGGTCGGCTGCCTGCTGAGGGAACAGGCCCACACTCGGGCCGCGTGCCAGAGGGGGGACGCTGCCAGGGGTGAGGACGGGGAAAGGGAGAAGCGTCGAAGGGGAACGCAGGCAGAGGGGTTGGGGGGAACGCGGTAGGAAGGTGGATTCGTAGAAAGCGCAGAAGGGGTAAACTGAGAAAGTCGGAGGGGGAGGGATGCACGGTGGGCAGAAGAATGGTAATAAAGTGGAGCAAAGTGTCATCGGATGCGTTCTTAAACAGGGAGTGCTGAGAAGGAGTATGTTATAAAAGGAAAGCAGACACGGAACAGGAATTAAGACGGAGACAAGGAGAGGAGCACAAATTTAAATTTTGAATGTGAGTAGTCAAATTCAGATGATTTGTCTCCACAGAGGAAATAAAACATTCATAATCAGTGACAATGATGCTGAGTTGTGGAAGGAGTGTTTAGATCCTTAGCACAAGTAAAAGCAACACCAAGAACTGCACTGAGAGTAAAAACCCTGCACAGGCACGGGACTTCTATTGCCTAACACTGGAATTATAAATAACTTTCTGAGGCGCTTTAGATCTTTAGATTACACAGAAGGAGATGCAGGATCAGCCCCAAAATCACGCTGCAACAACCTCAGTCATACAAAGAAATATCTCGCTCGTTATGAAATGAATAGAGAGATACTATTCATGGTACCATTGTTGAAATTGTCCTCACTCTTCTTAAGCGCATTTTAGTCAGTGACTGTGATCATCTGACTGTTTAACTACCACTAAGTTCAAAAGTCAAAACATTTTCCTTTGAAAACTAGTATCAGTTTCAGGAATAAATTCAAATGTGAAGATTAGAAACAGATATACAGATGATAAAGTCAACACATAATACATTAACAGGTACATACAGCAGGGTTTCCCATACAGTGTTAGTACTATGGCGGCCCACCGGGGTCTAATTTACTCCCACGTGGTGTAAGACTGATTCGAATCAGAATCACGGAATCGGAAATAGCTTTGCACATCTCAAACAACGTTGTGCGTGTGTTGCATTTTTTCATATTAAACCTGTTGGAGAAAACGTCACGGACAACGTTTGGAACTCACATAGCATGTGAAGCTATGTGGTTGTCCACTAACCTCCTGCGACCCAGCGTCCTCATACAGGGACATCACATTTTAGGTTTGTTGCCACTTATTCTGCTTCATTTAGACCTGTTGTCCTCATAAGGAGACACTATTGTCTGCCATGTTACAGCCACCATTTAAAATCCATTCTCTTTGTCCTCTTGACATTTACAATTATTTTTAAGAGAGTAGGTCAAAACCTGGAGGAAACGACTCCAGATGAGAGGTGAACTAGCTAAAGTTTTATAAGCGCTAGCTAGCAAAATAAGACTGAAAGTCCACTGTTTACGATACATTTGCTGATACTTTACTAAATCTTTACATACATTTGTCCACAGAATTCCACTTCTCAACAGCCTTTTGCTTAGTATTAATGTAGATGAACTGCACAGGCTGCTGCTATTTATCGCGAACTCCAATTTTGCGTAATTACGGTAATGACAGTCTCATAAAAATGAATGATCTTATTGTCTGTGCAGACATTTCGTATACTATATGAATTCTCACAAAATCTTATTGGAAACAATGTACAGTAGGTCATCACTTGCTTTAGTTTCACCTCATCCTAGTCAGCTGCGAGATTTGAACACTGTGTGCATGACAACATATCAGCCGTAAGTTAGCTTTTATTATTCTTTTACTGTTTAAAGATAATAAACATGAACATGTTTGTAATAATACATTGAAATAAAATCATTAGTGATGCGCTAACATAAAAACAGCGGCGCGGTGAGGGTGTAGCCAACTACTTTTCATCTTGTCGAGTAGTTTCCTCCAGAGCAGTGTGTTGAATGAGGTGATCCCTTGTTTTGCATTTTAAATATTAATTGAAGGACTAGTAACTTGTTATTTAAATGTCGTGGTGCAAAAATAATTATTTTGTTCTCCGTTCCCACTTCAATCTATTCCGTTCCCTTCACGCTCCAACTCATTCCGCCCCTCTCCGACGACTGTCCTCTCAAGTCTTTAAAAATACAGTCCGTCTTGTGCTGTTGCCTTCATCTCATGTGACACACTCCAGTTCTTAGCCCTCGCTGGTTAGCTTCGCCGTGTCCTCCCTGGGCCTGACTGGGCCTCCTCCCCACATCCCCCCCCGCCCGCCCGTGTGACCGCCCGCCTGTCCGGCTTTCAACTTGTCTTCTCCTGTCTTTATCTGTATGTGTCATTGTCTTTTTTCTTCTTCTTCCGTGTTGCCTTTATCAGCCTGTCTCTGCTTATTTTCTACTTCCCGAGCGTCTGTTTTTTATTGTCTGTCTCCACCTGTCTCGTCTCGTTCCGTTTGACTCTCCAGATTTCCCGATTTGTCTCAGGTTGAATCGAGGTCCACCTCCTGTTCGCATTGCTCCCTGTCAGTTGAGGTTAGAAGGGTTTCATTAATCCTCACACGTATCTGCCACCACGCATGAAGCTTTTCATAAGCGTTTGAATAAACCGAGACGGTGACTTCCTAAACAGCGAAATAGTCCGATTTGTTAACTGGAAAAACACCAAACCCATTGGTGGTGGTGGCGGTGGTGGTGGTGGAAGTGAAGGCGCTCAACCCTACACCACTTGATTTGTTGTCCCCTCTCCTTCCTACACCGGCAGTGCGCCGTGGAGGCAGTGTACTTTAGTCCCGGGGAAGAGGTCATGAGCTCAACTCAACACTCACTGACTATTTTCTGTTTTCTTTTTTTTTTTTTTCTGATGGTTTTGTGCTTGTGTGTACAGAGCACACGCAGAGTTCTCACAACACCCCAGCACTGCCGCCAACACCAACACCGCCGCCACCCCGCTCCCGTACTCAGATCTCATTTTCGTGGGCCGTAAAACATTGAGTTGTTAAATTTCTTTATGCGTCCTGCTCCCCTCGCGCCCCAAGGGCTCCTGGTGCGTTTTAAATTGAATGATTGCCTGCAGCTCTCGGATTGTTTAACCTCTGCAGCGGCGCCGGCTGCTCTGTAGGACTGTATTTTTAGAAGTTTTGCCCACTTCGCCCCCTCCCCCCCCCCTCCACCTGTGGTAACGCGATTGGTGGTGGGGGGAGAGAACAAAAACAAAAAAAAAAAAGGGAGGGATGGAGAAAAGAGAGTGATGGCCATTTCCGGGGAGGTCCACTGAGGAAGGAGGAAAGAAAATTGTGAGACGGACGAGCGTGCGTGCGTGCATGCCGGGCACGTTTGACAATGTCTACCGTTTTTTTCTTATTTATGACCCTCACCTCTGTCCAGGATGCCAATTTGTCTGAGGAGCAGAGGGAGGAGGAGGAGGCACGAGGGTGGGAAAAGCGGGAGGAGGGAGAGGAAAGGAAAAAAAAAAAAAAGCAATTGGGCGATTCCGAGGTGAGCGCTGTTCTGGGCCCGTTAGCTTTTATGGCCCACTAAAGAAGAAGAGAAGAGAGAATGAACATCCTTCCTGTCTTGATTGACTTCTCCTCCGCTTGCCTAGCTCTGCTACAAGCTCCTCTTCTCCACTCTCTTAAGTAGCAATAATGGACCTTCTCATATCCACTCTGGAAGCATTTCTCCAGGCTATGTGAAACCAGCAAAAGAAAAAAAAGAAAAAATAAGTACGACAAATTGCCCCTCATAATCATACCTGCTCTGTGAGGTTATTATTGTAGATTTAAACAGCTACACGTTGATGTCACACGTGTGAAGAATGAAAGCCCCCTGGGAGTTATCATGTAAGCCAGACATGTAATAAAGGGCGAGTAAGCCGTAATTACACACTGATAACTTTTGTCAAGGACACAAAGAAGGTTTTATTTTTTTTTTTGGCTGTAAATCTGACATGGCAGTCATGTCCTGCAGCTTCTTCTCAT
Organism: Mugil cephalus; assembly: GCF_022458985.1. Taxonomy (NCBI): domain Eukaryota; kingdom Metazoa; phylum Chordata; class Actinopteri; order Mugiliformes; family Mugilidae; genus Mugil; species Mugil cephalus. Next base: position 41,477,312 of record NC_061770.1, read on the forward strand.
TCACCGGGCTTGTAAACCCCTCCCCCACCCCACCCCCGCTAGCTTTGTTTGGTCACACTTTCATTTGCCTCCTCATTAAGTCTTATTAGTCACATTGCAGTTGGCCGCGATGCGATGGAGATCCATCCATGTGACTTTTGGTGCCGTTTCTGTTTGTCATAACAAAGCCTGTCTCTCGGCCCCCGCGTGGCCCGTGTCGCCCGGTGCGCTCTGCGCGGCGCGTGCACACCTCTCTGCTGCCGTTTGTTTGAATTTGTCCACGCTTTTTGACAGCATCCTGTGAGTTTGTGGGCTCATGCGAGTTGGCCGTGCCTTCCCTTCCGACACTATGCAATATAGTGCAGAGGGGGGAGACGCAGAGAGAGAGAAAGAACCCGGGCCACACTTGTGATTCAATACGCACACCCCCATGGACCAAGGCTTAGGGGAGTGCATGTGCTGATGAAAAAGTAATGTACTGTGTCTGCAAGGTACGGCCTGCCCCCCACCCACCCCACCCCCCCTCGCTTTTTTTCGAGTAACAAACCTCCTCTCCCATACCAACCTGGGACCTCTTCAGCTAAAAACAGCTCCCCAAAATGCTTTCCTGTTGGTTTGCCTTTGTCTCTGTGTGTCTCTCTCGACGTATTTCTGAGGGAGAGGCCTGTGAAAGATATCCGTGCTATAAAAAGCATTTGCATGAGTAAGCGCAGTGTTGAGAGAATCAGCCATCCTGCGAGCGTCAGACGTGAAGAAACTACAACAGGGATCTTCTATGTTTTTCAGGTCAAGGACCCCCAAAATGATGGAGAGATTAAGCAGGGATCCCCTGCCTGCTATATGTGTTCTATATTAAACTCATACATTATTATCATTGTTTTGCATTAAGTATTAAGCTATTCAAATAATGCACAGGTTCAAATATTATTTTTTTTTTAAATTTCAAACATGCAACAGTAGGGTGGCCGTGCAACTGGGGACTGAATAGGCTCTCAGCCAATTGTGGGGAACCAGCTCAGAGGCAGTAGGGGCGGAGCCTACTATCTACAGGAAGTTCAGATCGACAGGTCTAGTGTGACCCTCTGTGTGAAAGCTGAATGAGTGAATGGCTGAACTAAAATATGTTGGGTTCATGTTAATGTGTATTTAAAAAAAAAATGCAATTTATGGGGGGGAATTTAAAAACCTATATATATATATATAAACGTCTATTCAACCAAAGATTTTGCAACTGCCCTGTATCTCTGTGGGCTTCCTAGGGGTCACGGACCCCCTGTTGAAGACCTATGATCTACAAGTTAGAGATGTGAATGTTATACTGTATGTGGAAATTTCAATGTGATGCTTTATGTCTTGCAATCGATAGTGAAAGCAGCAATTGGCAGCACTTCTTCAGAAGCTTGTTTTTTAAGCTATTAGCTATAGTGATGGTGCACTCGGCAATAAAGTATTTTCTGATTCTGATTTTCCTCGTTTCACTTATGTGCAATTAAAGTATAGAAGAAGAAAGAAGCAGTTTGTAGTGTAGTTTCAGCTGTCATTTTTATATAGGTCTACACAAACAAATCTAACAAGTCAGCTCAAATAACTGATAAGACGATGGCTATTACGAATGGATATGGCGTTTTTCTATTCCCTGGGTCATGTGGAAGGCAGGGCACCATGAGGTCCAGTGGTTAGAGAAGTGGGCTTGGGAGTTTGAATTTCTTGGTTGCCAAAAAAATGTGTTCTTTCACCTTTCGATGTTCATGGCCTCGAGCGAGATGCCAGATCCTGCAACCTGTTCTTGTAAATCTTAAGAAGGAGACAAATTTTGGTATAATTATTCCACAGCCCTAGAACTAGAAGACACACTGGTTGCAGGAAATCTAAAAGTTTTTCTTGACGACATCTTCATACTGAGCTATAAATCATTCGTATCAATGTTTAAACCGTTAGAGAAGCCTTGGTTATAATTTACCGTGTTTGTATAAAGGGCCCCGGCTTTCTTCTTCTTCTTCTTCTTCTGGCTCCCTCATTAATTTGGATGCACGTACAAGAATAATCACCGTCACTAATTTGTGCATTTTAAAGGGTCAACTCACAGGAAGCACTTCTGGCTAAATTGAAAAACGCTGACGACCCTCATCAGAACCGTTTGGCGTTCTCTCATTCTCATTCTGGGGTTGTCTTCTGCGCGCTTCCTGCGGCATCGAGGAGCCTCAGTGAAGAGAAACAGTAGCCACACCTTAGAGTGTCACAAGTGAGTCACTTAAAGTAGCAGCAGCGACGTGATTGATGGCCTCCAAGTGTTTATGTGTGGGCTGGAGGTGGGAGGGTGCGGGAGCGAGCGGAGGGAAGACGGAGGGCAGACGAGGGATTGATATCACACTGGAGAGTGGTGGGCCAGGTGAAAGAGGAGACGAGGTGCGGGTGGTAGCAAGGGACTTGTCCTGCAGCAAGTTAAATCCATCTCCCTCACCTCTTCTTTAACCATGGGCCTTCTGTCCTTGGGCAGGGTGTGCTGACATAGCAGGGTTTGTCTTTGCCCCACTCCAAAATGCACCAAGACTGCAAGCTTATTACAAAAGTTACACCAAGGACTCGGTGTGAACAAGTAACTTTTCTTAAAGTTTAGCCTGTAAACTCAAAAAGTGTCAAAAAAGTGCTATGTTTTTCCTAAAAAAACACAGAGGAAGTCAAGCTAAGTGGATATAATAATGTTGCCGCTGCATCGTTTTCTGTTTTCTCCATTTAATATCTCCATCAGTTAATCTGCACATGATCCATTCCCAACACTCATCTAACAAACCCATTTTGAATTCGCTTCCCAAAGTCACTTACCAATTTCCTTAAGCATACAATAGTGCAAAGCTGTCTGGAATTCATATGCTGTGTTATGTATGTATATTCAGCATAGCGCTTTCTCCGAGGGGAGCCAAAGCCCATTTACTGGCAGCGCTCGCTTGGCAGTCATGGCTGCAGCACATACAGAACAGTGCATTAGCATAGAATCGGGCACACGCGTGTGGCACGGCTAGCCAAAAGAGACATAATTGCTATTGACAGAATTAACAAACACATTAAATCCCCACATTAATTAGAAAGTCAAATGTAAAAACTGTCAGGAGTGGCAGACAGCTGTCATCCATCATCCCTCTCATTGGAGTTCCATGGTAATTCATTTTGCGACGGCTAATTTGCTCCGTTTTGCAGTGGACCTAAAGCACGGCATGTTTTAATTATGGCCGAATAAAGTGGTCATTTTCGAAACCTTGGCCGCTCTGCGGCAAACGTGCTGGCATGGTCGGGTCAGGTCTTGCAACGAGCAACCAAATGAGGATGTCGAGGCAGCTTGGCCTGAAGACAGCCGATTGACGGATCATTTCTCCTTTTCAGTTTGGGCGATGGCTTGAGCAATTAGAGATAAAACAGAACGCACTACCAAAACAAATGAATGTCAGGTTGAATAAATGGTGATGATCGCATGTTTTTCTCGTTTGTTTTATTTTTATTTATCTTTTAAATTGCCTTTGTATCGTCAATAACTGATCATATTTTTCCTGTCTTCTCTTTCCTATGTCCCTGTTTGGTGCTGGTGACTTGACTTGACTTCGTTTGGGCATTGAAACACCTTCCCTCCTCTTCTCAGGTAGGTGTTTTATTCTTAAACATAAACATATTCCCCAAATTGTCAAACACTCTGAATCCAAACTTATGCACAAAAACAACATAACTGGTTAAAGAAATGCTGGTCTGTCAGCTCATTGCACATTGTAGCCTTCCTCTTGGAAATGCTAGCTTTCAAACCCCACCCTTAAACCTAGTGAAATGTCTTCCTCGCCCTTCTTCCCACATTGTGATGCAGACACTTGGACAACATGTCTCTAACACAGAGCTCTAGTGCACAAGTGAAGTCCTTCCAAATGCCCTGAGTAGAGTATTGTTCCTCTTCATTACCCCCCTTTAACCTTTGACCCCTCTCCAAACACCCTCTCACAATGCCAAGCAAGTCAAGCAATCATTCAAAGGCAGCTTCACAAGGTGAGTAAAAGGTTAAGGACTCATTATGATTAACAGTAGGTATGTATGCATGTGGGTTTGTACTGACATGCAAATGTATATTTTTTTAATTTGTATATATTGATTGCGGCGATCCTTTTTGGTGGAGCACCTTGTTTATATGAATGTCCTCTCACACTATTGATCCTTCTTGATTAAAAGCCACGACACACTTAGCTGACAGTGTGCGCTGGCCTGTGCCTTTGCATGGTGTGCATCTGTGGCTAGTTTTGACAGTCAGAGAGACCAAACATTAAAATACTTCACAGTATCATCTACAGCAGTTTTTTTTTAGCTTCTCATCCTTCAACCGAATAGTAGCTCTTCTAGCTTTCCCTCCTTCAAGCTAAACGTAGCCCTTTCTAGCTCCCTAGCTGTCAAGCCAGTAGGGGCTCTTTCTAGCTTACTAACCTTTAAGCTAATAGTAGCTCTATCTCGCTAGCTAGCCTTCAAGCTAATAGTAGCTCCTTCTAGCTTCCCATCCTTCAACCTAATAGTAGCTCTTTCTAGCTTACCGTCCTTCATACTAACAGCAGCTCTTTTTAGCTTCCCATCCTTCAAGCTAATATGAGCTCTTTCTAGCTTCCCACCCTTCAAGCTAAATGTAGCTCTTTCTAACTCACTAGCCTTCAAGCTAATAGGAGCTTTTTCTAGCTTCCTAGCCTTCAAGCTAGTAGTAGCTCTTTCTACCTTCCCATCCTTTAAGCTAATAGTAGATCTTGCTAGCTTTCAAGCCTTCAAGATAATAGTATCCCTTCCATTTCCCCCTTTTGAATGTTATTTCCATTCATGGAAGTACTGCATGTATGCGGCGGCTGTAGTCTTGGTGGTGTGTTCAAGATTTTGGCCCAGACACAGACACACGAGTCAGCGGTTGTTTGATGTCAGTTCAGTACCTTGGCTGACACAAGCAGTAGCAGGACACCTGCTGTGTACCTGCTCAACCTGTCTCCTTCTTTAAATTTTGCACCCACAGTTTTTAAGTATTTCTCCTCCTCTTGACTCGCACATCATCTCTATTTCATGATTGATAAAAAAAAATCATTGAAAGACGCTGAGTAAATCTCACTTTAAGGATGTATTTTAAATGTGGAGATTAGATGTGCAGCAAAGTGGCAACACGTGTCAGCCAAAATAACTGGGCATTCAGTCTAAAAACTGCCCTGAGAAAAGGGAAGAAAAAAAAACAGTTCTGAGTTTCATCAGAATCAATGTGATGCAACATGATCCAAAAAGAGCAGTTTAAGTATGATATCCAAGAGCTTGAGATTTCCTCAGTCATAAGCACGCCAGTCTGCACATTGATTCGTCTGTACACAGAGCATCGCGCCGGGCATGCTAGCACGCTCCGAGAGGTTAAAATCGCATGTTTGTCGGGCCTGAACCCCGGTGCCAGACTCTGTAGAGGAACATGTGCGTGGCGACAGGGCTGACCTCAGACAACATGCCTGTTATCCCCACAGAAAGCAGCGCTGTCAGTCAGCCGATTGTACATTCCGTTTGAAGCTAAAATACACGGTGCAGTTTTGTGGTGGTAGAGTACAGAAAGCAGACTGGTAGAAAATGTACTTTTGACTGTTGTTGATAATATGGGTAGTAAAACAGAACTGTATTATTGACAAGATGGGATTTTAAATTACAAAAAAAAAAGAGATGCATCTAGAATAGTGTAGGCATAAAGTGTATTTGAGCCGCTAATCGAACTGGAGTGACCAAATGGGGAGGATGTAGAAACAGTGCTATTACACTGTGCAAATATTCCTCTGTTCAACCCTTCCACATTAAACCCCACCGTAATTGATTCGGGCCCCGTGTAAAATTCCTATTGGTCGCCGCAAATGATAAAGTGACCGTATTTCTCATTTGAAGACTCCCCAGACGTTCGCCCTTTCAGAGGAAAGGTGAAAAAAAAAAATCTCAATCTCTTTCCACCCCTCCAACTAACCCCCCACCCCCCACCCCCTTTCATCCTCGCTCTCTCTTTACATGTCCAATCGTTTATCTATCCACCGCCAAATTCATTTCAATTAGAGGCTGTGCCGACTTGCTCCCTCTCCCTTATCGATCGCTGCCCCTGGCAACTTGGGGCACAAGTGCTTCAGGACCACCGCTGCTATCTTAAGCAGACACATGCATGAACGTGTGTGTGTGTGTGTGTGTGTGTGTGTGTGTGTGTGTGTGTTCAACCTGGCCTCAGACACAGCGGGCACCTTTGCCTCTATGATCAACAATAAATATGAGCAGTGGCAAACAATTACCCCCTTAACGAGGGATTAATTGTGTCAAGATGGAGTGAGGTCAGCGCAGAGGTCGGTTAACGCCGTACATTCTTAATGTGTTTATTTTCATTAGTTAGAAACATTAGTCTTTCCGCTCGCAGCGCCACTGTCCATTGATTTTCCTCCCTTTGTTTTTTAGCGACCGTATGAGCGTGTGTGTGTGTGTCTCCGCGTATGTATTTATGCACGTGAGCGCACTGCTCAAAGTAATATTATGAGTGGCTGAGCATAGAGCTGGCTATTGACTCCTGCAGGATCAATATTATAAATGCCTTTAACGGTGGCAGTTAAACTCATTTGTCATTTATTGGTGGTGGTAGCGGAGGGCGAAAGTCCTCAGAGAAGCGACAAATGTATCAATCTATCGCGGCGCTAACTTCCCCGGCCGGCCTCTAAGTGTGTGATCATCCGGGATCATAACTTGAGGCGAAGCTCTGTCATGTTCACCGACGACAACCGATTAGGTGGGACAGCGCTGCGGCGGGGCGGGGGAAATGAAAGGACTGGTCATTTGTTTCTGGGTGGTAAAAACGAGGCGGCGGGCGCGCCGCTCTGCCACCGCCCGTCCCCCGTGGCTGATTGAGGCGCGCCGCGTGCATGTTTATATTTGATTTGTGTACATGTGCGCCGGGGAGAGTGTTAGAGAGAAGGAGGCGACAGGTTTGAAAGGTTCGCTGCGAGGGAAGGAGAGTAAAGCAGGTCTTAAATTGAATCACTTTCCGGGTGCTGCAGTCGATGTTGTTCAGGCGGTGTCATCGATGGCCTGTTTTTTAAAGCCTCGTAGAGGGACGCCGGCCTTTTAGGACTGCTCTATATGGTGAAACAGAAGCCTTGCAGACTAAAACAAAGTGTGTTTCAGTTGTTCTTTAAACACATTTACCTATTGATTTAACTAAATGGATTTTTGGGAGCACTACAAGGCTTTTCAGTCAAATCTAAGTTGATTTACTTTGAGTTCCAGCAGTTGCTAAGAAAAACATTTTTGAATGCCAGGAATTGCATCTTTGTCAATACCTGCTATATTATCAGGCTTTTTTTATTATTTCAGATAAATTGTCATCACAGTCGACCATTATGCTTGAGTTACAGGCTGCAGAAAGAAAGTTACCTGTGGGTACGAATTGATCTGAGCATGTGCTGTGTGTGCACACATGGCCGCCTGCTACACAATGAAACATATATCTTGTAGACGCCTTGCGTACAATGCAAACATAAATAGCACATGATTAATAATGCTTTCGTGCAAGTTTGGGAAAGTGTGTTCGTTGGAGCAACCTTAATATCTAGCATGAGCAAAAGATATTGGACTTTGAGCTCTGTTTATATATTTTATAACTTTGGTTTCTGATGTACAAATTATAAATCCTGCCATTAAACTTTCTTATCGCACTGAAACGACTCGGTGATTGCCGCAGTTTCAGGTTAATGGGCCGGACACCTGTGGTTTTAAAGTTTCACAGGGAAACATCACATGCTATCGCCTCGACGAGCTCTGCACACGCTGCCGAGTGTGCCGTGTACTAGTGCTGTTTCTCACTTTGCCTTCCATTCACACCCTTGTACTTCTTATACAGCTATAAGGAACCAGACCTCTCTGCTTCTCTGCTGTGCGGCATGCCCCAGGCACCCGAGCCTCTCAGCATTCGCCCCGTATGTGTGTGTTTGTGTGCCGCATGCATGTTTCTCTGTCAAATCCTGCCATTTTGTCAGAATGCAAATATTTTCATGCCAGTGAGAATTGGGACTCAAACTTTTTTCTTTCATGTCAGATTGTTGTATATGCATGTGTGCGTGCACATGTGTGCACCTATCAGCAACTATCTTCTCTGGGGATCTTTCTTTCTTCCCTTCCTCCTCCTCCTCTTGGCAATCTCTTCCCTTCCTGCCTAAAGCTATGGATGGCTATTTATAGTGAGAAGAAGGGAGAGACCATCAAAGCTGGTTCCATATATCAAAGCCGAGCCGATCGTCTCCACTCCTCTCCCTCCAACTCGTCCTCCTTCGCGGCTGTGCCGTGCTAAAACTGGGAAAGCCCCAGAAGAAATCCTTCTCCCTTGGCCCACCAGAGACCTACCAGTGGGAGAAAAGCTCATGAGTGGTGGAGGCGAGAGGGAAGAGTGTGGGAATGTGTGAGAGAGAGTGTGAAAAGTGAGGCGGAGAGCGAGTGCCTTTCTGTGTTTACGCATGCACGTGCACAAATGTAAGTCTCCCTGTTTATGTGCATGCATGTGCGGGCCCACGGGTATCGGCGGCCCGGGGGTTTGATGTGTTGATGCGACATGGCGCTCATTGTCGCTACAGCAGCTAATGAAATTACAATGAGGTCTGAGAGGCCCACGGTGGGCAGGCCTGCAAGCCTCCTACGCCTGAATCCATATTAAAGCAACGTCTTGCCTGTGCTCGTACAAACACATAGTGGAGAGGAACAAAACAAGAGTAACGCTCTGAGGAGACAAGGAATCCAATGTCAAGAATCTAATGCGGCTTTAATAGGAGTGTAGCATCAGTTCATTCACAGATGTTGCTGAGGTGACTGCCTGTTGTAGTGGATGCTTCTCTTTCAAAACATCAAAAGATCCAAGTGCAGCAAGCCAGATTGGATTCCTTCTGGAAATTTAAATGTTTCAGTTTAATGATGCTTTTAAAGCGGAGTGCTCAACCTTATGCATCTTTTATGCTTTTATTTTGGGGAAGGCTCAGAGAGACCGAGACAGAGAAACAGAGAGAGATGAAATTCAGTAACTTTTGGAACGTCCAACGAAAATCGTTTTTTGTTTGCTCAATGGAATGAAAGTGGTTTTAATGACTTTTTTTTTTTTTCATCAAGATATACAAGAAACAACAATAAATGTATCCCAGCAAATCAGGATTGTTAAACAGACTTTAAACAATCTTGGTTAACAAAAGTTGCACTTTATTGCTAATAATTTCCTTGGAAATCTTATGTTCTGTATATTGTGTATGTTAGACTCACCGATTGTCCAGCTGACCTCTCAGAATGTGTGTTCACATCCTGTAATTAAATGCGTCTCAAGTGTTTCACTTAATATCTGATCACAGTTTTGCTCCAAACTTAACGCAAATAAACACAGACAGTCTTTTAGGTGCGGTAGAATATTGTCAATAAGAAGATGTTGGTTGGGTTGGCAGTCCACCAGTGTGTCTATTTATGCAAAACTCTGATTGGCTTTTGTGCATTTTTTCAGTCAAACAAATCAAATGTGTTGTTACACGATTGTTAATGGAAGCGCATATGTGAATTAGCCCTACGTCATGTTTGGGAAATGGCAACGGGGAATGAACTGAGTGAACGCACATGCGTGGCTGTGTTTATATACAGCTTGCATAACGATATGATACACTTTTTTATCGCACTGGCAAGACCGCGAGAGCCGCAATCTGCTCTGCATCCGTGGAGAAGAGGAGATTAGGCTAACTTAAATGTGTAATGATGACATTGATGACACAGTGGCGTTTGAGGGGGAGAAAAAAAAACAGGCTTACAGTGGGAGGTCAGACCCAGGACTGCTGGCAATGTGAAAGCGCACCAAAGGCGGGTCGACCTGGGTCTGAAAATCCCACGTCAACCCGGTACTTTCAATGTGAAAGGGGTATCATGTGAACTTTATGCAGCAGGACATCAGTTGACCAGGTCCAGACCACCTCTAATCTCAAATCATGCTCAATGCATTCTGTGAGGTCACACCTGTACTTAAAGCTGACTGACTGTTTACTTACAAAGTTACACTTGCAAAGTTACATTCACATTTCGAAAAACAGAACTACATTCCGATTTGCCAAAAAATCCGCACTAAGCGGGAGTGTGCTGAAGAGGCCAAGTGTACCAAACTGCTTCCAAAAAAGTGTTGAAACCATGTTGTCTTTTATCCTCCATACTTGCACATCATGTCTGTGAAAACAGTGAAAACTGTCTTGCCCATTCAGAGTGATAATCTAGAACAGCCTGGACGAAAATATTGATACCCCTTAGATGGTGGCGATAAATTAGTGGATTTAATTGATATTTAAAGCAGACTCTTATTGTCTTCAGTTAGTATCACAAGTGTCTTCAGTCTTATCATCAGTTATTCAGCCAATTAAATGAACAAAAGTACTCTCTGTGCTGTTTGTTATCTGGGTTTGCACCACACTAAACACAGACAATAGACAGAAGAGAAGAGAGTTGTCTGAGGAGATGAAGTAGAAAAGAATTCCCAAGCATGGTCAAGATAAAGGCGAGCAGACCAAGGACAATTTAAATACACCTATAAACTGACCTTTAAAATCAGTGTGCAACCAGGGTGTTGTCCTGGGATGTCTCATTGTCTAAAGCTGGCTTAGTTTAAAAAAAAAAAAAAAAAGGGAAAGAAAAGAAAAAAGGCACCAACATTGGACAGAAAAACATAAAAAGCTTCATTTCAGTGAATAGTACCAATAATTTTGCCCACGTCTTCATATTCTATATGGAGTCCTGTGGTACATCTGGGCAGAGATCCAGGATCTACACGATGACTGTTATACATCAAAATGTTGGATGCTCACCAAAGTATTACATCTAATGCACCTAACCCCTATCGAGTCCACTGATAGTATCCAGTGTTAGGGATATTTTATAGATAAAGAATGAAAGACGGTGTAGCCGCAGGGTTAAAGTGTTGCTTTATATAGAGAGCATGGGACTTCCTTTAAAACCCATATAAGAACTCGACTCGGTTGGCCATAATGATCTCAACAGCTCTAAAGATTAGGGTTGATGTATCACATCCCAAATTGTCAGGCATTATGTTTATTTAATCACTGTTGGCATTTAATCCCATGCCATTCAGGATACAAAAAAAAAGAGAAAGGTAAAATAGCAAGTAGGAGTAATTTCTCAGTAGATCTTTTCACAATGAACTCAAAGTAAACCTGGTTCTCCGCAGCCCTCATAGACCCTGGACACCTTAAAGACACCCTGCCACGAGGCTGCAGTCATTCTATCAAAAGAGTGTCAGAATAGCTTCTCCTGATCTTCACACACACTTCCAGCACCTGGATACGCGGAGGATATCAAGACTCTCATACATATTACATGATGCAGTTTTGAATCTGCAAGATATGAAATATTTTGAGTTGAGTTTTGCTAGCTCAACATTCGGCTGTTTGTTAATGCAGGGTGCTATCCAGGGAATAAAAGCAATTTAAAGTCTTCTTCTTAAACATAAATTTATAATAAATTGCAAAAAATACTAACTACATTTTTTTTACATGAAATATGTACCTTGTAGGAATGTCTGCGTTCATAACAAATCGTTTTTGAATACATTTCTTTGTATATAAAATGAATGAATATAAAAGTGGATGAATCCGTTTTTAAGTTTCCATAAGAAAAGTTCTCATACTAGGAGTGGTGGCACCGGCAGACGCCATCTTGCAAGTGCCTAACTTCACCTGACTGGCTGATTCAAAAATTGGCTAAGAGGTGGGCATTAGTGGCGCTGAACTCGACAGGTGACACCTAGGCAGATACCTGGCAACCTAGGAGACCACCTACCTGTCAATCATAGCTAGGGATGAGCATCAAGAAAGGACCGGTTCCAACTGGTTTGGTTCATCGCCATCATTAGCCTTTATGCTTATCGATCCTCCTCATCAATTGTTTTCGTGCCGAATCCTTACGTCGATCATTCACATCACGTGACGCTTCACTTCACCAGAAGGGACTGTAATAGCGCAACGTGCAATTTATGCTGCCCCGTAATTTCAAGCAAGGGAGGCAACACCATCAACCTGATGGAGCATTTGTCGACGAGGCATGGCGTTGAATACCGAGAATGCCATGCGTTTCACAATCTCCGGTGACCATGATCATCCAGTGACCAATTTCCTATTTGTTTTGCTTACACAAGCGCTTATCTCTTGTTTAGAAACTCAATAAAATTTCTGTCAATTACATGAACCCACGAACACCTACTTCTTCGAAACCAAAAATTCACAGGAGGAATTGATAAGGGAGTGGGTAAAGAATCGGATTGATAAGCAGATCAATAATGGCATTCGTATCAATTAAATCTTATCAATGCCCATCCCTACTCGTAGCAGCAGCCCCACAGACTATGAATCATTTTTCGCCTCAGCACCGTTTAAACCGATGAGTTACACAGTAATTCACCAACAGAGATATTTGTGCCATCTGTGAATGCGTTTCTCTACTTGAGCAAAGTTTTAACGTGGAGGTCTTTGGTATTGACTCACTTTTGTGTAAGCCTCAAGTGGTCATTCAAGTGGCTGCGCACTGGTTTCATTTTTTTCATTTCATTGGTTGCCTCACATTTTCCAGAGACACATTTTTTGGTATCATTTCGCTTAACTCCAAAGGGAGAAGCATTCAACCAATGGACCCTGTGTTAAAGAATTCAGTTGCACCATTGCCTCCCAACCTCCTTGCTATATGCCAAATTCCAATTAATACTTGTATCCCAGGAGTCATCGCGGACTTTGCGGGACCAATGAAGTTAGGTGCGTCACTGGTGCTCCTGAAAACAAAAGCAGATTAATAAAGCAGAGTGATGGAGGTTACATAAAGATGAGTTCGTACATTTCATGAAACAAGAGTGCTGATGACAGACAACTAGAAATTATCCTTGTTAGCCGGGGCTCGCCTTAAATTCCCTACAAATGCAATTACATTTTGTTGGTCACATTTGTTATTTTCCCTAACAGCTTGGCATCATCATCACGCTGTCATTGTTATTCCTCATACTGAAACCAATATGCAGTTCTGGGTGGAAGTTATTAAATGACTAGGCGGCTGGAGAGCGGCGGTATCTACCGGCTTGCAGGGAGGGATACTAACAGTACAGGCCATTTTTGGGTTAGCCGAATTCCAGATACACAAACCATTATTTCTTCTTTCTCCCTCTCATGGTGTGCAGAAAGATGCCTGGAATATAATGTATAGTATTATCAGGCATGTGAATATATGAATGATTGGCTACTATACTGTCTCCTACAGTAATTACATTGTCTTATCTTATGCAGTAGCAGCACCTGTTTTTGGTGTCTCTCAGCTTCCCTGCCAGGGTGGCTTTCCCTGTCTTCAGTTCTGCCTGCACTGACTTCTGACGGGGAGAAAAAAAAAAGATATTTCAGCACAACTGGCACGCATGTGTGTTTTTGTGTCTGGCCTTGTTATTGTTGAATATGCAAATGTCTGCGCTGAATATCTTTTAGAGCACAAGTTGAGCTCTAGCTCGGGTTAAGATATGCTAACGTTGCAATGTTACAGAACGAACAAACCCCAGATAGTCAAACAGAGCGACTGAGCCAAAAAAACTTAGCTTTTCAGGTGGAGCAGGAGACCAAATCTAGATTGAAATTCTGCTTTTTATGCAGGTCTCTAGAGATCGGCTGATTTTCAAGAGTTTCACAAAGCCCCTGCACATGCAAAAAAAAAAAAAAAAAAAAAGTGCAATATGAGGCGAATTTTTTACAAGAGTCTGATGCAGACATTTATAAACTCTTGTGGATAAATTGCTCTGAAACAGGATTTTTTAAAAGAGGCAAAAAGCTGATAACAAGGGAACGCAGCGGGGGGAAAGAGTTTAACTCTGGGGGAACCTAGGAACAACAGGGCTAGGCTATAACTTGCATCTCTGACACACACACGCACACACACACACACACACACACACACACACACACACACACACAAACTCACACCACACACCATCACGACTGACAAGCTTTTTTTTTGTTTAGCTGCTGTTATACCCTGTGCTTGTCAGATAGACGTGCCTCTGTGTTTTTTTTGTTTTTCGCTGCTATGTCGTATATGTCGTGCATTGGTTGTGGTGTGTGTGTGTGTGTGTGCGTGTGCGCGTGTGTGTATGTATGTATGCGTGCGTTTGTGTTAGATTAAAATTTTAACATATTCTGGGGTCTGAATGTCCCTGCAACATTCGCCAATCTGTCAAATTAGAAAGTGTTATTTTTTGACCAAGGGGCCAATTAGTGTTAATTAGCGATAGTGTTAGGATTAATTAACAGGTTACTGGTAGAACAAAAAAAAGAAAAAAAGAAATGCATGCTCGTACCTGTATGTCCTTGACGACATTATGTTTTTGGAGTGTGTTCGCTTCACAATCTGCAAAACAAAGTGACATACAAACCCTGGATGCAATTAAGAGCCTGTCGAGCTGGTGTCAAAGGTGCACGCAAACCCTCCACCCCCACCACCACCACCTCCCTCCTGCATCCCTCGCCTCCAACATGCACAAACAAACACACATAAACGCACCTGCCTTCCTGCAGACTGATGACAACGCGCTGCAGCTGAATCGTGCGCGGGAGGTGGGGGGGTGGAGGGTGTCGGCGCCGCCCCGTGTTTGTGTGCTGCTCGGCGTCCGCACGTACGGCGGCACACGTGTTGAAATACGGCTCCCATATTTCACTGCGCCCACAGCATTTGTAAATGCCAACTGCCTTCCTGCGTCCCCCTCCCCACGCCGTCCCTCTCCTGCAATTGGACCGTCCCACGGAGGCTTCGGCTTTTAAGAAATTGAAGGAATAATCTGCCAGGGATTGTGGTGGTGGAGGGGGTGGGACGGGTGGGGGGTGCTGTGAAATGGCCGCAAGGCAGAAGCCCCCCTCTTCCCCCCCAGTCTACAAAATATCAGGAAGATATTGTAAACAAAGACAGATGCAACGGTAAACCACATGAAACAGTGGTGTTTTTTTTTTTGTTTTTTTTGTGTGTGTGTGTGTGTGTGTGTAAAGACCGTCCCTTTTTTAAGACACCTAGGATCCTCGGAATTGCCCAAAACTGAGACAGCAGCTATTTGTAGATTTTTGAAGGTTTTTATTCCGTGCGAGGAGGCGGGGAGGGGTTTGTGTCTGCCGGTGGCATCGTTAAAAGCACTTTGATCACAACGGATGATGGGAGACAAAGATCAGAGAGCTGGCCCCTCCCAGAGATACCCCTCCACCTTCATCTTCCTTTCTGCGCGTCTCGTCTTCCACGCCCCGCTCGCTCAATTCCCCCGGACCGTCACAGTAAATGGCTATCCTGGAGTAAATTTATAACTGCCACTTCAGCTGACAATCAAATGCTATCACTAGATTCTCACTGTCTATCACTTTGGCCCCGGCGAGCACAGGCGGGAGGGAGGGGCGAGCGGGAAAGGGGAGGTGTGTTCGGAGGGGAAGGGAGTGGGTGGGTGGGTGGTGGGGGGGCCGAGAGAGAAGGTGAAGCCGGCGCGGCCAATCTAGCTGCACCCGATCGATGTGAGGTTGTAAAGAGCGCTCTTTCTCCGCCTCCGCCTCCTCCTCGATATCTGCCCCACCTCATTATTCCACGTGCTCTTTCTTCTCTCTTGTCGTCTTCCTTGGAGTTTTTCTGCGTCCGCCATCTCTTCCCACCCCGCCTCTTTTACATCCCTCTTTCTACATGTTCCCCTGCCTCTCTTGTCCCCCCCCCCACACCCCCCACCCCCACCCCAACCTCTCCCCGTGTGGGCTGGCCCATGTCAAGGCCTCTGTCTCTCGCCCTCGTTTGACATGCCGCTCATAATGGTCAGATGGGGGAATACCACTCTCCGCCTGTCTCTCTCTCTGTCCGCCCCCCCCCCCTCGTCGGGATGTCACGCCGCTGGAAAACGGAGAAAATCAATTGAACGCGAGCCCCCCCTCACCCCACCCCCCTCCCGAAAGCTGTCTGTATAGATACGGCGGGCAGATTTTTCAAGCGCAGACGGGTGTATACATTCGGATGTGTGTTTGTGTGCGCGCGCTTGGAGGGAGGGGAGGAAGGGAAAAAAAGAAAAGAAGGGGTGGGGGAGATACTGACAGACTCAAGCTGGGGACGTTTGTCGCCGCTCGTCACTTTTTCCGTCAGCCAGCCGACATGACAGCCGAGGCGGGTGAGAGGCGAGTGGCGGGCTCTCAGGACCCCGGCAAGAACGAGCGCAGACTGACAGATGGCTCCTTCATGCTCAGGCCATCATGATGGGACCGGGTAGAGTAGAGCAACGGACAAAGAACAGCAGAAGAAAGGGGAAGGAAGAGATGTCTTGTGACAGTATCAAAACCCACCAGGCTCTCTTCCCCAGTCTGTCTGTCAGCTTTTCTTAACAGGGTTTGCCACTGGCTTAGCGTCGGCAGCTCCAGCTAACACTTAACACAGGTAAAAAAGGGGGTCTGATAGACGTTGGTGAAAGCGCACTGACAAAGCCGGTAAAACCTTGGGTGGGTTCAGCATCTGGTGCTAATTTAGTTTGAGACAGTGGCTCACATTCATGTCAAGTGAAGTCTGTAATACTGAGAGATCAGACATTTCAGGTCATGAATTTGGATATCGAAATGACGCCTGTGTTTTTATTAGAAATGGTGCTCTACTAGAAACGTGTGCACCGTGTGACCGTGTCGTACTAATTCTGTGTTCGCTGAAACGTCCAGATTTGGGGTTCTGTTGGACAGAGCCCCATCATTGGACCTTCCCGGGAACGTAACTTCTCACAGCGGTGATGCAGGCTGCAAAGCCGGTGATTTGACCGAAATGCGTTTCCTCGTCAACGTTTCTCAGTTGCCAGACGAGAATGAAAAGTGGGATTTCACCTCGGCACTGAATAGGCTCCCAGCCAATTCTGGGGATCCATACAGAATCAACGTGTAATATGCCACCTCACGGTTGGCTCAGCAGTGATAGGGGCGGGGCCTACGGTGTACAGAAGGTTTAGATTGACAGGTCTCGGCTAGGGTGACGCTCTGTGCGAAACAGTGCACTGTTGAAACAGCTCCTGTATCACCACGAGTAAAGTACTGACTGAAAGAGAATGTCTTCTCCTTCCATTTATCCCTTTATTAAAATATGTTGAATTCCTATTAATGTTTATTCAAATAGGTCTAAATTGTGGGGGGAAATTAAAATATATATATATAAATAATGTCTAATCAACCAAGGATTTTGTGACCGCTCCCTGCAGTACCGCCGCAGACCACCTGGGGGTCATGGACCCCCTGTTGAATACCTCTGGTATAAACCACTGAGCATTAAAAATAAAAGGTAGTTTGAACCATCTGATTGATTAGCTTAAGTTTAAACATCACAGAAGTCATTCTTGCTTCATAATCCACTGTTCTTCCACGACACTACATAATTGTATCTCATCAAAATATCAGTTTGCGTGTGAAGAAAAGACATCACAGTCACAGATATGCCATTGTTCTGTTGTCAGAGCGAAGCTGTGTCTCTGCCTTAAATGGGATTTTAGGCTGGAACCAAATGTTGGAAAGCGCCTGATTGAGAGATTAAAGGTATTTGAAGTGAAGACAATAAAACGGACACCGATGGTTGTCTTTGAGGATCCCTCAATCCCTCCATCACTCCCGATTACGAGCAGAGGAGGACAAAAGGGAAGGACGTGTTCTTAAACCGGGCACCGGGCCACATGTTTCAGCCTTTGGCAGGAGGGAGATAGACGTCGGTGACGTCGCAAATGCATTCATGTGTTATTGCGCCACGACCGTGCCGTTTGGAGAGGATACCGCCAAGCTGAGGCGAAATTTGATGGTGTTAAGCAAGATTTGTGTATTTCTGAGAGAAGAATCAGTCATACAAAAGATCATCGGACAAAACTGATAGCTTTTTTAAATATATGACATGAATAAATGGAGGATTATGATGGAAGTTAGAAAAAACTTTGCCCAGTGAGCTTCTAACATCTAGAGTATTAGACTGATGATTTGATTAAATAAGGTTCTGCAGTGTTTTAATTGTGGGTGGCACATACTGGAGGCTTTAATCATTAAAAACACGCCATTAAATAAGCCGAATAAATTTGCGGTGCTACCGAGCAAAAGGGGCAGGAACTCAAAGCAGGAGACGCGCCCGCGAAAGCCTCTTTTTTCTATTTTGATTCAGGTCATCGAAGGCAAAGCAGAAACAAAACAGACACACACAACCTTGTAAGACAAATGGGTTTTGTCATCCCCGCAGAAGGCTCTCTTTTTGTCAAAGACCCAGAGGCTGCGGCCACGATGAATTGTGACATAGCCTAATTCCTTTGGAATTGCAGTACAGTCGATAAAGGAGCAAACGGTCTGGCAATGACCTCCAGGATAGTGTTATTGACCTATTTTACATACACACTGGGTGTGAGAACGGACAGGCGCTTTATTTGTGCCGTTATTTATTGGCCCGCAACATGACTGTAATGCCTGTCCAGGGACTCGGTTGGAGTGCAGTTATAGATTATCATGATTGCTAGTTATTAGTGTGTGTGTGTGCGCGTTTGTGTGTGAGGCGCACACATGCAAGGGATGAGAGAGATTATTCAGAGCCTTTCTGTTTGAATAAAGAAGACAGGGGCAGGCTGGCGCAAATTGTTATTGAAATAGTTTAATGCCGGCCCAACTTATCTCCAAGGACGAAACTGGTACCGCGGCAGTCGACGGCTAATACGTAAATACTTAGTGTTTCTGTGCATTGTGTCTGTACTGTCTCAAAGTATAATTACAGAGGGGGAAGTGGCAAACGTTTACCTCGGTATTTGTTTTTTGTTTTTTTTTTAGTGTGAACCAATATTTTGGCCGGACAAGATTTAAATCTTCCCACACGCGTCCCCCTTTTCTTATCTCCGCACGTCCCCGAGAGACACGAGGCAACAGATGGAGAACAATTTCTTCAGCTACATGTCACGGTGCCAAACACTTAAGCCGCGCACTCGTCGTCTGTGGGACGAACCCTTTTCCTCCCGCGCCGCGAAGAGCGCACAAAAGACAAGGGCCATCCCTTTTCCTTTCCATCTCATCCCTTTTTTCATCACTTTCTTTCGAGCCCTGAATCAGCATCAGTGTCGCACTTAAGAATGCCTCTTGGCACCGGCTCAAGGTCCTTCTCGCCTCCGTCGTCCATGGAAAGCCGCCTCTATCGTGGGGCCGTGTAATTTACGCTGACAGTGGTATTGACTATATTTAACAGACTGATGAATGGTAAATAATGGTAAATAAATAAGACTTCCAGGGGAGCCCTGTCGACCTCCACAACAATACACAACAATTAGGTCTTCGGGGAATGAAAAAGGCTAAAGTAATCCACAGGCAATTAGCCGGAAACCTTCAAAGGGGAAATGGAAAAAAAAAAAAAAAAATGACAAAACGTGTTGTGCAGTTTGTTCAAACTCTCTGTTTAGAAATATTAAAGTCATCTCACTGAGTCAATCAAAAATATTTCAAAAGTAACACCGAAAGAAGTTGAAATGGCAATTTGCTTTTTTTTTTATTTCCCCCCCTGCTTTGTTCTTTCCTACTTCCATCTAAGTTTTTGCAGGTACATGGTATCTCCGTGGGATTAATTGCTCATTTAGTAACTCCTTTCCATATTTCACGGTTGAGAGAATATCCAAATTAGCTTTGCCATCAGAGTTCAGTCTTCCGCTGGAGCCTGAATGACCACACTTTGGGACAGCGCGCCCGAGCCAGTCGGGCATTTGTAACTCATCGGCTGGGCGGGTCGGCAGCTGAAGTCGTTGTCCACTTCTTGGCTCTGGGTTGGCGGGCTGCAGATTCGCTGAGATTGGGGCATTCGGGCCCTTGTTATTATGGAGGCCATTTATTTCTTACTAAATTAGAGTTTGACTGAAAGCGTCACAGGGTACCAAATGGACCCAGTCGATGCTGGTCTGGTGGACTGAGGGAAGGGCAGCAGGGTGGTGAGTTTGCAACTAAGCGACAGTTATTATTCAGATGTGGACGGCACAGTGGCGGGCGCGCTGGAATCGACCTAATGGGGTGGGAAGGTGCAGTCGATGGCTTTTTCTGACGCTCTGCTGCACTGATTTCTCTCCTGCTTTTCTCTTCTTCCTACCCCCCCACCCCCACCCCTCCTCGTCCCTCCAACCGGCTATCCATCCACACTGACGTATTCTGATGACTCGTGTCATTAAAGCTAACGTCCGCTGAGGAGGTAATTAGCCAAAGTATGGCATTAATCAGCAGCTAGAGCCTCTTGCGTCTGTCTGGGACGTGCTTTTTTTGCAACCACGTTGGGGCCCCCCCCTGTGGCCCCCTGCAGCCCCCAATTCCACACATGGCGGGCATTAACCTTAGGAGGCTCGGTCATTTGTCTACGACGGACTCGCGCTCTCTTCTTCAGAAGCTTTCTCTCTCAGTTTGCCGCTACTGGACGGACCCCGTAAATGCCAAAGCTGCATGGCGATCTGTGACGCAAGTGGTGAAGCGTGGAGAAAGGACACAGGAGAATGTAGTAGCGGATACCTCTGCATGCTTGCGTTATTCCGCAAAAGACATGCCCAGCGTTGAATCCGTCATCAATCTCTCACCTTGTCTTGATTAGATCATGTGAGACCTTATACATACAGAGTGGCTCGTACGTTAAAGAAACAAATCCCTTCCTTGACAGTGCAATTTTGAATCCCTCCGATAGCGCAACTAAATGAAGTCCGTTTAGTGTTGACCGATGGGTCATTCCTCTGTCCTCCCGCTCATCAGTGTCCTCCCAGACAAACAAATCACCGCGGCTTCGCCAAAACAAAATGGCCTCCATCAGTGCACGCACAGTGACATCTCCATCTGCTGTCAGACAAACCATTAAAAAGTGCAGGGCAAAATTTCAGCCCTGTCAGTGCATATAAAGTCTCTCATTTCTCTCGATCAGCACAGTCCACCAGTTCCGCACAGCAGAGATAGAGTCAATCTAAAAACGGACTCCCATACTGAACATTTTGATTTCATTACCACCCGCCACTGAATATTCATATACTTTTTTTTTTTAACTGCTGTGTCAAGTCGCACCTGGAACCAGTGGGGCGTCATACATTATTCATTAGTGAAAGGCAATGGGGTGTGGTCTAATAGAGTTTACTGGGGTGCCGAGAAGCTCGGTCTCCACTTCCTGATCCATTAATGATGCGTCTTCTCCCACCAGTGGTGTCGAGCTAACTTCCCGCCCATGCGACAAGGCCCTAGGGTCCTGGAGGAACCGCTTGGCTCTCCTCATTTAATTGTTCTTGCGCTGACCCGACCAGGAGATTAGCGCGAAGAACACGAGGCAGGGAGGGAATACTGCCAGCCCCCGGATTTCACTCCTCTAACCTCGGCGAGTCCGAATCCACTTCTCGCTGGGGAGCGGTGCGTCGAGGGCGATGCCTGGTCCGACGAAGTGAGTCGTTTCGCAGGGGCCCGCGCACCAGATTCTGAGCTTAGATTTGACTGGCAATTACGTAAAAATGCAAGAGAATAAATGTGGTGTAAAAGTAAACATGAAAAATAAATGAAAGTAGGCTTAGGACTTGAATAATTTCAAGGATCATTCATAAATATCTAACTGAAGATCAACACCATTTAGCAAAATGCAAAATTCAGTTAGATCAGAGCAGTAAATCAGTGAAAGATAGAAGTATTATAATTGGCAAGGTTTAGCACTTAAACCTGCCCACGTAAGAGATAATCTCGACACAAAGCGAGTTCAGCGTGCAGGTAATGACCGAGTCAACGAGAATACAAACAAGCCAACAGGGAGCTGTTTGATCAGTTAACACCGGTTAATATCCTCAGTGGCACAGAGAGCAATTAAAATACTGTTACTCCAGCCCTTTCAAACTTTCTTGTGAATTTGCGCCTTCTCTTTCTTTTATGTCTGGCAGGCAGTGATCTTCAACTTTGCAAATCATTATGGTTAACTATGCTATAATTCTGCTTTAGGTGCAGACACTTTAATTGGCCGAGGCATGTGAAGCATGACACATTTCTTCCCTTGAAGACGCCTTGGCTCCGGTTTTGCCATCTATTTTCCCCCCATTGCCCTGCCGGTATCTTTGAAGTCCCACCACTTGGGGAGAGAAATTCCCCCAGGCCTAGGTGGCAGAAGAGACCACTGATACACGGCGGCCTCACTTACCTCTGATGGACACCGGAGGCGTCTGTCGCACACAGAAGGCAAAGAGTCCTGGGTACAATATTCGGACTGGAATCACCATGTCAGTGGGTGATCAGAGGTCGCCTACCATCACGTGTCGAGAGCTTCTGCTCCTGGCCTTTTCACCCCTGAGTGGCAAAGGTGGCGGCGCACATTCATCCCACGGGTACTAAAGGCTTTGTCCAGGGTCACATTCTCGTGTCTGTTCTGAACCACACAGCCGAGTTTGTAAAGCCGGCGCTGAAGTGCATTAAGCTGATCCGGATCTAATCAAAAGACGACGACTTTTCTCTCATAATGTCCGATTCAGGTTAAGTTAATTCCACTGCTTTGTGTTGTGTGTTTCATCTATTTAAAGCTTGTTTGGGCTAGACGGTGTTAACCCTTTGCGACCGTGGAAATTCCTGTACCGGGATCAGACTGTATGTGTTATAAAAGAACATCTGCTGCCATTTTCAACGCTTGCCAAGAAGAGACGGTCCAGTGTTATTATGACTGAGTTACAGTTTTTGGAACCGGTACAAAAACATCTGACTGGCTTTCAGGCCGTTTTTAGACTCCTGGACTTTTTCAAATCCTTTCTTATCCGCAGACATCAAGGTTCATTTTGGTTTCGCCGTCGGTTTTGCAGCTGTTACCGATCTAATTTGAGGATATTTTATTGAGGCGGAAGTTAAAACTATGTAAGAAAAAATAATAATAATAACCTTGGTCTTCGCAGGTCAGTGATATCTCAGTAAGCTAAGGTCTTCACTAAGTAACTCATGATTAACACCATTCTTGAATATGCACAAAATGTTAACCTACTTCGGTTCATAGACTGCGGCAGTCAAAGGTAAAACAGAATCACCTGAGCGCTAGGCGGTCGGAAGTTGTCTTATCTGCTCCAGTGCAAATAAAGATAACTTTTTGAATTTGCCTGATCTGTCCCTGACAGTCCAGAGTGATTGTCCTTTACTTTTCTTCCTGCCCCGAGTCCCTCTTCCCTATCTGAGATGGAAGTGTAAAGGCCTGTGTAAGCACCCAAAGGGACTGCGATGCTAACTTTTTGCTTGTCCTCCTCTCCCTCTGAGACTGGGCTTTGTTTGAGCAGCAGCTGCCTACTCAATCAAACCCTGACCTTTTCTTTCCTCTGACATCCGACGTCAGGACCACCGAATGCTCTGGTTTCCTTTTCCCCATCAGCCACATAGTGTTTGCACTCTGCATCACGTCGCATATCCAGCCACATTAAGTAACAGAACTGCTGTTTTACACGTCGGGGAGTAAACAAATGGCTTTCTGTGTTACTGTGGAATTTCATAAGAGAGGAGAAGTGGCTTTATGCTTTTGACAGAAGGCCTTTTATGCCACAACGATAGACACCAAGTGAAAGAAATGAATAGATGAATGAATGGAAGGGGAGGGGGTGGGGGGCAATATTGATCATGTTTTATGAGCCCGCGGGTGTGACGAGCGAGGCGACGAGCTGCCACTTGTGTTTTTGTCCCGAGATCCTCCATCACAACGCTCATGTCCAAGGTAACAATCAATCTATCAATAAAAAGCAAAACAAACAAAAGGCAGAAAATGATGCATTGCCACACACTGCCAGTCCCCCCCCCCCATCCTCCTCTTTCTCACCACCACCACCACCTTCTATTCGCCTCAAACAAAAACAGTGACAAACAAATAGATTTAAGCGAGCAAGTACGGGCCCCACTGCAAACGGAGCTTCAAAGGGGCGGGAGGGTGCCGCTAAACCCAATTCAGCTTTATCATGTCTCGTAGGCTTTCCTCCCTGAAATGATTGTTCCACTCAAATGAACAGATTGAATGTATCATGCATCCTTGGTGTAGATAGAAATAAATCTTTCAAATCAGCCCTTTTTTTTCTTTTCTTTTCTTTTTTCATCCCCAACAAAGCAATTTCTTAGCCGCCGCCGCCGTCCGTCTGACTGAGGGGGCCGTCCGTCATAAATTCACTCCGGCGAGTGCATAAATCTCCCTTACGGATAACATCAGGTGCGGATTGACGAGAGCTAGCTAGCTAGCCGTTAGCGGGGATTTTAGCGGGTAAAGTCTCCTGCACGTTACCTGCACACGTCTCTCTCGGAGCACCTGAGACCGTTTTACTGTGCGTGTGCGTCGTGTCGCGAGGTTTTATAGGTGCATCTGGTGTTTGTTTTCTGCATTATACACATGTTTGCTGACTGTGTGCGAGATTTATATGATTGATTTTAATGGGTGATTATCCGCCTGCCACAATGCAAATGATCTGTCCTGATTTCACGGCGGACAGCTTGGCCTCGTCCGCGCTCGTTTCCAGTTTAGTGGAGTCCATTTGTCCCCGGTAATGCGTTCAGCTATATTCAACTTTGTCCACCACTGCCGTGGCCCATTTTTTCCTTTTAATCCCCGTCATCTCTCCCACACTCTCATCCTCATCCTTTTGTCTTTCCCTTTCTCTTCTCTCCCTCCAGCTCCCTCGTCCTACCCCGCCTCGCCTCCCTATGCCCCCCCCCCCCCCCCTCTCTTTCTCCTCCTCTCTCCCACCACGTAGCCCCGCGGTTACTTTCTGACTTGTGTGCAGTTTAATAATCATTAGGACGGGTCCCCTAATGAATAAAGTCACTCGGACTAATTGCTCGCAGTGTTTCGAGATACGGGAGAGCATGGAAGGGAATGAGAAAAAATGAGAACGCGGACGTCTAATAGCCCATTGGTGGTGTTTTAAAAAGGTAATTAGAAGCACTTACAGTAAGATGACCGCACGCCACTTGTTTGTGTGTTTTTTTTTTTTTTCTTTTTCTTTTTTTTTGCAGGACGCGATAAATCTTTCGGTTGATGGAGCGAAACAGCGGCAAGTCTTGGAATAAGAGTGCGGTTGAAGACTAAGAGGAAAAAGAATTTCAGGATCATTCGGGTAGAAAATTAGACCACATGGGACGACGGGGGGGAGGAGGAGGTCCGGGGGTCCATTTCTCTGCATCATCTGGACGTTTGACGGGGGGTTAAACGCGACAACCACTTGTAGATTTGTGTATTTAGCAAATCTTTGGCCACAGAAACAGATTCGCTTCAGGGACTTCTGAATGCCTCGATCCAACCTCCAAGTCCAGAAGTGTTAAAATAATTTCATCTTATCGGGTGCGCATTAGTCCAGCGCACACACAAACACACACACACACAATTACAGCAACAGCAGTCAAGCTTGAGTAAAACGAATTGAAAGAATTGAAAGTTTGGTCGCCACGACGGAAAATTGTGAGCGTTGTGGGGTGAGGACCCTGTCACTCCGGATCAAACGTATTAGTAGTCACCTAAGTGTAGGCGGACAGCAGGTGTAGCTTAGCCCTGGGGCGACACCGTGTCCTAGGGAGACTGCATACTAGCAGAGTAGTGTGCGTACAACTGTGTTTCGCTGCAAACACTCTCACAGGAGAACACAGGTGTATTGATTTTCAGCGTTAGCCGTAGAAGGGAGCCAGATATTGGCATTAAACCCTTTTGACATGTTGCTCCCAATGAACACCACGTTGTGCACTTGATGTGACACAGAAGCGGAGGATGTGCGCGCAAGCACAGTTTTTATGCGTGTGCTCGTATGGAGCAGCAGGTAGGCCCGGAGCTGCTTCCTTTGAGCTTAAAGCTGCTCAAATTCAGCCAAAGACAACAATCATGCAGACTTAAATAAAATATACACATCCAAACGTTCTCATTTATCACACCTGCATATTGTGCCCAGGCATACCTCCGCACACCCGATAAGTCAGGCATGCAAAATGGGCTGCCTCTTCACGCTAAAACGTGGCCCAGAGCGTTCTCTCCCCACCTCTTTCTCTCTGTCTCTAGATCGCTCTGCCTCCATTCATCTTTTTCCACCATCAAGGCATTGCCAATTGGAGGAAACTGATGTTTCCTCTTGCTTCACATCCCGGCTAAATTTCTTTGCCCTTTGATGTCTCTTCCTCGAGTGGTAACCCTTATCCCTAGGAACAACCGCGGTGACAAATACGCACAGATTCCAAGTCACTTTGTTCCCTAGCAACGGAAGATGGTATTGTCCCCCCCCGCCCCCCATCCCTCCCCCCCAATCTTCGCGAGGCGACCTCTGTTTCGCTAACACCTTGATCAAAGTAATGCCGCCCATACTCGGAGATTGCTTCCGAGCCTGACGGGGCGCGAGAGCGGAGGAGGTGGGGTTACCGCTGGGTTTGAGTGTCCGTGCAGATGATGGGATTGGACGACGGAGCGAGGGGACCGGGTTTATGGCTAGCAGTGGGTGATTGTCACTTAAGCATCCAGTTATGTCAAAAGGTACACTTTACCCCTACGCTTCTAGTTCTTTTTTTTTTTCTTTTTTTTTTGTTCCCCTCTCAGCTCTTAAATGGTTTAAAAAGACATTTTCCAAATTACCTCATAGTTCTGTTGAGAAATGTGCCTCTGCATTGAAAGATATCCCAAACATTGCTATGAAAGCCCATTCTCTGTGGATTGTGTAGATTACAGGCTGTGCTGTTTCTAGTTTGTCCTCCTATTTATTTCGAGGGTTTAAGCACCACAAATGAAATTCCATTCACCTCCACTTTATTGGCGTGGCAGCATAAATTTCTGAAATATAAATCGCCGACCGCGGCAGCCACCACTGGCGCTGCATGAAATGAAGCATTAAGACCCTACATTAACACTCGGGAGTCACTGTTCTTCTTAATGTGCGCGCACACAAAGTCGTAAAAAAACAGCCACACACTTGGGCGAGCACTCTGTAAAAACCACCGGATATATTTATTTGCATAACCTTTCTTTCTTTTCTTTCTGACTCACTTCTTTCTGACTGTTTTCTGCCCTGGAAAGAAAAAAAAATGGAAAAGGGCCATATGTATGAGCATCAGAGCAAGTGTTGTTATTTGTTGAGCCCCCGTGGTGGACTCCGTTTGAGGATACTCCCCGCGATGGATAGCTGCCGTACTGCAGCCCCAGCAGCTACGCCGAGGAATGTACAGAAGGTGCATATGAACCTTTCATCGCTGTTTCCCAACCTCCTCAATTCAAAAGCCTGTTTGGCTCTCCGCGCGGGGGTCCGCTTTAATTCAGTGACGGCCAGATGTCGAGAGAGGCAGACCACCTCATATACAGATGGGTGTTTGTATTTCAGATTATCATTTGCTGGGTGTTAGAAAGTAATTACAGATTAAGGATTTGTTTAGGGGTATTGATCCAGTAAATGGGTTTTGTGTGCACTGAGGAGAAGGGGGGAGAGGGGCTGACATATGTGTTCTCCCATGAATTTTCCACATACGTGAACTGTGAAGCATGTGGTGACAAAAACAATGCCTTCAGAAGACAGAAGGGATCCTGCCCTGCCGCGCTGGCTTTGGCCTTGTCGATTATGCCAGACCTTGAGTATCATCTTCCCAGTTCTTATTTGAGGTCCATTCGAAGCCACCTGTCATTCCGAGTCCAAACACTCATCTAATTCAAAGCAACTTTATGAAATGTTTGATGAGAGGTGGCAACAGAGGCCTCTGTGGCCACAAATGGTAACTACCAGATTTAGATACATTCAACCATCATGGTCTCTATATATCTGAGCAGTGAAGGGTACTGATTACACCCCTTCAGTTGCTTCTGCAACAAACACAATATGCCCACAGCAACAGGAAACTTAGTGTTATGTGAGCTTTAGCCTGTATAAAAGATGGTTTACATTATGTTTCCCCCGGTGTGATTGCCCTGATTTCTTTCACCTGTGTCTCGTCATCCCTCAGCCCTCTTGCTTATGTATACAGTCCTGCATTTCAGTCATCTGTCGTTAAGTCTTCTCCCTAGTTTCAGTCTTGGGTTAGGGTCAGATTGTTTTAGTCTCTGTGTTTTTCTCCTGTGTGTTTGTCAGTTTTCTATTCCTGCTGTTTTCTGTTTGTTTTCTATTTTTTCTATTAAATTCATTTTTTTTGGAACCCCGTCCTCATCACCTTTTAGTCCTGCATTGGGTCCACATGTCCTCAACCCATGACAGTTACCTAACTTCAGGATGTGGAATAACACCTACAAAATGCAATGCTTACACAAAACTGGTGTGTACCTGTGTGTATATGCAGTAGAACAGGCTTGTGAATATAATAATTTTTAGTGAGTAATCTGATGTTGCTATATTTTAGTTAAACCTGTGTTGAGATCCCGTGGGAACCTCCGGGGCTGCCAAAAAACATTTCCTCAGACCGTCGTGTGCATAAAGGCTTAAAACTACTAATTAAGGATAATCAAGGGTCAAAGATGGGTGAAAGGGTGGCTAGTTGTCTGCATTGGTACCCAACCTGTCCTCCACTCATTGTCAACCTCTTTGGAATCAGTTGTACAGTGGTGGCAAGAACTACTAAGATAGTGATGGCATCCATTTTTATGAGCTTTGAATGGGACCATAACGCAAAACTTAAGCCCCTTCCACAATGAAGGAAAAACTATCGTTTGCCAGGTCGATCCGAAATTTTATTGGCTCGGCTTTGATGTGAACAGGAATGCCGCGTCGGACGGCCTGTCAGATTGTCTCATTGTAGAAGCTCCAGCTCGCCGGAAGTTTTTTGGTTGTTACATGGTCGTTAATGGAAGCGCATAGGTGAATTATGCCTACGTCATGTTCAGTCCAGTCTTCAGGTCATCAAGAAACTGAAAGCGTAAAAAAAAAATACACCATGCTGTCCATTGTTGACGCGATGACATATGAGACGGAGGAAAAAACAGGCACGCAGCTCTCGCAGCAGGTGGTCAGACCCAGGACTACTGGCAATGTCATAGCACACCAAAAGATTTTTGATGTGAAAGGGGTATTATTAGTCCAGCAGCAAGAAGGCCAGTTCAGCATCTGTCCTTCTGCTGATTTTTCTGTCTTTCCAAGATTTACTATTGGGCCGCTTCCTTTGTCGCTGTCCCCTTTAGTCTTTTCACATTTGCCTTGATGTGCCGAGAATACTGAGCTACCTGTTCCTTGTACCGGAAGACCTGTGGTTGGTGGTGTGTGACATAGTGTTGTAAAGTGTTATGCACTTCTCACGGGAAGTTCGTACCCATGTAAGTCAAGCTACAAACTGGAAATGACAAATGAGCGTGCGCCTCGATAATAATAATGTTCTGAAATTCCATTCAAGATTTATATTTCAGATCCTGAGGTTAGTTAGATCATTTAGAAAGATGAGGAAACAAAGAAACCAACAAGTATTTAAACAAAGGCCCACAACCTTCCTCCAAAACGAGGGTTTTAGTCAGCGATACATCTTGTACCTGTTCATGTATTCGATACTTTTCATTGACGTGTTGATTTTCAGACAAGCCACTACTAAATAGTTGTGAGAAGAATAAGGAAAACCAATTGGAGAGGGGATACATTTCTCTTAGGAGCCATTAGCAGTTAACTCAGGTTTCTGTCGCAGTGGTGTCACAAGGGTAGTCAGCCAAAGGGTGAAACAATCTGTGATTGGTTGCAACAACTTCAGGCCATAAAATGGGATCTTGTTTGAACAGTTGTATGGCTTTAATTCCATTGCCGTGAACACTAGTTGATAAATTGAGCTGGTTGCCTTAGAGACAAGTGGCAATAAAAAAAAAAAAAAAAAAAAAAATAGAGCATTTCTAATGTTTTCATGGCAAAAGGAACGCCTGCTTGTGAGAGCCCTGAAATAAAAACAGCCCTTCCTTTGTTGATATCAATTACCAGGTGACTGTTAATCAATTGTAGCGACGGTCTAATGATTTGTTGTCCCGATGTTTGAGGAATGGTGGCTGGAGTTGATTTTCTCCCTTTCTCCTTTTCTTTCTTTCTTTTTTTTGTCTGTTGGGTTCCTGTTGACATTTCCCTCTCAAGACAAAGACAACGTGAGGTAAACAGTCTCCTTTTTGGGTTTGTTTCATCTCCATTTGGATCCCCCCGTTGTTGGGCGACTCTTTCTTTTTAAGTAACAGAGCAGAAGCTGATTGTTCTTTTTTCTCTGTAATTTTCTACTGATGGGCTCTGCCAGCTCCGTCTGCAGCCACAAAAGCCAGCTTGACAACTCAACAATTACCGGCACTCAGTCGGGATGGAAATGCTGCTGCTGCTGCTGGTGCTTGTTGTCATTGCGTTGCCTTCCCGGCCCTCCAAATGGCACAACATTAAATGCTTGATAGTGTATGCAGATCCAGATGCAATTCAGCATACTTTTTTTATTTTTTTTCCTTCAATCCTAAAAGATGCCTTAAACTTGTATGAATGATTGAGGGACTATCGTCGCTGGAATTAGAGGCCGGTTCATGAAGTTGGAAAAAATCTCCTGTTGCACGTATGTTTGCTGAGCGCTCTGCCCAATTTCCTGTTCCCCGACATACAGCTAAAGAGTCCCATTTTATGCTTACTTAGTTTTGATTAAGAATTAATGAGGCTCTTGAACACATTTTCATTATAAGGTCAGAACTGTTGATCGGGACACGGCGACGCATGCCATTAAGAGATATCCTGCGCTACGCCGACTAAACAATTTGTCATTATCATTTCAGAGCACACATGTTTCACTTTTGAAAGTGCTGTACCAGTGGTTTTCCACGATAGACCTCAAGTTTGACTGGTTCTCCTCCCTTACACTGTTCCATTATGCTGCTGTCTCCAGAGCAGGAGCATAGTTCTATTTGGAGCCCGGCAAAGCTCTCAGCTAATGCCCCCAGGGATGCAGCATCATATCTGGCCAGGAGCGATGCAGAGACGTCTAGTGGTGGAGGCTTTGTGGCTTGCCTTTTACCAGCACATCTGGCTCCAGAAGATTAGTGTGCCACTGGACCCCAGGAAAACACACATCACGTGTACTTAAAGGAACACAAAAACAACAAGCCTCAGAAATGCTTTCCGGAGTAGTTTGTTGGAGGGGGTGGGGGGGAGAAGAAATAAAGCCCTGCCGTAAACAGATTTGTCAGAAAATGAATTCAAATATAAATGTAAATATGCAGAAATTAGATTTTTCTCAGAGCGGGGAGTTAATCAAGTGGAAGTTGCTTTTAAAACATGCCATCAGTCGCCCTGGGTTCCTCTATTGTCTCACTTGCCCTCTAATGTCTCTCAGCACTTTAGGTTTTTAATGCACATCTTTGAAAAATGCTCGTCTGACCAGCACATCCATTTTTCCTTTCCTCCTTAATGACAATTGTGTATTTATCTGTCCCTGGTTTGCCGCGGCGTTGGTA
Source organism: Mugil cephalus (assembly GCF_022458985.1). Taxonomy (NCBI): domain Eukaryota; kingdom Metazoa; phylum Chordata; class Actinopteri; order Mugiliformes; family Mugilidae; genus Mugil; species Mugil cephalus. The sequence continues at coordinate 41,508,707 of NC_061770.1, forward strand.
AATAATACACTCCAGAATGATGAACAATCCATCGTTGGACATGTTACGGCAGCCTCGTAATGAACTGAAGTCATTTGTGTGGCAGTAATTACACAGTCCTCTGATTAAAGATGGCTGTGCCGGATAGTATTTGGGTAATTATTCCCTTTTGCTCTATGTGATAAGCTCATAATGTCCAGTCAGGGGGGTGTGGGAATGGGAAGGAAGTTAATGACATGCTAAGGCTGGTTGGAGTGAATATCCAGTCGCTTTTCTTCAATCAGTCACTCCCTCGGCCTCTGTCGCCCCTGCAGCACAAGTGACTATCTTTATGTGTAGAGTCCCAGCGTGTCGGCACTAGCCAGGCTAAAGTAATTGCTACCAACATGGCCTGGTAGCGCTGAGCCGTCGTTGCATGAATGCTAATGACGGCTAGCCTTAGCTCTTTGGGGTTAACACAAACACGTGACTGCTCCTCCAATAAAGCTAATGAAAGTCAGTTATTTTTTTCCCCCTTCTTCCAATAATTCTGTGCTCCATGGTTGACCTAATCCCTTCTCCTTATCCCTGCTTGCTGTTTGTAATTAACACTTGCCTCCCTCATCTTTCTATTTAGCCACTCTGTCAGCTCTGCCTGCTTTCCCCTCAGCCGAGGGCCTGCCTCTCCTCCATTAACCAGTACCTTGAGTTTCCCTCCAGCGTGGCGTCCTGTCATCTCGCCGGAGGTTATGTTTTTCCTCAGCCAGGCGACCCCCCCCCCCCTCGCTTTTAACTCCATCCAGCACACGCGGAAACATCCATCCGGCGCAAAAGCACGACCCCAAATGCGCCGTCGAGGCTCGGGGAACTAGGAGCTGGCGATGTCGGGCGTCTTCATTTCACAATTTCCCTGGCGTTAAACAGTCTGAGGGCTGAGTAGAGCTGACATGTTACCTGCCATGGCTGCTCCGGTGCTCGCCACACAGACCAGAGGGGCACCAGGCAGCAGCTCCCCGTCGCTGTAGAGGTCACGGTGTTATTATTGTGCGTTGTGTTGAGCACATGTTCGTCATCTCCGTGGTCTTGGCGGGGGTTGAGCTAAGGTTAGCATGTTGACAATGAAGAATCTCTTGTCAGTCAGGCATGAAATGAGAGGAAGGAGGCAAGCGCCGTTCCCTAAACCGTCCGACAGCGATGGCGTTGCAGACCGAACAATTCCAGTGTCCCTCTCCTGCAAAGGAGGGGAGAGTTATTGCGCAGACTACACTCACAGAAATGGATATAATGAAACAAACGCAATTAAAAGTAGTGTTTGTTTATTACCTCGTCTCCTTCAATCTAATATCTCACCAGAAAAGCCTTGGTGCTGCAGTGAGGATGTTCATTTGTTGAACTTCAATATTAGTCTTTAGGCACTGCTGATATGATTAACATTATAGTTTTTTGTTGTTGTTATTGTTCAAAAGAAGCATTTAAATGCCGGTTATGTGAGCGCTCCACTACGAAATAGCTGAAACACTCGAAAAACTGGTTCCAGTTTCTTATACTTCCCCGTATAGTTACCCTTTTTTTCTCGGAACAGTGACGACAGTGCACCGTTTTAACTCGAATAACAAATAACAAAGAGGAAAAAAAAAAAAAAAACCTGAGCATAGACCAAGGCAGAGGAGCACTCCTGCCAACAGACCAGAGCCCAGTGCCCACAGAGGGGTGCTGTGGGGCGCCATCTCAGACAGAGAGCGGCCCAGGGACACGCAGAAGAAAGCAAAGTGAATGGGCAGCGAGAGGTGGCCCCCGGTTTATCGGCTGTGGCAGGCTTGGCGCGGCGCTCCCAGCGCTCTGGGGGAGCCCGGCGCTGCCGTTTTAATGAATGTAAACGAGGACGGAGGGGACTTCCGTTAATGCTTAGCGGCGCCGCGGAAGATGCCAGGAACAGGGGCTCCACAAGCCATGGCGGACCTGGCAGCGGCCATGGCACATGCCCAGGAGAGAGGCGCCAGGAGCCGTTTGTTTGACAAGGCCCAGAGATGGAGCTCATGCTAAGAACAGAGGGGCTTTGTAGTCGGGGCCAGATATACTGGAGCACAGGCGGGCGCGTGCACTTACACATATGGAGAGAGGCACAGATACGCTTTTGTTCCGCACATTTGATGGGACTTACAACCTCGTCGTACGCGTAGTGATTTATTTTGTGCTGTTTCCGTTTGTGCATGTGCAGGTGCACACATGCAGTTATATCACAAGGCTAGCTGAAAGAATAAACTCAAACAAGCACACGCTGATCCCCTCCCTGTGCATACTCAGACACACACGAGGCACTTCACGCTCTGGTCATTTTCCTGTCATGATTTAAACAGTTGTTCCAAGGCCTCCTCCTGCCACCCAGCCACCGCCACAGCCGCCGCCGCCGCCCCTCCCCTCCCCTCCCCAATCCCTTCCTCCCATTCTTCTCCTTCTTCTCCTCCTCTCATCTCGCCGAGAATGAAAGTGACATTTTTGAGCCCGCATCGCTCAACTCGCACTCCGCCGCGCTCCGGCTTGACAGCGGCACATTCAAGGCGGTGTCAGGCTGAAATTATACTGTCTGTGAGGCTCAGTAACGAGGCAAGAGATACAGACGCCGCCGAAGAACAAGCACACCCCGGAGCCACGAGAGTCAACCTTCGCTCTTTGAAGAGCGATGAGGAGCGGTGGGAAGAATCAAGTGGATGAAATGAAAAGGAATGTTTGTTTTTTTTTTCTCGCGCCGCGTTCCGCGGGGTCCGTTTCATCCGACGTTTTTCAGGTTCAAAACAAAGCGCGCGCGGCCTTTTAATTTACTTCAAGTGCAATTTCCCTTTCGCGGCGACGCTGTGATTAAACTCAAAGATAGGGATGTGGTTTTGATATCGTGTCACATTAGCTTAACTGCCATTTGAAAGATACTGAAAGCAAGTGCGCGCTAAGTAGCTAATAAGAGCTCGCTCTGCATCCAGTCTCCCGGAGAACAGCTCTGTTAACTATGCAGATGAGCTGGAGGATGACATCAGAGTTAGCCAAAGGTCAAAATACTCCACTGAGATTATTTTGACAGCTGACACTGAGACGGTCTTCTAACAGCAGGGGCACCGTTTCATCAGTGTGGTGACTACAGCGCACGCTGCCGACTGTCACTCGCAGCAGTTGCGCCGCCAAAGTCCCTTGACCCCAGTGTGACGACGGACAGTTTAAAATGTTTAAAAATGATGCTGAATAAGGCTGTGATGTGTAAACATTTTCCTGCTGCACAAGTTGCAAACGCCGAATTATAGAGGAGCTGCAGTGAAAAGCTAAATGTGGAAAGCGGGACTCGTTTTCGCTCATGTCTGGGTGGCAGTATCATTTAGGAAAATGTGTGTGGTTCTTCCTTATCAGGCAGCGAATGTACTGTTGAGTCATTCCTGTCCACTCTCCGCTCAAATCATGTGCCGCATACTGCGGGCAAACCTTAATGGAAGATTCTTACCCAATCCCCTGCCCATGACGAGTGGCGCTCTCCCGGCCAAACTGCAACCGCTGCTGACACAACTCGTGACACAGCCCCGACAGGGAGCCAAATGTAGCCACGGAGAGCGAGATAGGCCCCGGAGAGGGAGGAGGGAGGAGGGGCCTGCGGATGCCGTCTAAAAACAAAAATCTGTGGCGTATATCTGCCGCCATGGAAACCCACCCCGTGACAGCACCTACGCCCCCCCCCCCGCGTAAGCCGCACCAACCGTGACCTACGGCATTCCGTGTCAAGGCTGAAGCAGCGGGGGGAACAAGTTAGATTAGACGGAGTCGGAGAAAGACGGGGAACATGAGAGAGATTACGCACCCTGAGAGGAAGCTAATGTTACAGTCAGCCAGGATAGGGGTTTGGGGGTTTGTAATGGGGGCGGGCGGGGGGGTGCGCCTGGGAAAGTGAGCTACGCTCAGAGTACCTTCGGAGGCACAGGGTAACGTAATGACAGAAACGGTATCCATGGATCAGTTAGCTGGTGGAAAGAACATGTTAATGTTCAACGGTGAAATCAGCAGTGTTAAAACAGTTACCAGGACCATTACTTACAGGGAGATCAATGTTGCTGCTGCACGCACAAATAACGGCCGTCAGATATTCCATGGTTACTCAGTTATTCTGCAGCTAGAAAATCTGAACCTCTGTTATTTAATGTGTCTCCTTCTCCACATTATACCTAGAGCAGGGGTCTTTTTCAGGCCAAAGACCCCAAACTGATAGAGGGTTTAAGTAGGGACCTCCTACCTTCCATATGTGTTCTATATTAAACTCAGCATTTTTATTTTTTATTTCAAATTTCTGCAACAGTAGGGTGCAAGAAACATACCTAATGGACAGATTCTAGGTTTAATTTTAAACATAGCTAAATGTAGTAGGGACAGCTGCTGCACTGTTAGCCTTTTTTCTGTTAATATTGCATATATATATATATATATATATATATATATATATAAGGTCTGATCAACCTAAGATTTTGCGACTCCCCCATACAGAACCTCCGCGGACCCCCTGTTGAAGACCTATGACCTAGATGACTGACGTTTGCATAATTTCACGACACTTGGATACAAAAATAAATATTGTTGTTGTGGTGCAGCAGCTCTAATATTCAAGAGCCCCCCCTGCCCTTTCCAGTCTAAACCTCTTCTTGAAACAGACAGTCGT